>NC_064633.1:486613902-486933902 GCF_023864275.1 Schistocerca cancellata | reverse complement strand
GTGATGAAGCGTCGCTTCCGGGACGGGGAGGTGCGCCGTCCCCGGGTTAAGTCCACCCGGCCCATAAGGACAAGCGTCAATGTGCCGGCCAGACTGGATGTGGTTTTTAAGCGGTTTCTCTCGTACTCCTTGGTGAATAACGGGCTAGTACCCAAGTCCCGCCTCACTTACACGACTCACAAACATTTACGAACTGTCGCGGACTTTCACATGAATAGACAGACAGTTGGGTTACACATATTCCGCCCTGTGAAGGAGGAAGGGGGGGGGGGACATGTTAACGGGGTGGCGACAGGAAGGCACCCGACCATCGCTTAAATTAACCATGTCACATCCGTTAATAACCATGGCGAACAATTAACTGACTGTATTCCCACGTGCCACTCAGCAGTGTGTGGAACGCTGAACCTATAAATATACGTCACTAAGTACCTCCTATATGTGTCTGAAACCTGGTGTAACTATACGTATGGCTGTAATTCTCGAATCTGTTTCTTGTATACTGCTCTCATGTCTGTCTGCATGGTACTTAAAAGACACACACATATATTCAATTATCTATCAGTATCTTTTGAAGCAATTCTTACAGGGAGTACAAAAAAACATTTTATTGTTAATTTATATACGTAGCCATTAATATGAACTGAAATGGGAATATCCCAAATGTGTACCAACGGCGATTTTTCATTTACTTTTGTGTTACCAGTTGTGTTACCAGTAGAGTTCTGGTAGTATATTACCTCTGCGTTTCCGGGGCTACATTTTCGTCTTATTTACTCGTTTCCGTATACAAGGGTCTAAAATTTGTTTTATTTCGGAATCTGTCCCTTGTTAAGCCTATGTAACTACGTACCAGGGCACGCTATAAACTTACATATACTATTTATTGTCAAAAACAACTGTTGTATATCATTCCAGTGTTTACATGGTTGTATGGCCACGTTCCGAAAACCAATAAAAATATAAAATAAATAAACAAATAAATCATGCCAACCCTAAGCCGTACAAAGGCACAAGAAAAAGAGGAAGAAGAAGAAGAAGCTGTTTAACAAAAAAGGAGCCAGTGTAAAACTGGAAAATAAAACAAATAACAAATAGTATTCTAACTAGAGTGTTCTAACAGAAAACTATCCCCACTGCATTAACTCTGTAGCACAGTTATAAAGTATTGAACAGTGATATTTGTCACACGTGTGATTTCAGTGTTGCGAAATTGTATTTCTTTGACTTCCATTTTATACGGAAAATATGCACGTGACGCAATTTTAGCAGAGACATATTTGTACTGTTAATGTGCTAGGCATCGCTTGAATTTATCTACATTAGTATTGTCTGAGTAGAGAAATCGTGTCAATAGCTTAGCTGTATGCTGCTTGAATTTTGTAATAACATTTAATAGCGTTAATTTTAATGAAACTGTTATGTAAGTGATGGTGATGAATTTGAAGGGACGCAGCTCAGAAGCAAAAATGATCACACGAGTAGAAGGTTTCATCTTCCGGAGGCGCTTTCTCGTGATAGAGGACAAATTCTGTGGCGCCAGAGATACGTGTCAGTAGTTGCAAACCTTTAGAAGCAACGTTCCGTCTGTCAGCGGACTGAGGGATCGTCCGCAGTGAAGGCTGTCTGCGGCGAGAGCGCTACCCGGCGCCGGAGACCGGCGTGACGTCACTCTGCTGGAGAGCGCGGCATCTCGGCCGGCCGGGCAAACCTGTTGTGTTGGCTAACCCTGCTCGCCGGACATAATTAGCCGCGAATTAGCAATGCAAATGAGCGATGCCGCAGCGGCAGAAGCAGCTAATCTCCGACCAGTGACAGCATCTCGGCGAATTAAGACTCTATCGGCGGACAAAAAACAACAGCCCGCAGCCAGGCCGCCGCCGCTGCTTTAGTACTCGGACCACGTCCTCGCAGACCGCTTCTCCCTTAATGCGGCGTCGCTCGGTTTTCAGTCGCGAACTTGTCGGCCGGGGCCGACCTGCCAGCGGCTATGATTGCTGCCCCGAGCACTCTCTTCGCTAACCTCTTGTTTCTCACGCCCGCGTTCCGGCATGCTGAATGGGTTCGCTAGCGCCTGTCGGGTAGGTGCTTTTTTTCCTCCGTGCCAAGTTCTCGACTTCCTCCTTGATACCACCAAGATTGCCAAAGCTATAAAGAAACTAATTTGTTATGGCTGAGCGTAGGTTACGTAGGCTAATCTCCTCGGAACGTAACTCAACGACCGTGTCCTGACGCACATCTAATACATTCGTATTCTGCTTTAATTCTTGACCTGCCGCCTTCTCCCCCTTTCCCCCCCCCCTCCCTCCGATTCCCCCCCCCCTCCCCCCGCCTCTCTCCTCCCCCCCCCCCCACATCCCGGCAGCCGTTTCGTCGTAGATCCTTCCCATCCTGAAATTCCCTCAACCGCTACAGCGTAATGTGAACGCCACTTTTGATTTGCTTCCCGAAGGAGGCGTGTACGGAATGACTTAGACAAAATTTCTAGTTGAGGCTGACTGCAGAGCGATTCTACTGCCGCTACATTCCTGATAAGGACCATGAAGATAAAATTAGAGATGTTACGGCTCGTACGGAAGTATATAACGGTCGTTTCTCCCTCACTCTGTTTGCAAGTGGAACAGAATAGGAAGTGACTAGTGGTGGTACAGGGTACCCTCCGGCACACATCATGTGGTGGCTCGCGGAGCGTGTATGTAGATGTAGATATAAAGTCGGTTGAGGCTGCTCTAGAGTGGCGTTTCTTAAATTGCTGAGTTTTACAGAGAGAGACATGGTGATCTACACCGTGTAGGGTAGACCGAGCTTACTTGACTTAAGGGATTCCTTACTATACGGCTACGATCTCTTACCACCGCGTCCGCCCGCTGAGCTGGGTGGTAATGTGCTCGCCTCCCATACAAGCGGGCCCAAGTTTGATTCCCCGCCCGGCTGGAGATTTTCTCCACTCGTGGACTGGGTGTTGTGTTGCCCACATCATCATTTCATCCTCATGAACGGCAAGAAAGTCGCACAATGTGGCTTCGACTGAAATAATTTGCATTTGGCGGCCGAATTTACGCGGATGAGGCCTCCCGGCCAACAATGCCATACGCTCATTTCATTCTTTTTTTTTTTCCCCTGCCTCCGCAAAGCTAGAGCGGCGTGCTAGTAGCGAGTGTATGTGAAGGTGCACCATCCACCGTCATTTCAGTCTGCTCGAAAACATCACGAAGTAAGGATCTCTGTTTAACCTTTTCCTGACTGATGAGCAAATTTTTCGATCGTAATTTTTTTTGTTCTGGTGAAGCAGTAGATCGAATTGAGACGCTGCTGATGGCATTTTTTCGTGGACTCCGCCTGAACTTCACATGTGATGTCCAAGCTCGTTTTGGAGGCAGTACATGGCTTACACTAGCTGTAGTGTGGGGCAATCACTATGACTACGGTGGCCTTGAAGCATTTCCAGATGCTAATATTTTAGCCTGGAAAACATGGAGTATAGCAGAGACAACAGGACTTTTAGCTAAGGTTCCATATGGTACGCTTGTTCCCAGTATGCCATTTGTATTGACTACCAGAAGAAAGAAGAAATTGAATGCTGACGAGTACCTGTTTATATGGGCTAAAGTTGGCAATGGAAATTGTAAAATAAAAATAAATGGCTGTAGTTGCATGCATGTATCATAGTCTTTTGTTTTCGATGTATGAGACTGAAGTGTGTCCATTTAGTTTCTGATATACCTTTTCAGCTAGTTGGCGTAGTTAGATATGGTGCCTTCTGGCTTGGATATACCAACAGGCCACGCGATGTAGATCAAAAGGCATACCACCCATAATGTCAAGGGCTGACTGATCATCCTGAATATATTCAAATGGCCTTGTTTTGGTGAAGTGCTATGCCCATCACTACCCTGGGAAACTGTCGAAACCGATGACAACGAGATTCACTTGTTCCTGATGGTCAGAAAGGTGAAAAACTGGAGATGGCTAGACGAGGATGACTCGGCTTTTCTACGACCAAAGTAAAATTGTTCTAGAAGTAGAACCCACCTATTCAAATAAACGAGCGTCCACCTCTTGCGTTTGTTGTTGATTTAAAACACTGAATGAATTCTGTTTGAATAAATAATACACGTAGCTATAATAATAAACAGGACTTAATTTTCTTGAAATACTCATTGTTTGTTCTTACATTTAATTTCTTACGGTTATTTATACATTTAAGCAGAATATACACTCCTGGATATGGAAAAAAGAACACATTGACACCGGTGTGTCAGACCCACCATACTTGCTCCGGACACTGCGAGAGGGCTGTACAAGCAATGATCACACGCACGGCACAGCGGACACACCAGGAACCGCGGTGTTGGCCGTCGAATGGCGCTAGCTGCGCAGCATTTGTGCACCGCCGCCGTCAGTGTCAGCCAGTTTGCCGTGGCATACGGAGCTCCATCGCAGTCTTTAACACTGGTAGCATGCCGCGACAGCGTGGACGTGAACCGTATGTGCAGTTGACGGACTTTGAGCGAGGGCGTATAGTGGGCATGCGGGAGGCCGGGTGGACGTACCGCCGAATTGCTCAACACGTGGGGCGTGAGGTCTCCACAGTACATCGATGTTGTCGCCAGTGGTCGGCGGAAGGTGCACGTGCCCGTCGACCTGGGACCGGACCGCAGCGACGCACGGATGCACGCCAAGACCGTAGGATCCTACGCAGTGCCGTAGGGGACCGCACCGCCACTTCCCAGCAAATTAGGGACACTGTTGCTCCTGGGGTATCGGCGAGGACCATTCGCAACCGTCTCCATGAAGCTGGGCTACGGTCCCGCACACCGTTAGGCCGTCTTCCGCTCACGCCCCAACATCGTGCAGCCCACCTCCAGTGGTGTCGCGACAGGCGTGAATGGAGGGACGAATGGAGACGTGTCGTCTTCAGCGATGAGAGTCGCTTCTGCCTTGGTGCCAATGATGGTCGTATGCGTGTTTGGCGCCGTGCAGGTGAGCACCACAATCAGGACTGCATACGACCGAGGCACACAGGGCCAACACCCGGCATCATGGTGTGGGGAGCGATCTCCTACACTGGCCGTACACCACTGGTGATCGTCGAGGGGACACTGACTAGTGCACGGTACATCCAAACCGTCATCGAACCCATCGTTCTACCATTCCTAGACCGGCAAGGGAACTTGCTGTTCCAACAGGACAATGCACGTCCGCATGTATCCCGTGCCACCCAACGTGCTCTAGAAGGTGTAAGTCAACTACCCTGGCCAGCAAGATCTCCGGATCTGTCCCCCATTGAGCATGTTTGGGACTGGATGAAGCGTCGTCTCACGCGGTCTGCACGTCCAGCACGAACGCTGGTCCAACTGAGGCGCCAGGTGGAAATGGCATGGCAAGCCGTTCCACAGGACTACATCCAGCATCTCTACGATCGTCTCCATGGGAGAATAGCAGGCTGCATTGCTGCGAAAGGTGGATATACACTGTACTAGTGCCGACATTGCGCATGCTCTGTTGCCTGTGTCTATGTGCCTGTGGTTCTGTCAGTGTGATCATGTGATGTATCTGACCCCAGGAATGTGTCAATAAAGTTTCCCCTTCCTGGGACAATGAATTCTCGGTGTTCTTATTTCAATTTCCAGGAGTGTAGTTTTGTGCAGGTATTTCCATGGGGAATTTATTTTTTGAAAAGTTTATTTTTCGAAAAGTAGATTACTCCGAGTTTTGATAAAATAAAATGGTTCACATCGAAAATTGCTGTGCTCTACCTAAGTACTGTTATCTATATTAGGTTATGCCAACTCATCCTGGGGGTATGCCAACTGACCATACACCCACGAGACTGTGGTATACAATATCCACAGTCAACCTCTATCTTCAGGAGTTCTGGGAACCGGGGTGATGGAAAACTTTTTTTGATGTGTGTACAAGCGTAATAAAATGACCAACGTAGTAAAAACTTTTTTATGTCTCTTACTAGTTCTGCTGTTACCAATGTTGCCTGTAATCGACAAAGTATATGAACATATACATTGCACTTAAATGGTTCAGTGAACCGTTATGAGCGTAAAAAAATAACTGTCACCACTTTGAACACAATATTTTCATATAATTACAGATGACAAACTAGGCAGATACTAAAGTCTGCCAATAACTACTCAGAATTGAGATTCACTATAAACATAGACCAGGCACACTACAGATGATATGTAACCATTTTACCTAAAGGTTGCCATTGGGAAATGTGGACATACGGGTAATTCGTGCATTCAATATAAATTATCTCAAATGCGAGCTATTACTCAATGTGATAGTATTTTGTATTGACGATAGAACGCTAAACTCTAGCCTTCTTTTTAGTCAGTGTCGTTTATTTTATACTCCTTTCCAATACAGAGTCTTAGTTTCACTCGATTGTCACTCCGCACAATACACTGTAACAGCTTGTGCTATTTTCGGTAGCTTTCCGTTTTGAAAAGGCCACAAAAGTCACTCGTTCCATTCCACTACATTTCTGAAAACATGCCAAAAATTTCACACATGTCACGGCAAGTTCTCCTTCTTCACAATCAGACGTTATCTGATGTATGAAGCGAACGTGAGCTTTTATTCCTGTTTGCGACAGGCGTGAATAATCGTGTAGCACTTAACAGTATCTCATGCGAATAAATAACACGAAATAAATTATTTATTGTTCGCGGCCTGCAATTGGACGATCGTCGGTCAACCTCCCATCCCCCTCTGTTCCCCAGAGATAGGAATTCCCTTGGTGTCTTGTGAAAGTAAATATCCTTCAGTACTTTCACGTGTGTGTGACAAGCCATGACTGTATGGACGATCCGAAATGGAATTCCGATATCTGCCTTTCACAGGCATTGGGGAAAATTCAGTGATAAGTCAATGGAGGCATGTTTCGAAATATTGAAAACAGCATGATAGAAAGAAGAGCTTATCAGTTGTATGGCGATTGGATAGCAATGGGAACTGCGACTCTAAAGCAATCTTTTTTTATGGTATTTTGACAACTTATTCACTTAATGCATATATATACATAACGTGTTTTTTTCGTTGCCAAGATTTCCTCTTTTACCAAAATAGTGCAAGGTATTAATCTAACCGAGGGACCAAAAGCACCCTTTAACGCTAATACAGAGATGTGTCAGGTACATGGGTACACATGTATTCAACAACCTGCCAGATATTCACCAAATTGCCAGAACACATTATATGTCTTGTAGTGATGTGGTGAGGTTTAAGAATGAATTAAAGATAATTTTGTTGAGTAACTTCTTTTGGCCCATTAATATTTTAACATATCATCTTAAAATTAAAGTTTATATTTTCTAATTACCATTAGTGTTTTAATACATAATATTTCTGAGTCTTAAATAATTTCACTGCCTTGCAGTTATAAAGATGTACGACGTTGACGTCCTTCCACACGACCGAAGATGTAAATCTTAACTGGAACTCAATGGAATTTCATGTAAACCCTACAAATGAAGTCCCCTAGAAAAGGAATTCTTTAGAGATGCTCGACATAGGTAAAATACGACTAACAGATTTTGCAGTAGAGTCCACAATGATTTGATAATATGCAAATACGGCGGTTGTGGTCATTTCAATTGACCACATCTATAACCATCGGAATGGGGCACCTTATCCTATGAGAAACAATCTCTTTGTGGAGGCAATACTTGTGCTACAAAAATGAACATGGTCCTAGTAAGTGTTTTCATAAATCTTCGCAGTTTCCATAATTTGCATTGCCACCATAATATGTTTTGAAAACAACGAAATGTCAGAAAAAGCCTTTATAAGAACTTCGCTTCTCTTCCTAGCTGTAAGAATACAGTGTAGATTACGTGTTTCCACCGGAGTTCTCCATGCGTGAACGGATCTTGCATTACGGAGCAGTGTGCACACTTCACCACTGAAGGTTATTTTCTGTATTCAGCTTGTTTAGAAGCGATTTGTGCACTGAAGTCATACTGTTTTTCTTGACTTAGTTTTTCTTGTAAGCAATAAGAAGGAGAAACGAATAATAATTGATAATAACAAATCTCTTTAATGTATCTTGCTCAGTTATTTTGTTCTTCCATGGATGAGTTTGCTAAATGAACTTTTTCTATAAGGTCTGTTGCAGTAAACACAATAGCTCCAGATCCCAGTAGTACATTTTCGCTTAATGGCACGGGTGCGATAGCTACGGTTGGACCGAAAATTTGCCGTCTTTCGAAGTTTAAAGCACAATAAGATGTCAGAACAACACAGCAGCACAAAAATTAGAGACCTATGACTCCACCTCCCCAGAAACTAACCCTGAATCCGTGTCTAGAGCAGTCTATTTGAACCACTCTCACTTCGGAATCCCTACGTCATTAATATCATGCTCTTGTACAGCCATAAATACAGTTTTAATTCTTACCGTCATCATTTATTATTATTATTTCTTTCCTTTCTCAGACGTTATGTCTAGTTAAAAATGGAAAGTGACGCGGACCTTGATCAAGCGTGACTTCCTTTTAACTGTACGGTATATGTTACATTGCATTTAGGAACTTTCGGGTAATTGAACATGTATCAATAATTACAGATTTCTGTAGTTGTATATATACGTTTGGATGTAGCTGTATTGCGTTGATGTACTGGTGGATATTGTGTGGTATGACTCCTGTAGTTGATAGTATAATTGGTATAACGTCAACTTTATCCTGATGCCACATGTCCTTGACTTCCTCAGCCAGTTGGATGTATTTTTCAATTTTTTCTCCTGTTTTCTTCTGTATATTTGTTGTATTGGGTATGGATATTTCGATTAGTTGTGTTAATTTCTTCTTTTTATTGGTGAGTATGATGTCAGGTTTGTTATGTGGTGTTGTTTTATCTGTTATAATGGTTCTGTTCCACTATAATTTGTATTCATCATTCTCCAGTACATTTTGTGGTGTATACTTGTATGTGGGAACGTGTTGTTTTATTAGTTTATGTTGTATGGCAAGTTGTTGATGTATTATTTTTGCTACATTGTCATGTCTTCTGGTGTATTCTGTATTTGCTAGTATTGTACATCCGCTTGTGATGTGATCTACTGTTTCTATTTGTTGTTTGCAAAGTCTGCATTTATCTGTTGTGGTATTGGGATCTTTAATAATATGCTTGCTGTAATATCTGGTGTTTATTGTTTGATCCTGTATTGCAATCATGAATCCTTCCGTCTCACTGCATATATTGCTCTTTTCTTAGCTATGTGTTGGATGCGTCTTGATCGATGTATGGCTGTGTTAGATGATATGGGTGCTTGCCATGTAGTGTTTTCTTTTTCCAATTTACTTTCTTTGTATCTGTTGATGTTATGTGATCTAAAGGGTTGTAGAAGTGGTTATGAAATTGCAATGGTGTAGCCGATGTATTTATATGAGTGATTGCTTTGTGTATTTTGCTAATTTGTGCTCGTTCTATAAAGAATTTTCTTAAATTGTCTACCTGTCCATAATGTAGGTTTTTTATGTCGATAAATCCCCTTCCTCCTTTCTTTCTGCTTAATGTGAAGCTTTCTGTTGCTGAATGTATGTGATGTATTCTATATTTGTGGCATTGTGATCGTGTAAGTGTATTGAGTGCTTCTAGTTCTGTGTTACTCCATTTCACTACTCCAAATGAATAGGTCAATATTGGTATAGCACAAGTATTTATAGCTTTTGTCTTGTTACTTGTTGTCAATTCTGTTTTCAGTATTTTTGTTAGTCTTTGTCTATATTTTTCTTTTAGTTCTTCTTTAATATTTATATTATCTGTTCCTATTTTTTGTCTGTATCCTAGATATTTATAAGCATCTGTTTTTTCCATTGCTTCTATGCAGTCGCTGTGGTTATCCAATATGTAATCTTCGTGTATAGTGTGTGTTCCCTTGACTATGCTATTTTTCTTACATTTGTCTGTTTTATTATTATTACTTGTAGTAATAATATTGATATCATCATAATTACCATTGCTACTATTATTTCTTGGTCAGTACCATCATTCAGAACGAAATTAGATAATTATTTGTTTGTTTAGGGATGCCGGGATGCCTTCTGAGTATTTTGGTATAACGGACCCACGGTTCCGGCAGTTCGTTACGTAGTTATTGAATTGCGTTTGGTTCTTTACCTAGTTATCTTTGAATCTGTATTTCCCCGAAAAAAGTGCACAACAATGCTAATGTCGACGGTATGTGCTGTGTGTATGTTTTGGAAACAAACTTGTTCCATTCACTCCACGGCAGAACAACGATGTCCACCTTATTCTTCGCCCTCAAGCTTGCATTTAGTTTTTGCAGTGTTCTGTCTGGGATTTGTTTCTCCGCCAGTATCATTTTTACGTCCACAGTGATACACAGCAGGACTGATAGATTTACTGATGAAGAATTGGCTGATATACACTACCGGTCAAAAGTTTTCGTTCATCTCTACACGACTATGGATTTGTGGTTAAAATAGAGAGTTCGTTTTGAATGTTCCATCATATCCCCGCTCTGATAATAAAGCAAGTACAGATTCGCAACGGCTAAGCTCCTCTGCTGGCTATTTGACTGGTTGTCAGCGTAGGGGGGGAAGACAGCGATGTTTATCCAAAGCTCTGACGTGCTTTTACTGAAGACGGTTCCGTTCGAAGAGGCCTCATTCCTTCAGATGCCTGTATAGTAATCAGTTCGCATTAGTTTACAATACGCCGTGTGGGTCTAGCAGTGTGTTTGTATACGTGATCAGGTTCATAACATTATATTAACTCCCAATGGTACGGAAGCAGGAGATTGGAATTGAAAAACTTGCTGTAGTTGTATCTCTGCGTCAGGAAGGCTATTCTAGCAGGATAATAGCAACAAAACCTATAGTGGCGAATTTGTAGTGGTGAATCCATTACAGCGGTTCAAACAGATTGGTACCAATGCAAGTGTTTCACAAACTGGAAGACCCCGAGTAACATCATACAGGCAAGATTAGTTCATATGTGTAGAGAGTAAACGTCAGAGAACTCGCACTGTGCCTGAAATTCGCGAGAAAATAAACAGTATGCGTGCAGCTCCAATCTCTGTTTCAAGAGTGCAACGCCGTCATCCTGAACAAGGTTTAAAGGGCTTCATAGCGGTCAAAAAACCTTTATTACGCAAATAAAATAAGGTGAAACAATTGCGGCATAAAAGCTGGAGCGTGCAGTAATGGTCCAAGACGTTATTCACGGACGAATCTAAGTTCGACGTATTTGCAAGCCATCGCCGAATGTTTTGCGTCGAGTTCGTGGAGACGGTATGAAGAGTCAGTGAGTGACGCCAACGGTGGATGATGGATTTTCGATCATAGTGTGAGGATGTACTTGCGGTGAAAAAGTCTGTGATCTAGTGAGAATTCGTGGAACGTTAAAGAAGGAAGAATATCACAGGATACTGATCTATAATGCAGTTCCATCTGGCAACAGACTTACCGGTCATGGGTGTGTGTCACAGCAGGAAAATGATCCAAACATGCTCCTAAATTATGCAGAGGGCATGTAAACAGAAAAATAAGGGGAACTGAAGAAGTCAGTCACCTGACTTAAATCCCATTAAACTCTTATGGGGCGAACTTGAGAGGGAAGTCAGGAAAGTAAGGACATCTACTGAATAATTTGCACACGTGTTGGACTGCAATATATGCAAAAACACTTCGAAATATTATCTCTAGAATGCCAATCATTTGTGCAGTTGTTCTGCCGCTAAAATCTAAACCACATGGTGCTGTACTTGATGACAGAGAGAAAAAATACTTATTTTGTTGGTCTACTTAATTTGGACAATGTGTGTGTATACTAAAATAAAGTATACAGTTCTTAATCGTGAATGGCGGAAAAGTTTTGACCGGCAGTGAACACTTGGTGTACGGTTTCACTGAACGTATGTGCTGAGCTGTTCCCGCAGCGACGACGAGCACACCGCAGTCCTTTTGCTGCTGTACACAGACTTCCACGAGGTGCTGGATGTGTTGTATGGTTCGGTGGTTGCATATTACAGTCTTTTTCATTGTTGTGATACTATTTCCACGGAAACGAATGTAATCTGGGTAACATATTTAATACATTATAATTACATCATTACTCTGTAACGAACCGCCAGAGACCGTGCGTCCCATGTATCAAAATACTCATAGGGTATTCCTGAACAACCTCTGAAATTTTGTAGGTGGAGTTCAGGTTAACCCTATATATGGATAGTTAGTTAGTGTATACGTGCGCACGTGCGTGTGTGTACAAGTCCTTACGAAAGATGAAGTGTCGTGATGAAGTGTTCTATTATTCGATGTTACAGTTACACATCTTTATATTCTTTGGAATCAATTCTACTACCTTTGAGGAACGTCTCTTTTACAATTTCGTATTTTCCATTTGCTTTCCAACTCGATTTAGTATTCAAGTTTCCACAATTCAAAACATAACGTTCTCTTAAGAGGAGACTACACTTCCATACCCGCTAGGCGAGCCATGCTTGTTAAGGCGCCGTTCCGCAGCCCCGGGTCTAATCCGCCTGGTGGATTAACGACGAAGAACGGTGTGACAACCAGCCTGGATGCGGTTTTCCACATCCCACTAGGTGAATAGCGGGATGGTACTCAAGTCCCACCTCAGTTAAACGATTTGCAAACGTTTAGCAAACTCTCGCTCACTTTCACGTGAATAAAGCTAATGCAGACATTTGGGTACAAATATTTCGACCCAAGAGGCATCGAGGTGTCGATAGAAAGGTTATCTGGCAGCCCCTTAAACTAAACCCGCCAAATCCGTTAATAATCATGCGGATACTACTGCGTGCGGGAGAAAGGCACAAGCAAAAGAAGGAAAAAGAAGAGCATAACCTCAAAATGTATGTGTTCTGGTAGAAAAGTTGGACAACTTGATGCTTACCATTCGTACAAGTGATCTGTTCTGAGCTTCACTTGATTAGTATTTGGCTGCTAAACAAACTGCTGTTGTTTCTTTTATGCTTACGGTGACCTGTGGGTGTCAGTAAAATTTCGTTTTGCTTTTGAAGAACTGTTTGGTACGATACGTTATTTATAGACTATAGTGTGATTCCTAGCACAGTTTATTTACGTTTTTTTGCACTCATTGCCGAATTCTGGTCGTTATTTCAGTGCTGTGTCTTGCAACCAGAATTCTCCAACGAGTTTTTGAGGTTATATTCTATGTAAAAATTAAATACAGCCCACATGACATACTATGTTGATATTCATTGACTTGTGGTTGATTTCGTGTCACAGCCGCACGGGACATATAATGCACGAAAAAGTAAAATCCAACTGATCCATGTAATGGAAAAAAGAAAAGAATTCATAACATGGATTACATGGATAAAATGATGTATGTTATCTTTCACACACAATAAAAGATATACCTACTAAATCTGCACGACTGTGGTGAAAGAAATTTGAAGAACCAAACAAAATTGTGTTTTTGCAAGAAGACGGACCCTTCCAATTCAGTTTTTTTTTTCAATATTTTGAACGTTGTTGCGCTTCAGCAACGGTTAGAAATCATAAATGAATCCAAAGCAGCCAACTTGTTGCAACAAAAGGTGGTTTTATTCAACCAGTGACCATGGTTTCGACGGATGCAGATCCTTATTCTTGAGAAGTAAAAGCACTAAGATTTCCCATTGGAAAAACACCAACTAATGAACCGGTCTGACATTTTTCAAAAATGATTCAAATGGCTCTAAGTGCTATGGGACTTATCATCTGAGGTCATCAGTCCCCTAGACGTAGAACTACTTAAACCCAGCTAAACTAAGGACATCACACACATCCAAGCTCGAGGCAGGATTCGAACCAGAGACCGTAGCAGCAGCGCGGTTCCGGACTGAAGTGCCTAGAACCGCTCGGCCACATCGGCCGGCTGACATTTTTCCCATGAAAGCATATGCTGTCAGCGCATATCATCGTGTACATTATTAAATATGCTGGCTGTTATAATCAGGTTTTGTCAAGTAAGAATAGTTGAATTCCAGAAATAAAACCAATCAAATAAAATGTCA
Organism: Schistocerca cancellata; assembly: GCF_023864275.1. NCBI lineage: Eukaryota > Metazoa > Arthropoda > Insecta > Orthoptera > Acrididae > Schistocerca > Schistocerca cancellata. The sequence goes on along the minus strand of NC_064633.1, from coordinate 486,919,867 downwards.
CCTCATGTTACGAACTGCACGCCGTAACTCGTAACATGACGTGACATTCTATTTGATTTGTTTTATTTTTAAAATGTAACTATTCTTATTTGACAAAACCTGATCATAGCAACCAGCACATTTAATAACGTACACGATATATGTGCTGACAGCATATATTTTCATTGGACAAATGTGAGACCGCTTCATTATTTGGTGTTTCTCCAATAGGAAATTTTAGTTACTTGTACTGCTGCAGAATACGAGTTTACGTCCGTCGAAACCATGGCCAGAGGTTGAATAAAATCACCTTTTGTTGTAATTCATTTACTCACTATTCTTTTCCGGGAGCACTGAAACAGAGCTTAAAATTCGTTACGCTGAGTATATAAATTATGGTATTTTGTTCAAACCTTTTCATTGGATGTTTGGAGTGGTACGTAACTCGATATGACTCCTAACAGCCACCCAGTGCGTCGTATCGCGGTAGACCGGAACGGATGCAGTTAAGGGCAGGCGTTGGAGGGCACGGCTGTCTTTCAACAAAGGCGGCGTCGGACTGGAACGCCGATCGTGAGCGCTGCAGGTAGCGCGGAGGAGACAAAGGGAAGCGAACACTTGTCGTCGCCATTGTTCGACACTTGTTAGCATTGTGTCCCGCGCCGAGGACAAGTGTGCGCCTGCGAGCAGCGCCCCTGGCTCCGAGCTGCGCCGCTGCGCTCCCAGGCCGGCGCGGCCGGCTCTCTCCTCTCGTAAATCACCGACCGCCTCGCCGCACTGCACTGCACTGCACTGCCTTCCAACCTGCGTCTCCTCTGGCAACCAGGTCATTAGACGCGACCATGTCGTGTCCTGACTACACAAAGCCGGCGGGAGAAAGCGGTTGTCTGTTCTGCGCGAAACCTTTTTCCTGTTCAGCTGTAGCAAGATGAGACTAAAGTGAGAAAATCGTAACATGCTAAAGGTAAGCAATAGGTATTGTGAAACAGTTGTTTATGTTCTTGATTTTTACCAAAATAAAATGTCATCCCTATTGCCTAGTACAGCGATCCAAAGCTGATGCTCTCTGACCAGTATCGAACATATCGATAGCTGATTGTTAAAGCGAAGATTATGGTACCGTTTTCATGTGAACTTGCCCCTCTTTCGGCTTTGGCACGGAAGCCCATTATTTCTGCTTAGCTTTCGGTTATTTGCAAGCTCGTTTTTAATTTAAAATTTATGTGATTATTTTTTTAATATGTTCAGAAGAAGAATAATCATCCAGGAACTTTACAGCGACGGCCTGTATGCCCGCATGGTACCATTCTACTGATCGACGTCGGAACCAGTGCCTGGCTCCATCAACAATAACATAACGCGCAAGCAGTTCCGCACATATGGTCCTTCGTTGCTCACTAAGGTCTGCTGTTAGGCGGCGAGGAACCCAATGGGACACACCCTTGAGTACTCCAACTGGTGGACGAGTGTGCCAGCACTACCAATAGATACGTCAAGCTGTGCAGCGATGTGTCTGATTATTATCCGAATGAGATTGCCCGCGCATTCGAACGTTGCAGGAGTCACAGCTGTGTGCTGCCGTCCGGCACGCGGGAATGCGACAGGTCTGCACGACTTTGTTGCGATGACGGCAGACGCCTCGCCCAACGACTCACCGTGCTTTTGTTCACTGCCAGGTCTCCGTAGACATTCTGCAAGCGCCTATGAATATCTATAACGCTCTGGTGTGCCGACAGAAGAAACTCAATGACGACGCTCTGCTTGGAATGCACCTCCGTTACAAGAGGCCATTTAGAGGCCTGCATATAGCGCCGCCACTTATCGGAACTTCATGAAACTGTAGCGGCTGGAGCGGCAATATTCCACGATGTACGACAACAAGTTCCACATTTTTCAAGCGAAATTGGTCGAGAAAAAGATGTGTTCCAGTACTTGTTGAACGCCATCCGTATTAACATACCATATTTTGAAATACCGCATGAGTTATTACCTTCTGATGTAGAAAAATTTATATTTCCGTATCACTGTAACTTCTGGGAAGCCTATCTTGGTTTTACTGTTATTATGATGAGAATGGAATTTATCGTCTGTGTCAACAGTACACCAAGATATTTTTCTTGGATTGAATAAAGAGCCAAAAAAAGCTTGTGTTTATTCAGGCGATTTATAAAAACCGAAACCATTATCAACATCAGTCAACAGACGATGCTATCGTCGAGATAACGCTGTATAAGTATCTATTAATTTAATGTAGGATCTACTCCTCTCCAAATTAGTTCGTATTGCAAGATAGATGATTTTTCCTCTAAAATGCCTTGATTAACTGCCTGTATCTGCATCTTCGCTGATTATCCCAAATATTGTGGCCACCTTCTTAATAGTTTTGGTCCACCTTTGGAACGTAACGCAGCAGCGCTTCAGCGTGGTATATTAGCGGACAGTATCTTTAGTTACGATTTTAGATATTATATTTGTGGCAGTAGTGTTGGAAAAAAATGTGTGTGAAATCTTATGGGACTTAACTGCTAAGCTCATCAGTCCCTAAGCTTACACACTACTTAACCTAAATTATCCTAAGAACAAATACACACACACATGCCCGAGGGAGGACTCGAACCTCCGCCGGGACCAGCCGCACAGTCCACGACTGCAGCGCCTAAGACCACTCGGCTAATCCCAGTAGTGTTGGATATTTCTTTCGTATTATCTTTTTAGTTATTTCTCTGCCTTCTTATTGTGCTTGGTTACACATTACAGCGATGTGCAGTGCGGTATACCATTTACTGGATTGAGTGTTAGCGCTGCGCGGGATTAGCCGAGCGGTCTAAGGCGCTGCAGTCATGTGTGGTGTCACCGCCAGACACCACACTTGCTAGGTGGTAGCCTTTAAATCGGCCGCGGTCCGTTAGTATACGTCGGACCCGCGTGTCGCCACTATCAGTGATTGCAGACCGAGCACCGCCACACGGCAGGTCTAGAGAGACTTCCTAGCACTCGCCCCAGTTGGACAACCGATTTTGCTAGCGATGGTTCACTGACAAATTACGCTCTCATTTGCCGAGACGATAGTTAGCATAGCCTTCAGTTACGTCATTTGCTACGACCTAGCAAGGCGCCATTACCAGTTACTATTGATACTGTAAAACATGTACCGTCAAGAGCGATGTCCACCATTTACGGATTAAAGTTAAGTATTCCACCAGCTACGTCAGTTTTTTCTACAGTCTAATTTCCTTGTCCTGTTCCAGACCTCACGCCAGCCTGCGTGAGCTAAAACGCGTGCCTTCGGCTTCCTCTCATACCGGTGTTGGCTCTCCTGCCAACCCACAACATCATGGACTGTGCGGCTGGTCCCGGCGGAGGTTCGAGTCCTCCCTCGGGCAAGGGTGTGTGTGTGTGTTTGTCCTTAGGGTAATTTAGGTTAAGTAGTGCGTAAGCTTAGGGACTGATGACCTTAGCAGTTAAGTCCCATAAGATTACACACACATTTGAACATTTTTTTTGAGTGTTAGCACCGTTATTTATTTTTAATTAGTCTGTGAAAAAGCAATCACACGAAGATTGCAGGCACGAAGCGCATAACAACCAATTTACTAAACATTGCCACATGCATTAGACATAACAGAGCGTGGAGGGAGTGGCTGGGCCTGGCGAAGTTTGCATCTCTGACGATTTTCATGTTCATGTCTCCGGCGTGCCTCCTCAAAATGTAAGACAGCCGCTGAGGTTGTTGTGCACCAATGTTTACGGTCTTCTGATGCGGCGCACAAATTACTTGGGCCAATGTTTAAACCGTTTAGGTTCTTCTGGAATTAATCCTTATAGCGATTCAGAGGAGCACCACGGGGCGCTCTACCCTTCTTGACTTCATTATACAAAATTTGTCGAGGAAGTCTGTTCTTTCTCATCCGCTGGATATGCCCAGTCTATGTGAGTTAATGATCAATGGCGATAGCTTCTGTACTGCACATCTTTGCCATCTCAAGATCAGCAGTGTTTGATATGAAGTCATCCCATTTGAAGTTCGTATTGTTTCTAAGCTCGTGTTGGTTGAAACGTTCTAGTTTCTTAAGATAACAGCGATACAGTGTCCAGGTTTCGTAACCATAGAGCAGAGTAGAAAGAACAACTGCCCGATACACCATCAGTCTGGTGCATAGTGTCAGATCTTTATGCAGGAAGATCCGATGTAGAAGACGTTCAAAAGCGACATGTGTAGCATGCATCCTGTTGCAGGAGCTGGCTGTGCTAGTACCTTCGTTTTTTGGATGTTGACGGTCAGGCCAAACCGTTTACATGCTGTACCGAAACAATATATGGACAGTCGCAGCTCTGCGGGTGTATGAACAGGAGAAGCATTGTCGTCAGCAAACACCAGTTCATTTACCTAAATTAGATTTATGAACCTTTTAGCGTGTAGTCTGGACTGATTAAATAGCCCTCCGTCAATTTTATATTTAAGGTCCACTCCTGCATTGTTTACAGACGATGTCTCATAAAGAATGGTTGTTAGGGATAGAGCAAACAAAGTCCATTTGTCCATTAGTAATAGGGAATTTGTCAAATGTTTCATTCTGGTACAGCACTTGCTTAGATATGTCATCATAGAAAGCTTGAATCAGTTGACCACATTGCTCAGGGCAGCCAAAACATTTTAAGGTCTTCCACCAGCTTCTCTGGGCACTGTATCGAAGGCCTTTACTAGATCATAGAACACAAATAGTAACGGCTTTTGTTGTTCCTTGCACTCCTCCTGCAGTTGTCGCCCACAGAAGATAATCGTATATCAATAGTTCCTCTGGAGGGGCGAAATCTGCACCCAGATTCAGGAAATACAGTCTCGGAAAAAGTGTGAACAGACTTCTGGCAAAATTTTACCTGCCACCCGTTATTGCATCGGTCACATTTTTTAAAGATGGTGACAGTTGTGGATTTCTCTTACGATACAAGGCCGTGAACTCAAGAATAAAACGTCTCCCTTTCTCCTGTTTCGCCACCATCTAAGCAAGAGCTCTTTTTTATCGATAACATTCCCTTACGAGATAGTAGTGGACAGTTGAACAGCAGCCATGCAAAAACGTGGTGCCAATACCATCTCTGACTGTCATTGATAATAAACACTTACTTTGACCTCTCGCAAAAAGCGAGCAACAATTCCTTAAAGAAGCTACTGAGTCCTTTTGGATATTATACATGGATTCGACAAGTCCTTGGTAGCTCCCCAGAGGTATGTAGCACCAGATGTCCACGCAGATGTTACGCAGTTACCGTAAATTACGGGTCGTTGGTTTGAGGGCACGGAAGTGACATTGATAGCATCCCAGACGTGTTACGCCAGTATTCTCCTGAAACCAGTATAAAGCGATTCTGTCCTTACGAGAAGAACAGTTATCCTGCTGGAAGATGTAAACGCCGTCGGGGAAGTCATCTAGCATGAAGGTTTGCAGGTGGTCCGCAGCAATGCTCACGTGGCCCATTGCTGTTACTGCGCCTTCCATTACCATTACAAATTCCATGGCTACCCAACCGAGTGTACCACACAGCATAATATAGCCCTCGCTTTTTTGCGTATGTGGCGCGGTGCATGTATCGAACAGCCGTTCACCGGGATGACGCCATCCAGTGACAACTGCAATCGTAACTGAGTCGAGGCTACATTCGGACACGTACGGATCGTCTGCTGGGGAGCGTCATGTTCAACAAAGTGCGCCGAACAGCTTGTTCGGAAATGTTTATGCCTGCAGCAGTGTTGTGCACTGTAGTCGGACCTGCCACAAATCGCTGCCTGTCCTATTTTACAGAGCAGTTCTCCAAGTTTTGTGATAAGGCGTCCACGTCCAATACCTTGTCGCCTACTAGTCGTTTCAGCGTCCTCCGACCGTTTTCATAGCGTCAGCAGCACACGAACAAATACCAGCATTGACCTTTCCGAAATCTTCGTTCCCGGGAGGCTAGCCAAGACAGTCTGCTATTTGTCAAAGTTGCTTATGTCAGCGTATATCTCATTCAGCGGCCCGTATCTTCGCCCGTCGCTATTCGTCTGTGTTCCTTATACACTTTCCTTCCGCGTCACGTGCCCGCATTCCGTAAGGCGGCATTCAGTCTCGCGGTGTGAAGCCGTCATGATGTATTCGCCCATCAGTATATATTCTGCAAGCCACGCCACAACAACAAAATCTGGAGCACGCCTCCATATCAGCTCGGATATCTGTGATTTCCCCGTCATGGTCATGTCGCGAAATGTACGTAACTGGCCTGCCTCTTTCTCAAACGTACACTTAATAATATTAACAGTACACTCCTACACGATGCACAACGTCTCTCTTACAGGGTGTGTCACAGCTGTTTCACAAACGTCTCCGTATGGCTCTGTCGTTTGTCATAACGAATGCATGACGAAGCCCGTATCTATTCCTTGGATTGATCTCCGGTGCTAATCCTAACGGTTCCAGTCGTAGAACGATTGGTTTGTAAGCAATCTCTTTCGTAAGAGACTTATGTTTCCTTAAAATTTTTTCCATTGAATCTCAACCTGGCGTCTGCTTTTCTTACATTTAATTTTATGTTGTCACTGCACTTTTAAGTTTGTCCATATGGTTACTACCAGATATTTTACAGTTGTTATTGTTGCCAATTTGTAATTGTTCACTTGCAGTCTAACGATAATTTTCCTCCTGTTTCTATACAATATCTTTCATCTAATTATGAAGAGGGTTATCTACCAGTCGCTGCACCAACCGTCGATCCTCTCTGATGCTTTCTGCATTTCGCCACGATTTTATGCCATTCTGACTTTTTTTTTCGTACAACAGTATTACCGGCAAAATCCGTCTGATACATACAATAGTGGCGTGAATGGCCACACAAATTCGTGATTTACGAGAGAGTATAAGAGATATGTTGACAAATCTTAACGGGCCACCACTCGAAGATCCTGTTTGGAGGAAACCATGCTTTCATGGCAGAAAATATGATTACAATTCTCTACTTGTGGACGTCTTAGAGACGGTGAACATGAAGCAGGACAAATAACAACTTAGGCTCAGAGACAAACAAACAGTCCTTATTGTCACAGACTTTACAGATTTTACATCTTATAGATGAAAATTATGTTTTACACATAATGACTGATATTAATTCACACCTTAAGCAATTAAACATATATGATTAGATTCAGTAGTATACACAATCACATATAAAACTTGGTCAAGCAGCGTCATAGGAGAGACACGAATGGATTTTCATACCGGATGTGCATTAAGTGATACAGACATAATCGGTTCACAAAATCAGCCATAGCAACACATTTAAAAACATTGGACACTCACTCAGAAATATAGAAGCTGATCCGTCCTTCCAGATATGCATTTAATGGAGGAGTTCGAAATTGTCGCACATCACGAAAAGTGAAGAGAAAAATTCTCAATTACAAGCTAAATATCGAATTGATTAAGTTCTTCGGACGTTTCTCCTATAGTAAATCCATAAATACATTTATTTCTTTATATGTTACTCTCATTATTTGCAACAAAACAAATTAAAAATAGAATGGCTCTGAGCACTATGGGACTTAACAGCTAAGGTCATCAGTCCCCTAGAACTTAGAACTACTTAAACTTAACTAACCGAAGGACATCACACACACCCATGCTCGAGGCAGGATTCGAACCGGCGACCGTAGCGGTCGCGCCGTACCAGACTGAAGCGCCTAGAACTGCTCGGCCACTCCGGCCGGCAAAAATAGAATGTTAAAGCATAACTAATATCGTAGCAGTCATTCGTGTTACTGGAATAAGTTACAATAGACAGTTTGTTGTAAGTAATGTACTCTACTAAAATGGAACTCCTGTGACGCTTTAGAAAGCAATACTATCGTAATAGCGTTGTATCATACTTTTATTTCACTTAAACAAGCAGCGTGATTGATGGTTTGCACGTGTGTAAAGTTCTGTGCAAAGATGGAGGCACAATACCTGTAAGTAGATATACAAGAAATACGTTTTTCTAACATTAAAATAAAAAATTACAATATTTATATTTCCCGACTGCAATAAAACTCTAAAAAGAGGACCGCAGAGCGGGAGAAGAAAAACAACACGCATGCAGACATACATAGAAGACCAACGTATGTAGCCGACCGCTGTGACCGAGCGATTCTAGGCGCTTCAGTCCGGAACCGTGCTGCTGCTATGGTCACAGTTTCGAATCCTGCCTCGGGCATGGATGTGTGTGATGTCCTTAGGTTAGTTAGGTTTAAGTAGTTCTAAGTCTAGGGGACTGATGACCTCGGATGTTAAGTCCCATAGTGCATAGTGCTTAGAGCCATTTGAACCATTGGAACCAACGTATGTAGTTGCACTTGAAAATGGAAATGACTTAAATCGTTATAAATGGAAGTGCTAGAGAGACAAATAGAAAGGGATTCGTAGAGGACAAAGGGGCTGGGGGAAGGGAGGGGGGGGGGTTAGGGTGCGAGAAACAACCCATGAGCTGCCCAGTTTCGTCTCATTGATTGTTATAGCACACGGAGCGTCTGTCCGAGATACCATTTGTGTGGGTATATTGAGAAACACTTATACAGCTTTGAATTTCATTGCTCAATGTGCAAAACCCAGATTCGGTAGAAGATTGTGACGGTACCACACCTACCACCTCTAGCACTTGTGATAATTTCTGTTATTTTCGGACTCAGATTTCATTACAGAATACGTACTGGAGACTGTGATTAATATTTCCAACTGCTTAAATACAATTCAACAAGATGCGTCTGTGTGAACTCCACTCACGGTTCTAATTATTTCCTTCCCTTAGAACTCTTTGACTGAAATGAAATGTGTGGCTATGGCCTCCGTCGGGTAGACTGGTCGACTAAACGACTCGTTACCACAGTGTCCCGTACAATGACTTCAGCGTCTACATCAACACACATACTCAGTAAACCACTGCGAAGCGCATGGCAGAGGGTACCTCCCGGGGTATCAGCTGTAGATCTTCTTCTCGTTCCATTCAGGTGTGGAGCGTAGTATGAATAGTTACTTAAATGCCGCCATGATCGCTGTAATTAGTCTGATATTGTCATCTAGATCCCTACGAGATCGATACGTAAGGCGTTGCAACATATTCCTATAATCATCACTTCAAGTTGGTTCTTAAAACTTTATAAATAACCTTTCCTGGAGTAGCTGGAGCGTCGGCCAGTTTAAGCATTACATCGTTTCCGTAATTATTTCCAATGGATCAAACAAACGTGTGTCCATTTGTGCTGTATTTCTTTGTCTTCGTTCAATATATCCTGTTAGTATATTTGCAGTGACAAATGAAAATTTGTAGCAAGGCCGGCATTCGAACCCGGGTCAGCTGCTGACAAGACAGATTCGCTAACCCCTACGCCACCCTGGCACTCGTGCGGTAGCGTTCTCGCTTCCCACGTCCGGGTTCCCGGGTTGGATTCCCGGTGGGGTCAGGGATTTTCTCTGCCTCGTGATGGCTGGGTGTTGTGTGCTGTCCTTAGGTTAGTTAGGTTTAAGTAGTTCTAAGTTCTAGGGGACTTATGACCACAGCAGTTGAGTCCCATAGTGCTCAGAGCCATTTGAACCACCCTGACACAGTGGCTTTGCACAACTGCGTAGACTACCCTAGTACGCCCTCCTTCTCAATCCAAATTCCCATTTACGCGTCAGCTCAGGCGGTATTCGCCTTAAACTCTAACAGCATTGCACAGGCTCCCTACTGTACTGGAATTGCAGCTCGAACGAAACTGGGGATTGTGTCTGAAACCCAGGCATAGGTTTCATCAAAACTGTTGCAGAGTCTCTGCAGTGCTGTTCGAGTTTAGGGGGAATACCATATGGGTGGGCTGAGGCGTGAATGGCAATCTGGATTGAGGAAGGACACGTGCAAGGGTAGTCTACGAGGTCGTGCAAAGCCACTGTACGAGGGTGGCATAGCAGTCAGCGCATCTGTCTAGTGAGCAGACGACTTGCATTCGAATACCGGCCTCGGTACAAATTTTCATTTATCGCTTCAGTCTGCACATACACATCATAGATCGTTGAGACGTGAGAAGGTCTCTGAAACCATATAATTCATTTCATCTCCTGTTAGTCTTGTTTGGAACAGGTCTCACGCACTTCACCATTATTATGGATGGTTCGCGCAAATGTTTTGCATGCAATCTTTTGTAGACTGATTGCATTTCCTGAGTGTTTTATCGAAGTCTGCCACCTGCGTTACCTACATCTGAGCCTATGCGATTTTTTCCATTCCATATCGCTATAAATACTTACATCCAGACTGACCAATTCCAATTTTACCCCCTGATAGTAATCATAGAACACAACATTTTTTTCCTTTTGTAACGCGCACAATTATACATTTTTGTACATTGAAACAAAGTTGCCAATCTTTACACCACTTTGAAATCTGCTCAAGATCTAATAGAATATTTGTGCACCTTTTCACAAACAGAGAAACTCGAGATTACTATTGATATTGTCTGCAAAGTAATTAATATAAACATGAACAGTAAGTTCCTAACACACTTCCCTGGGGCACACCTGGAGTTTCTTCTAGTTGCAACATAAAAATTACAGTGAGATATGACACAAATAATGAAGACAGGGCAAGAAATTTCCAAGCAATCTCTCCGGAGAACTGCCCGGAGAACAGTAGTCTCAAATGAGGAAGTAATTCCCGCGAAAGTTGCGTAATCTTAAATAACTCTCGTGAATGGAGGGAACAGAAAAGGTCGCAACAATAATTGGGAGAATTAAACAGCGGAAGGAGGGGCGAAACAGCAGTTAATTATCGCGGCTGGCTTTCTATGAATGTGGAGCTAAACACGGCCGGGGGGGGTGCGGGACTTTGAGCGTACAATGTGCCCGCCCCAGGCGGCCCGGGCCGGCGCGCCATTGAACAAGTCGAACAAGAAGTACGGCGTCTGCGGAGTTGCGCAGCCGAGACGCGCGCCAGAGGGAGTCTCGAGACGCAGAAGAGGAGGGAAGGCGGCGCGGGCCGAGGGAAGGGGGAGGCAAGTTGCATGGCTTGCCCGTGACAGCTGCCACTGTGGCAGGGAAATTGGCTGCGCCAAGTTGGCGCGCGCGATGACGTCGAGTGTCTGCGTGGGCGTGAGTGATGGGGGCCGGGCAAAGGAGGGGGCGGGGGTGGGGGAGGGGCGGGGAAGGGAGGAGGAGGCGGTTGTGGCTGTCCGGAAGGCAGTCCTGTCCCGTCCCGTACGCAAGTCGCCACGCCGCACTCCGGAACTTGGCAAAGCGGAGACCCCCCCGCTACGGCTGCAAATCTTATTCTGCCGTAATAATCTCCCCGGATGGCTGCCGTCGCAATCCGAGACGGCACTCGACGTGTTAGCCTAAACCTGATATCCGTCGGCATTCAGTAGGCAAAAAAATTCTTTTCATTGTAACGATGTGTAGAGGCGACTCAGGACTCTTGAAAAGACCCGTTCTCAAATACTAGTCCCGATAGGCAAATTTAGATTCCTCATGGCGTCACTGTAGGTACTGTGGTAATGGATACCACAATGGGCAGTTCAGTTGAATAGCAATGGAAGTCTGTAAAAAGGGCGCTCACGGAAGTTGGATTGACAATACGGGTATACAGTGGGACTCTTTATGGATTCATTGCAAGGGGTGCAGACAGAAGTACCTTTGAATAACCTTTCCGAGAACTGTACTGAGCAGCTAGCAGGCAGCCCACACACAACGGACGTACCTTAGACCTTATAGCTACAAACAGCCCGACCCTCATCGGTGGAATCAGTGTAGAGACGAGGATTAGTGATCATGATGTTAGCAGCTTCTATGGTAATGAAAGTTAGCAAATTAGTCAAGAAAGCGAGGGGATTGTTTCTGCTACAAAAAAACAGATGAGCAGTTGTTAGCATCTCACTTAGACAATCAACTGCAATCATTTAGTTGCAGTATCATGGCTACAGAGGAATTATAGGCGAAGTTCAAACACATTGTAAATAGCGTTCTGGACAAGTACACTCCTGGAAATGGAAAAAAGAACACATTGACACCGGTGTGTCAGACCCACCATACTTGCTCCGGACACTGCGAGAGGGCTGTACAAGCAATGATCACACGCACGGCACAGCGGACACACCAGGAACCGCGGTGTTCGCCGTCGAATGGCGCTAGCTGCGCAGCATTTGTGCACCGCCGCCGTCAGTGTCAGCCAGTTTGCCGTGGCATACGGAGCTCCATCGCAGTCTTTAACACTGGTAGCATGCCGCGACAGCGTGGACGTGAACCGTATGTGCAGTTGACGGACTTTGAGCGAGGGCGTATAGTGGGCATGCGGGAGGCCGGGTGGACGTACCGCCGAATTGCTCAACACGTGGGGCGTGAGGTCTCCACAGTACATCGATGTTGTCGCCAGTGGTCGGCGGAAGGTGCACGTGCCCGTCGACCTGGGACCGGACCGCAGCGACGCACGGATGCACGCCAAGACCGTAGGATCCTACGCAGTGCCGTAGGGGACCGCACCGCCACTTCCCAGCAAATGAGGGACACTGTTGCTCCTGGGGTATCGGCGAGGACCATTCGCAACCGTCTCCATGAAGCTGGGCTACGGTCCGGCACACCGTTAGGCCGTCTTCCGCTCACGCCCCAACATCGTGCAGCCCGCCTCCAGTGGTGTCGCGACAGGCGTGAATGGAGGGACGAATGGAGACGTGTCGTCTTCAGCGATGAGAGTCGCTTCTGCCTTGGTGCCAATGATGGTCGTATGCGTGTTTGGCGCCGTGCAGGTGAGCGCCACAATCAGGACTGCATACGACCGAGGCACACAGGGCCAACACCCGGCATCATGGTGTGGGGAGCGATCTCCTACACTGGCCGTACACCACTGGTGATCGTCGAGGGGACACTGAATAGTGCACGGTACATCCAAACCGTCATCGAACCCATCGTTCTACCATTCCTAGACCGTCAAGGGAACTTGCTGTTCCAACAGGACAATGCACGTCCGCATGTATGCCGTGCCACCCAACGTGCTCTAGAAGGTGTAAGTCAACTACCCTGGCCAGCAAGATCTCCGGATCTGTCCCCCATTGAGCATGTTTGGGACTGGATGAAGCGTCGTCTCACGCGGTCTGCACGTCCAGCACGAACGCTGGTCCAACTGAGGCGCCAGGTGGAAATGGCATGGCAAGCCGTTCCACAGGACTACATCCAGCATCTCTACGATCGTCTCCATGGGAGAATAGCAGCCTGCATTGCTGCGAAAGGTGGATATACACTGTACTAGTGCCGACATTGTGCATGCTCTGTTGCCTGTGTCTATGTGCCTGTGGTTCTGTCAGTGTGATCATGTGATGTATCTGACCCCAGGAATGTGTCAATAAAGTTTCCCCTTCCTGGGACAATGAATTCACGGTGTTCTTATCAATTTCCAGGAGTGTATGTGCCTAGTAAGTGGATTAAGGGCGGAAAACACCGTGGTTCGGAAAATGCTGAGCAAGCAAAGATTGTTGCACTCTCGGTTCAAAATACAATGCGCAAATGACGACAAGCAAAGCTTAATAGAGATTTATGAGTCTGTAAAAAGTTCTATACGCGAAGCATACAACTCCTACCGTCATCATATCTTAGCAAAAGATCTGGCAGAGAAAATGAGAAAATTTTGGTCATAATTAGATTCTCTAAGCCGGTCTAACGCTTCCATAAAGTCACTAATTGACCAGTCTGGTAAGGAAGTTGTAGTTTTAAACTTCGCGTGTAAGAAATCGTCCACGCAGGACAATCGTGCAAACATGAGGTCTTTTGATCATCGTAGAGTCCCGCATAGACGACATAGTAAGCATCTCTGACCTGGAGAAACAATGGAAACCGTTAAAAACAAAATACTGTATATGTCGCCAGGTCCGAATAGTATGCCAGTTCGGTTTTACAAAGAGTACTGTGAGGCCTCTGCGGCATTGTTCCCTTATTTAGACTGCAGTTATCGCGAATACCTTGCCCTGTGCAAAGTCCGACGCGACTAGAAAAAAGCGCGAATGACTCCTGTACATAAGAAGGGTAAAAGAACGGGCCGGCAAAATTGCAGACGAATATTCCTGGCTTCGGTTGGCAGCAGAATCCTAGAACATATTCTGAGCTCGAAAATAATAAATTTTCTGTAGACCGGAAAGCTTATGTCCACGAATCAGCACGGTTTTAGAAAGCATCCTGTGGCACTCAGCTTGCCCTTTTCTCACGTGATACACTGCGAACTACGGATGAAGGGCAATAGGTAGATTCCATATTTCTACATTTCCGAAAAGCATTTGACACAGTGCAAATTGTTAACAACGGTACGAAATGTGAGTGGCTCGCACACTTCAGAACCCAGTATGTTGTCGTCGATGGCGAGTGCTCATCAGAGAAAAGGGTATCGTCAGGAGTGCGCCAGGGAAGTGTGACAGAATCGCTATCATTTTCTGTATACATAAATGATCTGGCCGACAGGGTGGGCAGCAATCTGCGGTCGCTTCTGATGATGCTGTGATGTATGGGAAGATGTCGAAGATGACTGACTGTAGGATGATACTACAAAATTTCTAGTTCGTGTGATGAATGGCAGCTGGCTGTTAATGTAGAAAAAATGTAAGTTAATGTCTATGGTAGGGAAAACAAACCCGTAATGTTCGTATACCAGCTTTGGTAGTGTCCTGCTAGGCACAGTCACGTTGTTTAAATATCTGGGCGTAAGGTTGCAAACCGATGTGAACTGGAACGATCATGTGAGGATTGTGGTAGAGAAGCGTGGTTCTATGTAACGGAGACCGCATGTAGGACGCTGTTCTTGAGTACTACTTGAATGATTGAGATCCTCGCTAGGTCGGCTTAAAGGAAAACATCGAAGTAGTTCAGAGGCGGGATCCTAGATTTGTTACCGTTAGTCTCGAACAACAAGTAAATGTTACGGAGATGTTTCCGGAACTCAAATGGGATTCCCTGGAGGGAAGACGACGTCCTTTTCCAGGAACACTATTGCGAAAATGCAGAGAACCGGCATTTGAAGTTGACTGCACAGTGATCCTTTTACTGCCAACATCAACTCCTCGTAAGGACCAGGAAGGTAAGACACGAGACATTAGATTAAACACAACTGCGAATATGGACAACCATCAGCTGTAGAATGGAATGATGACAATGAAAATTTGTGCCGAACCGGGAGTCGAAGACGGATTTCCCGCTAATCGCGACAGGTCGGCTTTCCTTTTAACTATCCGTGCGCGACTGACGGCCAGACGCAAACTTCCATATGTCGTCAACCGTGTGTCGACAACCGGTACTCGAACATCTATCATGTACAGGGTGATTCAAAAAGAATACCACAACTTTAAAAATGAGTATTTAATGAAAGAAACGTAATATAACCTCCTGTTATACATCATTACAAAGAGTATTTAAAAAGGTTTTTTTTTCACTCAAAAACAAGTTCAGAGATGTTCAATATGGCCCCCTCCAGACACTCGAGCAATATCAACCCGATACTCCAACTCGTTCCACACTCTCTGTAGCATATCATGCGTAACGGTTTGGATAGCTGCTGTTATTTCTCGTTTCAAATCACCAATGGTGGCTGGGAGAGGTGGCCGAAACAACATATCCTTAACATACCCCCATAAGAAAAAATCGCAGGGGGTAAGATCAGGGCTTCTTGGAGGCCAGTGATGAAATGCTCTGTCACGGGCTGCATGGCGGCCGATCCATCGCCTCGGGTAGTTGACGTTCAGGTAGTTACGGACAGATAAGTGCCAATGTGGTGGCGCTCCATCCTGCTGAAATATGAATTGTTGTGCTTCTTGTTCGAGCTGAGGGAACAGCCAATTCTCTAACATCTCCAGATACTGTAGTCCAGTTACCTTAGCACCTTCGAAGAAAAAGGGACCAAAAACTTTATGGCACAGAAAACGTTCACCTTAGGCGAGTCACGTTCATACTGAGTTGTTTCCCGCGGATTCTCAGTACTTCGTTCGAAATGCACGCTGAACAACTGTCGTCGATTCACTTCTGCCGTACTCAATAACACAAAAAGCTTTCTGTTGAGCGGTCGCCATCTTAGCATCAACTGACGCTGATGCCTAGTCAACAGCGCCTCAAGCGAACAAATGTACAACTAAATGAAACTTTATAGCTCCCTTAATTCGCCGACAGATAGTGCTTAGCTCTGCTTTTTGTCGTTGCAGAGTTTTAAATTCCTGAAGTTGTGGTATTCTTTTTGAATCACCCTGTATATTCCTGTACAGGTGAGACATTTTACTTCAAAGCCGCTCGCCCTGTGTCGGGGAATAAATACGATATTGCAGTTCCACTATTATACCGAAACTATGCAAAGTTGTCCAAAGGAACTTTGCATCGCATTCGGAATAACATTGGCACTGCGATATCGTACCCTCGCTGCATTTGCGAGTGGAACAGGAAAGGAAACGAACAGCAGTGGTACTGGGTACACTCCGCCATGCACCGTACGGTTTCTTGCAGAGCTTGTTTATAGATGCAGATATAGATACACGTGCAAGACAGGTAACTGCGAAGAAGCTTTGAGTAACAGAAGAAATACTTCAATTCGCCGATGAAAGAAGGAAGCACAAGGTATGAAACTTTGCTTAAAGGTTGTTGGAAGTCGCTAAGTGTTATTATTATCAAACACTGGGTGAGTATTATCTAGGTAATTTTCGCTACGTTTCAAGCAGAAGCAGCCATTTCATTGTTTAAGATATACGGTAAAATTAAATCATGTGATGCTGAGGGAACTAGATTAGGAAACCAGGCACTTAAAGTAATAGATGAGATTTGTTATTTGGGCAGCAAAGTAACTGATGACAGTTGAAGTAAAGAGGGTACAAAATGTAGACTGTGTTGGGAAAGTACCAGAGCTCCAAGCGCTAATAGAAAGCACTGATGCTAAAATAGTTATAGGCACTGAAAGGTGGCTAAAGCCGGATATAAGCTCAGCCGAAATTTTTGCGAAGAACCTAACGGTATTCCGAAAAGGCTAAACACTGTTGGCGGTGGTGTGTTTGTTGCTGTTAGAAGTAGTTTATCTTGTCGCGAAATTGAAGTAGATAGTTCCTGTGAGTTAGTATGGGCAGATGTCATTGTTGGCAACCGGAATAAAATAATAATTGGATCCTTTTACCGAACTCCCAATACAGATGATACAGTTGCTGAAAGGTTCAAAGAAAAACTGAGTCTGATTTCAAACACGTACCCGGCTCATACGATTATATTAGGTGGTGATTTTAATTTACCCTCGATATGTTGGCGAAAATACATGTTTAATTCCGGAGGTAATCATAAAACACCATCCGAAATTGTGCCAAACGCATTTTCTGAAAATTATTTCGAGCAGTTAGTACCTGAGCCCAAGTGAATAGTAAACGGTTGTGAAAACACACTTGACCTCTTTAACAACAAATAATTCTGACTTAACAACGAGCATCAAAACGGATACAGGGATTAGTGAACACAGGGTTGTCGTAGCAAGGCTGAATATTGTAACCCCCAAATCCTCCAAAAATAAACGACAAATATACCTATTCAAAAAAACAGATAAAAATTCACTTGATGCCTTCAAAAATGGCGCAAATGGCTCTGAGCTTTATGGGACTTAATATCGGAGGTCGTCAGTCCCCTAGAACTTAGAACTACTTAAACCTAACTAACCTAAGGACATCACACACATCCATGCCTGAGGCAGCATTCGAACCTGCTACGTAGCGGTCGCGCGGTTCCAGACTGTAGCGCCTAGAACCGCTCGGCCACACTGGCCGGCTACTTGGCGCCTTCTTTAGGGACTATCTCCTTCCAAATTAACAAGTGTAGACCAGATGTGGCTTGAATTCAAAGAAACAGTATCGGCAGCGAATGAGAGATTTATACCAAATAAATTAACAAACGACGGAGCTGCTCCTCCTTTGTACACAAAACGGGTCAGAACAGTGTTTCAGAAGCAATCAAACAAACATGCCAAATTTAAACAGAACCAAAATCCCCAAGATTGGTGACCTTTTACAGAAGCTCCAAATTTATCACGGACTACAATGCGAGATGCTTATAACAGTTTCCACAACAAAACGTTGTCTGGCAGAAAAGCCAAAGACATTCTGGTTATATGTGAAGTATGTTAGCGGCAAGAAACAATCAATGCGTTCTCTGCGCGATAGCAATGGAGATACTATCGAAGACAGTGCTGCCAAAGCAGAGTTACTAAACACAGCCTTCCGAAATGTCTTCACAAAAAAGACGAAGTAAATATTCCAGAATTCGAATCAAGAACAGCAGCCAACATGAGTAACGTGGAAGGAAATATCCTCGGAATAGTGAAGCAACTTAACTCACTTAATAAAAGCAAGTCTTCTGGTCCAGACTGTATACCAATTAGGGTCCTTTCAGAGTATGCTGATGCATTAGCTCCATACTTAAAAATCATATACAACCGTTCACTCGATGAAAGATCCATAACCAAAGACTAGAAAGTTGCACAGGTCACACCAATATTCAAGAAAGGTAGTAGGAGTAATCCACTAAATTACAGGACTACATCATTAACGTCGATATGCAGCAGGATTTTGGGACATATATTGTGTTCAAACATTATGAATTACCTCGAAGAAAACGGTCTATTGACACACAGTCGCCGGCCGCGGTGGTCTTGCGGTTCTAGGCGCTGCAGTCCGGAACGGCGGGACTGCTACGGTCGCAAGTTCGAATCCTGCCTCGGGCATGGATGTGTGTGATGTCTTTAGGCTAGTTAGGTTTAAGTAGTTCTAAGTTCTAGGGGACTGATGACCTAAGATGTTAAGTCCCATAGTGCTCAGAGCCATTTGAACCATTTGACACACAGTCAACATGAGTTTAGAAAACATCGTTCTTGTGAAACACAACCAGCTCTTTATTCGCATGATACATTGAGTGCTATTGACAAAGGATTTCAAATCAATTTAGTAATTCTGGATTTCCGGATGGCTTTTGAAACTGTACGACACAAGCGGCTTGTAGTGAAATTGCGTGCTTATAGAATATCGCCTCAGTTATGTGACTGGATTTGTGATTTCCTGTCAGAGAGGCCACAGTTCGTAGTAACTGACGGAAAGTCTTCGAGTAAAACAGAACTGATTCTGGCATTCCCGAAGGTAGTGTTATACGCCCTTTGCTGTTCCTTATCTATATAAACGATTTGGGAGACAATCTGAGCAGCCGTCGTAGGTTGTTTACAGATGACTCTGCCGTTTATAAACTAATAAAGTCATCAGAAGATCAAAACAAATTGCAAAACGATGTAGAAAAGATATCTGAATGGTGCGAAAATTGGCAGTTGACACTAAATAATGAAAAGTATATGGTCATCCACTGAATGCTAAAAGGAATTCGTTAAACTTCGGTTACACGGTAAATCAGTCAATTCTAAAGGCCGTAAATTCAACAAATACCTAGGAATTACAGTTACGAACAACTGAAATTGGAAGGAACACATAGATAAAGTTGCGGGGAAGGCTAACCAAAGACTGCGTTTTATTGGCAGGACACTTACAAAATGTAACAGATCTACTAAGGAGAGGGCCTACATTACGCTTGTCGTCCTCTTTTAGAATACTGCTGCGCGGTGTGGGAACCTTACCAGATAGGACTGCCGGAGTACATCCAAAATTTTCAAAGAAGGGCAGCACGTTTTGTATTATCACGAAATATGGGAGAGAGTGTCACAGAAACGATACAGGGTTTGGGCTGGACATCATCAAAAGAAAGGCGTTTTTCGTTGCGGCGAAATCTTCTCACGAAATTTCAATCACCAACATTCTCCTCCGAATGGGAAAGTATTTTGTTGACACCGACATACATAGGAGAAATGATCAGCACGATAAAATAAGGGAAATCAGAGCTCGTACGGAAAGATATAGGTGTTCATTCTTTCCGCTCGTTATACGAGATTGGAATAATAGAGAATTGTGAAGGTGGTTCGATGAACCCTCTGCCAGGCACTTAAATGTGATTTGCAGAGTTCCATGTAGACGTAGATGTAGAGTTATACACAGTTCTTAACTGTAATAATTGTTTACTGTGTTATACCTTTCACATAAGATTATACCTCTTAGTGAGTATATTATGTCAGCAGTTTAGAATTTTAAATTCGGTCACTGTTTGTGTGAACACTGAAAATCAAATTTTTGATGTCCCTGCAAGCCGTTACATAGTCAACCGTGCCCCGGCACAGTCGTCTATAATGAAAGTCACAAACGGTGGCGGTCGAGTTTAACCTTATTTCGCGCACGTCATTTTCTCCAATAGCCAATAAGCTTTCAGTAGTGTTCTGAGAGCTCTGCTGCGAACATCGTAGGCAGTACGAGTTATTTAGTGAGTTTTTTATTACATTTGTTGTGAGTTGTCATCGCTGACGGTGATGGAGAGCGAGGCATTCTGCGATAAACCAGTGAGAGAAATAATTTGCAGGATAAACGCTTTCTTCAGACGTAAAGCACGTGTATGCGTCTACTTGTCACTTGAAACCGACAACAGCCCCGTCCGTGCACTGGCCTGCGCGAACCACCAGCGTTCGTGAATCGGACTATAGTAACAGAGACAGTAATTATTACATGAAGTGGAACGTTGTTTTATGCCCAGAGGACGGCATCCGATTGGATGAGCACGGCCCTCTGCTGCCATAGTTTACGATTATTGTAGCGTCCAGAAAGACGTGCAGCGCTATCACTCGTAACAGGTGGTAAAGCTATGTGAAGTCTTCCTCTGCGACTTTTGTTTTCGTGTGTAGGAGCCCTCTGGGCATAAGAATGATCGTCTCACCGATTTCACGACAGACAGGCTTAGTCCCTGACGACGACAGTGGAGAAAGTCTTCGAAAGTATGGGATTTTATCGGGATTTTACACATCAAGTTACCCGAGAACATTTTATCCTTATGTTACATGTGCTTGCAGACTCTGCCGAAGACGTTTATGTGAGTCAATTTGTGAGCGTACTGTCATCCACTTTACCTGGTATTCAGAATTTAAGTAGCGCGCCCAGCGATTATAATTTTATTCGAGGTGTTATTGCCGGAGTTGGTCAATTTCGCCATCACGGATACGAGACAGTCAGTGCTTGTCGGAACCGGCTAAGTAGTTAAACAATGCCGCTGGAACATGGTAATGCTTCTGCTAGTGCTTGGTGCAATGTGCTTTTAATATTCCGAAGAACAGGACGAAAGTATTTTAATAGAAGAGTACTGCATTCACTAACAAATGAGAATTGTAGTTTCCTGCAGTGTACACGTCAACACTTATTACTCGTATTATCAAGTGTCAGCCCCACCTGTGCGGCTTGCATCTGCTCACACCAAGCAGGTTGATACTGCAGTCAATGAAACTATCCGAATCCTATCCAATTGGATTAGCTACCACCAAGATGTAGAGGGCCGTTGCTGCCGATACCCCGTCATACACTATACTCATGCATGTTCTCACATGTGATGTAATATTTGCGAAGAGATCTCCAGGGTTGTCTCGTTGCCCCGTTACAAACGATATCTATTAAGAACAGTTGCCAAGATTAGCAAATGTAGACTTCGCTCACGCCCCCCCATCCACGGAAACTGCAAGAGTGTTGGTTCCGATTAATGCTACGACAAAACAACTTAAGCTGCCGTGCATACCGGCCAAGCCACCGGGCTTTGTTCAAATGTTCAAATGTGTGTGAAATCTTATGGGACTTAACTGGTAAGGTCATCAGTCCCTAAGATTACACACTACTTAACCTAAATTCTCCTAAGGACAAACACACACACCCATGCCCTAGAGAGGACTCGAACCTCCGCCGGGACCAGTCGGACAGTCCATGACTGCAGCGCCCTAGACCGCTCGGCTAATCCTGCGCGGCACCTGGGTTTAAATTGCCACGAAAGATCTGTACGGTTCTTAACCGAATGAGTACCAATGCTGGAAGGTGTGCGGCACCTTTCCACAAGTGGAAGAAAAAACTTCGCAACGTTGTGGCTGTGGTGCTGAAAAGCAGACTTTTCGTCATGTAATTCAAGAATGTCCTCTGAGGGCTTTCCCTGGCGATCCAACAGAGTTCCTGTTGATTACAGAGGGACCAGTAGACTGTATTGGTGCCCTGGATATTAGTTTGTAGTTTGAGATAATTGTAATATTATTTGTTTGTGATGCAGCCATAGGCTAAATAAAATAAAATCCCCTGTACCAGCGTCAATCTGTAGTCATAGATTGTCGAGTGAAATCTAGAAAGAGCTTTATTGTTAGGACTTAACCACTTGAGGAAACACAGGTGTCTAACAGCATCACCAAGCCTCCAGGTTGGACTAAAATGTGGAAACACCGTGAGAAATGCACGCTTCAATATAACTGCAGATGCTAGCCAATCCTGCACGTGGCTTGTGAATTGTACCATGAAAGGCACCTGTGAAATGTCCTCAAATGGTTCAAATGGCTCTGAGCACTATGGGACTCAACTGCTGAGGTCATTAGTCCCCTAGAACTTAGAACTAGTTAAACCGAACTAACCTAAGGACATCACAAACATCCATGCCCGAGGCAGGATTCGAACCCGCGACCGTAGCGGTCTTGCGGTTCCAGACTGCAGCGCCTTTAACCGCACGGCCACTTCGGCCGGCGAAATGTCCTCAATACGTTGCAAGTGTCAGTCAGTCTCTGTCAGAACTGTGTTCTGTACAGTTGCGGGTGCATTATTTCAGAGATAATGAATTTGAACGCGGCAAATTGCTGGTGCACGTATAGTTGAGCTTCCCTAACCAAGGTAGCCGAAGTGTTTGTGTTTGAAGATGTACCATATTGAAGATTTACACCGCATACACGGAAAGCAGGAAAACATTATCCGCTAGATTCATTGAAATTCCTGGCTAAGAGGCCGTGGTCGAACAGTAGAAATTCTTCCTCCTGACTCTTCGTTGCCAGCTGCGGGTAACATCTTCCGAGATGAATCAACGACATGCTGCTGGGCCGTAGAGGTCCCGTTTATACAGAGTGCATAGAGGGCGCCAGAACTCGTCATGTGCTGTCGACAGTAAAACTATCTCTGACTAACGTCATGAATCTCGATAAAAGGTAATCGATTGTCACATCGTTGGTACAAAGTCGACTGCCATATCTTATCTAACTTAAAGCCTTCTTTTCTGTTAAAATATTGTGGTGTTTGTAAATCTCTATTTCTTCTCTGTGCATACGTGCATAATAATGCGATATCTTAGCTAGCACGCTTGTCTCAATAAATTTTTATTTCATGATCACCGTCTTCAAATACGAGTATATGTTCCGCTACAGCCGATTTGTCGGAGTGTCCTCTTGTGTTCAGTTCAGCGGGTATTAACACTTCTTTTCTTTGTTCCAATATAAACCTTACCACAACTGCGGGGAATTTTATACACCGCAGGGGTTGAAAAGGATTCGCGAGCCCTGCCAGAATCAACGTTTCAGTTATCCCGCATTTATTATCCGATTAGGCGTTATTACGCGTTCGTACAACGCGTTTTCCGCGCTGTTCCGAGAACAGCGGCTGCTAACAGGGGACTGTACAACTGGCCCTTAGTAGTGTAGCGATATGGCAAAAATTTGCTGTCAAAATTTCATTTTCTTGAATATACCGGGAAGATAATTTGTAATCTTCCTTACACGTAGCTGTTATTCCTGTTAGTCGTTTATTTCCACAGTGGTAGTCTAAATCTACGGATTTCGCAAGCAATCGTAACAACTCTTATCGTTTGTATACCCAATCAACCACATAAAGAAACAGCGATTGATAGTCACCTGTTCGGGTTTATTCGGCTCAGCTCGTATAGATCACGTCCCCTTTTGTCTGCGGGAAAGTTTTTTATTTCTTGATGCGACGGCGCTTGCCCTGGCAGACATATCACGTACACCATGCACGCATTCAAAAATCAACTAAAGATTCGTTCAGAAATTAACTTAGGATGCGTTCATAAATGTTCTAAAACAACATCATATGAATAACTGATAGACCAACGTGCGCTTTTGAAAAAAAAAAAAAAGGTTTTTTCCTTCAAGAATATGAATTTGGCGCCCCTGAAATTGCCGCCCGGCGCAGGTACCCCGGTTTGGCCCCCTCACACACACCCTGATCCGGGCCTGCCAGTCCTACACATATCAGTCTCCAGCGAGCTGTGTGGCAGGAGATATCAGGGTACCCTCCGCCATGCACCGTGCGGTGGCTTGCGGAGTATCTGTGTAGATGGCAGATACATGCGGTCCTTTATGCGACCAAGGAGCACCGGGAGCTACTTGCAGACACGGACCAGCGCCGGCGGCGGCACGCAGGAGGCACGGAGGACAATTTGCGGTGACCGCGGCAATCAGCGTGCACAATGGCGTCTCGCAGACCGCGACAAAAGACTCGCCACGGTAACAATGAACCGGCTCTGGCGGCGGGGGCGGGGGCCGCGGGGAAAAGATTAGGGCCCCGGCGCCGCTGTTTTAATTTGCGGCCTGTCACCCGCACGGCCGCCTTTGTTGTTCTAAACGTCTAAACTGTTGCCGGCATTCTTTCCTCCGGCGCCGAAAGAGCCCGCCCCTTTCGTCGCTATTATTCTCCTTGTCCTCGCGGGCGTTTCTCGCCAAGTGGCGCTGTCGTTGGCGTCCTGGCTTGTGTTTCCTGTTTCCAAGACGAGAGGCGGGGGCGTAAGCACAGCGTGGCTTATAGGCTGCGAAAATTGCTCACACTTCCCCTCTGTTTATTCTCTGACGTCACGAACATACACAGCTGCCGCGCTAGCGGTATGCAAATTTTGTTAACCGAGGGCTCTTTCGAGAATACGTATTGCCAGGAGGTAACATATTATGACACTTTTCCTGTTGGTGCATATACAGGTTGTTAAAAAGTGTCCAATAATTTGAGGTATGCTGCTACTAATCGAAACAAGATAATAAAAAGGGCCAATAAACAACAGTTCGGAAACGCATACTTTCTGAAATTTGGACAGCTTGTTCATAGGAAAAGTAAAAGTAACGTCCATCCACGGCAATATATCTTTCTGCCCTTAGGCCTAGGATATCGTGTTGCTGTCAAGTACGTGGAGTTAACTGCTGTTAAAATTTCCGGATTATTATTCAGTATGAATCGCGACTGCTGTAAAAGGCTGTCACGAAAAGAGGCAGCTCAAGGTCATCTCACTGTCTTAGGACAATGCCGGTTTGTGATTATTCCAAAAAAATAGTAGAAATCACTGTTTTTAGCCTGGAATTTAACGCTGTACTTTCCAGTAGTCAGTATTTTTGCCAGCTGCAACCAGAAAAAAGTAGAAACTAACGTTACAAAAAATTTTGAAGAA
Organism: Schistocerca cancellata; assembly: GCF_023864275.1. Taxonomy (NCBI): domain Eukaryota; kingdom Metazoa; phylum Arthropoda; class Insecta; order Orthoptera; family Acrididae; genus Schistocerca; species Schistocerca cancellata. Next base: position 486,894,563 of record NC_064633.1, on the reverse strand, counting down.
ATTTTCAATCTGTTGATAAAACATAACCAATGACATATTTCGATCGAAAAAAATATACGAACATTTCGAAAGATTATATATGCATCTGATACATATTTTCTCGTGGAAACATAAAATTGTTTCGAGATAAAAAGTAGAATATTATAAGGCGTGAAACTCTTCCTCCTGTGTAACGAAAAATGTCGTCGCTGATGAATTTGCTTTCTGTTCGACCTTGCAAAAACATCCAGCGAGAAAGTTGTTAATAAAAGTACAAAATTAATTTTGATAACATCTGAAACATTATTCTTGTCTCCCGTGAATGCATTTTATTTGCGAGAGGCTCCGTGCGCAAGTGCTTGCGTGCCGCCGCCAGAATTTTTGTTCCGACGGCTCCTCTTAATGCGACCGAGAATATTTCCTACCTCCCGAAATTTTTTAATTTGCTTTTCTTACTGACCCCTTGCCAAGGCAGTTAACTCCAAAATTGCCAATATACACCACAGAAATGTAACTGTAGATATTTTTAAGACCACTACTTCCGTTGAGTTCGCAAAAAATATGTTTTTGGCTATGTTTCTCCAAAAATAGTTCAAATGGCTCTGATCACTATGGGACTTAACTTCTGAGGTCATCGGTCCCCGAGAACTTAGAACTACTTAAACCTAACTAACCTAAGGACGTCACACACATCCACGCCCGAGGAACCTGCGACCGGAACGGCCGCGCGGTTCCAGACTGTAGCCCCTAGAACCGCTCGGCTACCCCGGCCGACGGCTATGGTTCTGTGAAACCCAACTTTTATCGAAGTATACAACTACACTGTTGTCCTCAGCACGCAAAACGTGAATTACACACGAAACGTCGTATCTGCACCTGCTATGTCTCTGCATTCCATTAACCCATTAAAATTTTTTGTCCACCATTACGCTTTCTGAATTAAAAACCAAATCAACAGAGACGAGAAAGACCGGAGGAATGGAGGAAAAGAATTAATTTGTTCACCGATATCACCCTCTATTTCTCTATCCGTCGGATACTCTCATCGGTCGTTGTGTCTAAGTACAGTTCTAAGCACAAACGTTTTGTTAAAATCGTCAAATTCCGCAGACTTCAGTTTTCATTTACACCCTTTCTTCGAGAATCAAAACAAATGCTCACGTCTACAGATTCTGCAGACGTAATTGCACTCTTTGTATGGAATAAAGTCGATTCCGAAATACCGCAAGGTTACGCACACTGAACATTCAGCTGGCGCAGCTCGGCCAGCAGTGTGGCAACAAAGCTAAGAGGCGGGCGACTCACAACGCTTAGCGCCTGTGGGCTGCATGCTGCGGGTGTGACCTTCAGTGTCTGATCGACTGCCACTCTCTTCATTTTTTGTGGTTGTGGGCAAGCATTTTGCGCTTCTCTTTCATTTTCTTTAACTGTCCCCTTTCGTTTCCCGCACTTGTAGTGGACACACTTGTAAGCCCATTGTTTCATGACTATGCCTTCCATTGTTGTCTAACGCCCTCGATATACCGTTTGAGAAATATCCTGCCTGACAAAAAAGTGAAGAACCTAAAAGTGGGGGAGGAAACGAAATGAAGCTTCACGGGTTGATAGGGTATCTGATGTTACGGTATTACGTGCGAGCTGGACGGACACATGAGCTACCGGTGACAGGTTTGGAGATCTCGCTGGTCACGGGAGTATCTCAACATCACGCAGACAGTTCACAGAGGCACGTGACATGTGCGGACGAGTACCGTACTACTGAAAAATGCTATTACGATGCTGTCGGGTGAGAGCTAACATTGGATGTCGAGTCACATACAAGTGTGCCGACAGAGTTACCTCAGTCACTACCAACGCTGTGCTGGAGGTATACTGATCACCACTTCACGACGCAAGGAGGGGAACCGTCGTTGGAAGCATGGGATATCTCCCCTGGTCACCGCCATACAAGCCGACGGTCGTCATCTGGAGCAGTGCAGAACCGCCACACAACGCCGAACACAATGCGACGCTATTCAACAATAGTCCATGCTTCCCTGTCACGCCACCACTCTGAAGGTAGCTGTCTGCGTTTGGTGTTAACAGGAGGCTACGCATGGGACGGCTATTCCATAGCCCAGCTACTACTAGCCTCTGACCAATGATGGTAGTACGTCACAGAATGTTGCAGGGAATCCAGTACATTTTCTCAGATGGCAGGCGCAGTTATGAAGACATTGCTTTGTGCACAGTGTGGCGATTCTCTCTTGTGGTGGTCAGATGTGGTCGAGCGGAACCTTGACGAAGAGTACGCCTGACCTCACCTTACCATGCAGTCCAATACTGGGCCACTGTCACAACCGAATGCTCCAAATGTCTGGTTACTACAAGATTCGACCAGTCGGACAAATGGAAGTCTCTTTCAGACCCTGTCAGTTGGTCATGTCAGTGTTTCACCCAAGTGCGCGGCATCTACGTGTCGTTCAAAGTGATCACTCATCATCTAACGTTGTTCGCGTCCCTTATACAGGGTGAGTCAGGAAGAAAGGTACATACATACTTCGAGGGGTGATAATTTTAGCGATTCTGAACAAAAAAGTCGTATGAGCGTATGTCCAGTTCTTAACATGTTCAGAGGAAAATAATGAGAGCAGTGGGGAACAGGACAAATGTTGACCGAGTGGGGTAGCTCAGTGATCAGCACATTGATTTTCATTCGGAAGGACGACGTTTCAGACTCGCGTCCGGACATCCCGATGTCGGTATTCGATGATTTCCCTAAATTGCCTAAGCCAAATACCGTGATGGTTCCTTCGAAGGGCCACGACCCCTTTCTTTCTCCATCCTTTCATAACCCGAGACTGAGCTGCGTCTACAATGATTTCGCTGAATACGAGATGTTAAACACTAATCTCCTCCTCCTCCACCTCCACAAATGCAGATGACCGTAATCTAACACTGTTTGTTTAATTGTGTGTATTTCCTCACAAAAATCTTCCAAAATTCCACCGTCAACTGCAATGCATTTTGCAGCTCTTGCAGACAGCTACTGTGTAGCTGATCTCAGTCGTATGGAACGCTGTTTTCCACGTATTCTGTTTACTGACGGGTCAACATCTACGCGCAACGGCATCAATAACACGCACAACTCTCACGTATGGGCAGCTGAAAATGCACGTTACTGTGGGAACAAATTTTCACCGACGTTTCTCAGTGAACGTGTAGTACGGTATTGTTGATGACCAACTCATCGGTCTAGTTGCTCCAGATAACCGTCTTAAGGGAGTATGGTATCAAAATGTGATACCACAATACCGAGAGGATATTGCTGTGGCAATACGACGTCGTATGTATTTTCAGCACGACTGACGCCCGTGATTTTCAAACAGCTGTATGTCTCGTACGGTTAAGATAAGGGCGTTCGTTCATTTGAAGCTCTTAGTCTTCAGAATCACCAGTACCATCACCCCTAAAAGTGTGTACGTTTCCTCCTGACTCCTCCTGTATACTCCACCAGGCCTGGTAACAGCACCAAAGACGAACAGTAGTGCACTCCGGTTCCCGTTCTACCCGTCACAGAAAACTACAAACTCGTATCATTTAGATCCCCGCCGATGGTGTGAACGTGTAAGATGTTACGTTAACATCCGACCGTGTCTAATGGGTGCTTCATCTTTTTTGTCGACGCTGTAATACTTGAAGCTTAGGCGCTGTTGTATGACGGTGCAAGCGCTGAAGTACTGCGCCACGACAAATTCGCGCGTGCCAACCCCAAGGAAACAATCAGTGACCCCCTTCAGAGCGGACGTGCGGCCGTTGGGGAGGCCCCGTAATGAAACATTATCGTCGTTTCCGGGAATGCAGCAACGCCCCTCAGCGGCGGACACCCTCTCTGCGTCGGGGCAATTTCGTTCTTAGGTCTGGGGCGCGCAAAAATATCAGCGCAGTGTCCTTGCTCGGCCGCCCCCCTGCCGCCGGTTAAATACGGGCCCAGGAGCTCGGCGGCAGCGTCCTCTGTATAGCGCTCATTTCCGTCCGGCGAAGGATATTCAATTCTGATTCATCACCAGCAACAATCAGCCGTTCTTTCTGGCGCTCCTGATATGAGGGGAACTCTTTTCCGTCGCAGAGCCGCTCCCTGTCTGCCCTCTCTCGCAATCCCCCTGGCTCGCTCTCTTTTTTTTTCCCTCCTCTCCCCTGCCTCGCACGCCGTGCGTCGCAGACGAGAAAATTAGGCAAAAGCCTAACCCCATCTAAAAACTGATATGAAAACGAAATACGAATCGGAAATGCGCAGGAAAATGACAATCACTAATTGATACCTGATGGCTGTTCTCAGGACGGGCGGCGAAAAAGATCGAGGGCGCTCGGCCAGGGGTTTGGGGGAAGCGAAAACTGAAGTGAGCGGAGGAAATCCTTCCAATTTACGAGCTCCACGCTCGCCGGCCCAGCCTATCTGACGGCTGATGCAGCTTCCTGCGCACTCGTTGTCCGCCGCTGGCGAAAATAGCGCCCTCGATTTTGTTTCCTTTTGGCTGCTTCTGTTATTGGAAAAGGGATTACAAAAGAAAACAATTTTAGTTTTGAGTCGAAGCCGAAAATGCTCAGTATACAACTCCGTCGACAAATCAAAACCAACCGAAAGTAAATCTTACACCGCAGACCTATCTCTACGCTCACTGGGCTGAGAGCTAATCGCGGCCGCTTCCCTGCTCGCTCAATACTAAAAAATTCAAACACTTATGGTTACAGAAATTCAGACGTTGAAGATATTAATCATTTTATCTCCGCTTGTTCTGAGTACTAGCGACCTACAGATCAAGTCTTCTCAGAACTGAAAAAGCTAAGGGCATTAAAATTAGTGCAGTCCACTGTGGAAGCGTACTATAGCAACCAGTTTCGAATTATTTCAGAATAAAAACAATATTGGTTAAGAAATTATTTAATATCAATGACGCATTTTACCCTTTTGGGATATCATCAGATTGTGTGGTAGTAGAGGGATACGTAACCTATCCATCATAGCCACATGAAATAGAAAATGGAGGCAACAGTATCATTCCCTACAAGGACTGCTGGTTTTCTAATAAAAGAATGTTAAGACAATTCTTACGTGTCTGACAAGTTTTAATTAGCATTTTTTAAATATGACCACGACATATAGAGACCGTGTAATCGCCATTTTAGTGGTTAATTATAAAACTGTTTGCGTTTCAGAGTAGTACTTCACGAACCTGTTCGTGAACACTTTTTGTAGAAAAATATTTAATTAGTACATCGGTGGTTGGAAATTAAAAAACTTTTCCTTTTCTGCCAAAAGTGGAGGAATATTGTTTGGTTACTTAAAAGTATTATGTTCACTTTTACGTCTAAGAATAGATTCAGTCTTTTTGTAATTGTTCATAGCTAAATAGTGTGATAGTTTAAGGTTGCATAGCGTAATTGTGTAACCAGTAAGCAGCTGAATATCGCCAAAACACTACGTGCCGAAATACCGTGGCAGCAGTTTATTGACATCCGGCAGTTCTCTCGAAAATTCATGGAATATTGTAATTTTCGATAGCTTAATTGTGTACTCAAGCCGAAGGTCAAGTAAAAAAGTAAGACAAGTAAAGTTTGACGATGCTCTCCATTTCTTGCTATATGGTGCTAATCTTTACACCTCTACGTAACTACTGTGCAAAACATCCTCTGCAATCTGTTTTGTATATTCTAGTTTTGATGCACTCCTACTACATACTTCTCTCTCAAATGCTCATTCCTGGGTGCGTATCATATCTTCCACTAACCTGTCCCTTCTTCTGCTCAGCATCTTCCATAAGCATCTTTCCTCACTTATTCTTTTTATTCGTACTTTTATCTGTTCACATAATTTGTAACATTTTTCGGTAACACCATATTTCAAACGCAGTTTGAAGGGCCTCTTCTTCAGTTCCACATCGACATCTGACAACAGCAGAGGTTGCATGGGGGCTTAATTTAATTAAATAAAATGCAAATATATTTTAGTAGCTGTAAGTCCGATTACGCAAGTCTCGTAAACGGTTGGCCCTGACTAGTATTAGTACGCAATCTGACTGCATAGAATAACAACAAACAATGAAAGAAAATTTTCGTTAACACAGTTAATTAATTAAGTCCCCAGCAACTATAAAACCAACGCCACAACAAGCACAAGAGTAACTGTTCTGTGTGTGGAAGTGTGACTCAAAGTACACATCTGGCACGGTTCTTCTCCAATAAGACAAGAAATTTCAAGTACCATTTATATTGACGTGATAAAGGAAAATTAGAAATACTATAATTACGCAAGAAAACCAGAATTACACTCTAATACAAGAACACAAGCCAGATGCTTTGTTGACTGGACCTGTAATGATGCATTATTTGACACACAGAAATAATAAAAAGAAAAAAACAGGGAATTTGTTACCTTCATATATATTGACGAAATGCACTCTGATCATTACAATCTCTCCATTAGAACAAAATTTGCTATCTCTCCCATCAAACAGCTGCATGAAACATGGAACAAACACGCACTACTACCACATCTCAACAACTCTCCACTACACGACAAGCAGTCTCCATTACATCTGAACATGAACCGCCTACCATCGCTTCTCGACAAGAACTGCCTGCCGCTACTTCTCAATAATCACTGCCAGTGGAGGCGGCGGAACAAAACTCTCTGGCGCGATCTCTGGCACTGTGGCTCAGTGTAGCCACCTTTCATATGCCCTTCCTCCACGGGCTAGAATTTGATGGTATTTTTGCCACCATTGGTGGTGAAAATACCACCAAATTCGTCAAAAAAAATACAGGGAATTTGTTACCTTCATATATATTGACGAAATGCACTCTGATCATTACAATCTCTCCATTAGAACAAAATTTGCTATCTCTCCCATCAAACAGCTGCATGAAATATGGAACAAACACGCACTACTATCACATCTCAACAACTCTCCACTACACGACAAGCAGTCTCCACTACATCTGAACATGAACCGCCTACCATCGCTTCTCGACAAGAACTGCCTGCCGCTACTTCTCAATAATCACTGCCAGTGGAGGCGGCGGAACAAAACTCTCTGGCGCGATCTCTGGCACTGTGGCTCAGTGTAGCCACCTTTCAAGGTCTTTTATTAAAGAAAGCTTTTGCTAGTTTACAGCCGCGTGATTCGAGCTGGAGATGTGGAAATTGGGTCTTGTATCTGCCATTTCTTGATTATTCATCGTTCAAAATAACGGATTAGGAATTAAATGTGACAAAACTCATAATGAATTCGATTTATTCCGTTAAAGAGAAAATGTGACAAACAATGATAATCTTATCTCAGTAAAATCTTTGCAAATCTGATAAAGGTGTCTGGTGTAAGAAGCTACTACCCAAGTAAATGAAACAATTGCAGTCGTGAAGTTGGTGTGAGACAGTCACAATTGATAGTAGCAAAGAAGGGAGTGAGTTGAACGTGTGGCTGGAACTGAAAGCAAGCTGGTCATTGAATCTGAATGCAGTCTTCAAAGTGACGCTTGAAGCCATAACATTCTATAAAATGGCTTTAATGTGGCTAAGCATCATCTCACGGTTGCAGATCAATTTCACCATGGTAAATTGTAGCTGGAGGATGAAGTGGATGCAGAATCAGTCATTGGCAGCACACCAACGACCGTCGCCAATGGCTAAGTGCAGATCAGCCTGAAATCTCTCTAAGTCCCTCGATACATCTTCTTTGGCCATTTTGGCCTAGCAGAGACGAAGTTAAGCGGTGGAGGCTCTAGGCGAAGAAGCGACAAGAGATACCTACAGAAAAGTAATTTTGTGCGAAGTCTTCGCTAAAAGGAAAACTAGCATTTCCGCATTTTCGCTGTTTAGTGTGTTTGTATTGGCTGGGCTATAAATCTTCGGAATGCCGACTGGTAAAAATGCTCCTTAGAAAACGCTGTCCCCTTCCCTGGGCTACTCTTTAGGCAGTTAACCAGTAACACGCGTCCTACCATTTAGGACGGCACAATCGAATTTCTCTTTTTAATCCGGCAGTTCTTATGTAGCATAAACATTTGGTTTTTGTGAATTCAACGTTCGGCGCTGAGTCTCATGCCTTCAAAGCGTCCCAAAACTGCGGATCCCCACTCCAATTTTGAGGTACCTTCTACAGTATCTCTCTTTCCGGAGGAAACAGCTTTCTCCGCTTTACAATAGTGCCATTTTGGACTTCACTAAAAACAGTGGTCCTTCTCATTCCACTTCTGGGTTGCAAAAATGCTCGCTTCTGAGTCATTGTGCACAGGATGTCTTATCTGCCTTTGCTGCAATACTTCTGGTGCCCAGCAGCGGCAACAACAAAAAACTGTCCAGCGGCCTGCAAGCCACTGACCCGCCCGCCTCCCGGCACCCCATCCTCAGGCCGGGGGCCAACGTCACGCCACAGCGCTGTCGCCTTGTCCCACTCTGATTTCAACGTCCTCTCATTTATATAAGCACGCAAATTACAATAAAAGAGTAAATTACAGTAGTCAGCTACCGACCATCACCAGTACTACCAGTACTATTACACATCACGTATCTCGCTGTTGATTAATTATTCCAATCAAGTGGGTGTTTGCATTATGATTTTACTTACGTTACCGGATGGCTTCCGAAAAAACGACCACATAGCACTTTCTTTGTCTGTATCAATATAATTCTGGTATGGTATAGGTCACAGTATAAAGAAAGACGAGCTGTAGTATAGGTAAAATGATATGGAAAGTCTGCCAGCACCCGCGGTGTGCTTATAAATATAACTGAGCTTCAAACTCACCTGAGAGGTCATAAGAGATGGGGCACAAGTACGGTTTGGAGAGGATGAAGAAGGAAGTCGACCATGTCCTGAAACGGGTCGAAACTTCTATGACGTCGCAAAAAGCCACACTAGTGACCACAGCCAAAATCTGGGTCCTCTTCGCGCTGTGCGGTGTGCGAGACAAATTACTGGGAAGTACTTCTGCATAAATTTAATTGGAAATGTTTATTGGTGGAGCTGGATTAAATCTCTGCAGTGCTACTTTACCAAGTCAATATAAATAAAGGTCGCCAGCCTCTCTTTGACCTGCAGACAGTGTTGAATTCTCACTACTCCAATGTCAACAATAAAAGCCGTGTAGCAATCCAGCTACTACCAGAAAGGAAGATCACTGGACTAGAATATGTACACCACTAACAGTTCTATATATTCTATCCAAATGATATTATCAATTGCCTCTGATGATCACCATAACGACAGAGGAGGACTACACTTCAAAACCAATAGAGGAAAAGTCACACAAGTACACTACACTTAATTTGGAAGGAAATGAATGAAATTTATTGGATACATTTAGACGTAGCCAAGTCCACCGCAAGTATCCAACATCACCTCCAGCTAGCTGATGATTACGCGTTGTGCTCTGCTAAAAAATTTTACTGATTTTACTGAAGAAGTCATCACTAACTCGCAACACTCCCTGGGACAAAAAAAAAAAAAGGAATCAGGAAAGCACATGACCAAAATTCGATGATCGCGCCCAGGAACATACTTTCGAATGCTTTATAGGATTTCAGTAGCGGAAAATTAGTCTCGTTAATCACGAAGGATTATCAGCTCGACCCTTTTGAAATAACAAGTAATTTAAAGCACGAAATCCGTCCCAGAGGGCTCACAACAATTTGTCATGGATACCAAGACGCAATGGAATGTAAGTACCCTAAGGAAGAAGGAAGTTTGGATTTAGCGAAATCTGGATGGCTGAACGAGGGTTTGAACCGTCGCCATCCCCAATGCGAGCGCTGATAGCTAACCAAAGCGCCACCTCGCTCGAGATAAGTATCCTAACATACATTTCGTTAACTTATGCCTAAATTTCCGTTATTTTCGCCAACAACACTGCCGAAGCGCCTAGTTGCATGTGGTTCAGAAAGTAATATCTCGCTAATACCTCCATCTGCTGATGAGCGTACCGCGGCTCGAAACCTATTTAATGATTTATTGGTATGAAATTAACAATGCAGCTGGTTGCGCACCATACACACACAAACCGTCTCTTCCGTAATTCGCTCTACGGTGATCGGTGGTGGCTGCAACGTACTGTGCTACTTGCTGGTGACAGAAACCGGCACTACGACAGACACTTACAGTCAGAAGACAGCAGCGGCCCCCTCCTCTCCGCCCTCGCCCGGGGGGCGACCGCGGCGTGACGAACGGGAAGTGACAATGCAATCAGGCTATTCTGCAGCCGCTCCCAACGGACGCCGACGCCAGCACGTATCACGTGTCCCGCGCCGCTTCTGACGGCGGCGTGGCGTGGGGGCGCCGCTGGTTGCCACCACACCTCACACAATCGCTTCTAGACAAATGAACTCCACGGGGACTCCCTGGAACCAATCTGTAACGGCGAGAGAAGTTCTAGAGCCACACTGGAATGCCGTTTCACTCAAAAATATGATTTGGTAGAGGAGATTTTTGAGACGGAAACCATGAAAAAAAAAACGTTTCGGTTCTTACTGTGTCAAGTAGAAATTAATATATCAGGTTTCAGGAAACTCCACCACAGGCGCCATCACTCCTATTAATTCACGCCCCCTAAACATTATAAAATTTATAAACTGACGGGAAAAATACCTAATGTGAAGTACTGAAATTTCGGGAATGCATCTGAATACGTAACGTATTTAAGCGATTAAAGTATTACAAGATAACGTAAGTGCGAGATAAGACATTGAAAATGTCTGGTACATTAATAACCGGTGTAACATGTTGATAAGCCAGCAAACTGTTACCGCTGTTTGTGGATAACGCTAGAGTTGTCGTCGGATGATGGTCCCGTATGTGCTCTATTGGAGACACATCTGGTGATCGAGCAGACAAGACAACGAGTCGACATCCTGTACAGTATGTAGGGCTACAACACCGGTATGCGGGTGAGCGTTATTCTGTTTAAAAACACCCTAAGGAATGCTGTTCGTGAGTGGTAGCACAACAGGTCGAATCAGCAGATTGAATGACAAGTTTGCCGTCACGGTTCGTGGGATAACTATGACACTGCTCCTGATGTCATACGAAATCGCACCCCAGACCATAGCTCCAGGTGTGGGTCCAGTGTGTCCAGCACGCAGACAGGTTGGTTTCAGGCCCTCAACTGGACCCCTCCTAAACAACGCACGGCCATCACTGGCACCGAAACAGAACCAGCTTTTATCAGAAAACACAACGTACTTCCACCTTTGCCTCCAGTAAGCTCTCGCTGGAGGACACTGAAGTCGCAAATGGTGGATTGGGGCCAGTGGAATGCACCCTACATGGGTTCTGGCTCGGAGCTGTCCTTGAAGTAACCGATTTGTAACAGTTAGTTGTGTCACTGTGGTGGCAACTGGTACTCACATTGCTGCCGCAGATGCAGTACCATGCGTCACAACTGTACGCCGAACACGATGGCCTTTCTTCTCGATAGTGCCACGTTGCCGTCCAGAGCCCGGTCTTCTTGCGACCGTACACTCTCGTGAGCACCACTGGCAGGAATCAAATACAGTGGTTACATTCCTGCCAAGTCTTTCTGCAGTGTCGCAGAAGGAACATCCAGATTCTTGTAGCCGTGTTATAGGACCTCGCTTAAACTCAGTGAGGTGTCGATAATGGCGTCTTTGTTGCCTTAAATGCGTACTTGACTAACATCATCTCACCATGCCCAATATCAAAGGTAACTAACCCTCACGACCGTTACAGCGTGTATTTAAAGCAAACCTGATTTATACCCTCATAGTGGCGCTCCTAACGCCACCCTTATGCGACTGGCTTGAAATATGAATACACATTATATTTCAGATGTAGAAACCGGCACTTCAATTTCCGTTTACGTGTTTTTTTTCGTTGGTGTATTTGCTACCGCTACTAGGTGTTTTCAAGGTCTTACGAATCAGCTGTGGCTTCTCATGGTGACTGTCAGCAGCTTCCTCCGGCTCTGGGTGTGTATTAAGTGCAGCGCCAATACGGTGTTAACGTTGAGCTGTTCCACGTTGCATTTTAAGTACATCGGTACATCCGCTATGTCTATTAAAATTTCCAGGGCGCATAGGGCTCTCCACTGCCTCCTTGATTACAGAATCTATTAGGTCGTGTGGCAGGAAATGCCTTGTGAAAGAATATTGTGTGTCTGTCTACACTACGCATCGATCGAGGTGGCGCAGTGGGTAGCACACTGCACTCGCATTCTGGACGATGACGGTTCAATCCCGTGTCCAGCCATCCTGATTTAGGTTTTCCGCGATTTACCTGGATCTTTTCAGGCAAATGCCGGTATGGTTCCTTTGAAAGAGCACGGCCGATTTCCTTCCCCATCCTCTCTAATACGAGCGTGCGCTCCGTCTCTAATGACGTCGTCGTCGACGGGACGTTAAACACTAATCTCCTCCTTTACACTACATCTACGCGACTACTCTGCAATTCACTCTTAAGCGTTTGGCAGTCGGCTCACAGAACCACCTTCACACTGTGCTCGTCCGTTCCACTGTTGAATAGCAAGTGGGAAAAATGAATACCAAAATCTTTCCGTCCGAGCTCTTACGTCTCTTATTTTATTACGATGTAGGTAGGAGTCAACAAAATATTATCACAGTGGGAGGAGACACTTGGGCACTGAAATTTAAAACAACGATCTTCGTTTTAATGATTGCCACCCCAACTCGCATATCACATTCGTCTCCCTCTCTATACTACTTCAGGATAATATGAAATGAGCTGCCCTTTCTTGAGTTTTTTCGATGTCCTCCGTCAGTCCTATCTGGCTGGGATCCCAGACAGTGCAGCACTACTCCAAAAGACGACGGGCAAGTCTATTGTAGGCATCTTGCATCTTTTGAGTATTATACCAGTAAAATGCAATCTTTGGTTCGTAACTGTAATCCCTAGGTTCTTAGTTGAATCGACAACCCTTAAATTTATGTGATGGAATGTGTAATCGAAATTTAACAGAATTTTTTAGTACTCCTGTCGAGGACTTCACACTTTTCATTGTTCAGTGTCAATTGCTGTTTTTTGCAATATTCAGATATTTTTATTAAAGCATTTTGTAATTCGTATTGGTCTTCTGGCGGTTATAGTTAGACGGTAAACGACAGCATCATCCCAACAATCTAAGAATGCTACTCACGTCGTCTCCTAAATCGTTTATGTAACACTTCCTCGGGTAACCACAGATATTTCTGTTTCACTGCGAGCGAGGTGGCGCAACGGTTAGCACACTGGACTCGCATTCGGGAGGACGACGGTTCAAATCCGTCTCCAGCCCTCTAGATTTAGGTTTCCCGGGATTTCCCTAAATCGATCCAAGCACATGCCGGATGGTTCCTTTGAAAGGGCACAACCGATTTTTCCCCATCCTTGACACAATCCGAGCTTGTGCTCTGTTTCTACCTCGGTGTCGAAGGGATATTAAAGGCAATCTTCGTTTCTCCGATGGCTTCCCGTCTGTTACTAAGAGCTGTGACCTTTCTGACAAGAAATCACAAATTTAGTCGCACAATTGAGACGATTCTCCATAGGCACGCAATCTGATTAGATGACGCTTGTGAGGAAGGGTGTCAAAACCCCTCTGGAAATCTAAAAATATGGAATCAACTTGAAATCCCTTTTTGATAGACCTCATTGCATCGTTTCTGAATCCTGCTGGTAGCATGTCAACAGATTGTGTTCTTCAAGATATTTCATTACGTTAGAACACAGTATCTGGTCCAAAATCCGACGATGACAACAATGATGATGGATTACCTAATGACGTTCGCGCTCCAATGAATAAATATATATCGTACAGGTTAACTTTTTATCTGATGTGTCTAGTTCATCTTCCACTACACACTGACATTACCTCCTTATGAAACAGAACGTTCTGAATATTTCCTGACATGGAGCTTGGTCGATTTATTGTATTCAACAATTCGATGCCACAGCCTGAGACGGACATGATTATTGTTTGCCTAGGGTTTACCAATATATCATGAAAATGTACTTAGAATATCTTTTCTTGAACATAAAGCGTCGGCGAAGTAGCGAAATCTTCTGTGTCCTGTTTAGGATTGGCAGGGGCAAGTCACGAAGAAATGCCGTCTATGCTACGTAATTTGCAGTGTCTAGTGTGTATAAATTCATGGTATTACACGCATTTATCTTTAATCCTTCGAGGGTGAGGCTGTTAGCTATATCATTAAAATGCTATTCTCCGTGCAGTTCTCGTTTATCGCTACTGCATGTCCGTTGGAGATATCTCTACAGATTCATTTGCATTGATTTCTGATTCTTTTTCTTCTCGTATTAGTGCATTTTTTTCTTCGAAAGCCTGGCGTAATCTTAAAATCTGTGCATCAAGGCCATAAACAACTAACATTACGTACCGTGCTCTAGCCGAGACAGTAGGCAGTCACATTGGAATCACGTGCGCCATACGCTAAAGTCTGACATGAAAAGAAAACGATAAAGCTGACATCAATAGCAAAGATGATTATAGCTCCGCAATGCTTTGTTAGGCTTAATACTGTAGGTTAATATGTCATAGTCACAAAATACTAACATGAATTATGTACAGAAGAATGGAGCTACCAGTAAAAGTTGATGTGCGTTCTGGAGATATTTTGGAATATACGAGGCTTTAAGCTGAATAATGTATTTGTAGATCTACAAAAGTCGTTTGATAATTCTATCTGGAATACGCTCTTTGACATTCCCAAATCATCAGCGATAAAATACGGCATGTGACGGGTTACTTTCAGCCTCTACACACTAAGGTTATGAGAGCCGAAGGACATGAAAGGGAGGAAATCTGTACATTGAGCAAGCTTTGTTAAGGAGAAATTTGGAAAGTAAATTAAACTACAGGGAGCAAAATAAAGATTTCAAGGTTTACCAGTGACACTGTAATTCTGGAAGAGATCCTAAAAGACTTGAAAGGTCAGTTGAAAGGAGTGATTTGTGATTTGTAAAACTGTTGTAAGATACTAACAATGATAATGAAGGACAGTCGAATTAATTCATTTGATGCTATGGGAATTAGACTTGGAAAAGCACTAGGCGACCAATTAAATAAGCGTCCAAAGCAGAAGTAAAGTAGATATAAAACACAGACCGACAATAGCAGGAAAAAGTTTACTGAAAAAGAGACTATATTATCTAATGTAAATTTTCGTATTAGGAAGTCTTTTCCTGCGAGTATTATTCTGGAGTGTGGCCTCATATGAAAGTGAAAAGTGACGATAATCAGTGCACACAAGAGGAGAACAGAAGCCTTTGAAGTGAGGTGTTACAGAAGACTGCTGAAGATTAGATAGGTTAACCGAGGAACTAATGAAGAGTTGGTGTCTCGTATTAGGGAGAAAAGACTGTTTGGCACAACTTACTAAAATAAGGGATAGGTGGTTGACAGAACTGGTTCTGAGGCATCAAGGAACAGCGTGAATTGGCGAATGCAGTAAGTAAATTCAAACGGATGTAGGTTGCAATAGTAATGCTGAGATGAAGTCACTTGCATGTGACAGACTAGCGAGAAGAGCTGCGTCAAACCAGTCTTCTGACAAAAACCATCATATTGGAGAGTGTATGCCCTCAGCGTCCTCCGAAGAGTGAAGTGGTTCATCCACTCAATTTCAGGTGGATCTACCATTTAAAAGCAATTTAAAAATTTAAAATGGTGTCATATTTTACCCATTAAGAGGTGTAATCTCACGTTAAAGGCTTAATACAATAAGTCGAGTATTAAACGTTCGGAACTGTATATATGACTTGAAGTAGCGTAACTCACAGCTCGGAAATTTTGAGAATGCGAGCTCTTAACGCTTTCCAACAGTCTTTGCCTAAATTCTCCAACCTGTTCGAAACTTTTTCTCGCTGACAACTCCTACAAGAAAGGAAGAAAAGGTCATCGTCCGCATCTCGTGGTCGTGCGGTAGCGTTCTCGCTTCCCACGCCCGGGTTCCCGGGTTCGATTCCCGGCGGGGTCAGGGATTTTCTCTGCCTCATGATGGCTGGGTGTTGTGTGATGTCCTTAGGTTAGTTAGGTTTAAGTAGTTCTAAGTTCTAGGGGACTGATGACCATAGATGTTAAGTCCCATAGTGCTCAGAGCCATTTGAACCATTTGAAAAGGTCATCGATTGCTACATTTTCGCTCTTGATGAAGTAAAACTTCAACACCAGGCATGAGGTTTAAATTTATTATTTCTCTACTACTCATTTCATTCGCAATGTATTTTGTAGACAGCCGCCCAATATGCTAATGCATGTACGATCACAATTATATCATTGTACGACACATCGTGAATGAGCTACAGTATGTCCTAAACGCTAAGGTGCGTGAAACGTATGTTTTATATGGTGAGTTCGATTCTTTAAGGAGTCTGTGATGAGGAGGTTGCTGGTTAGTATACAAATCATCCAATTTGTTTTTCTATTTTTATTTATTTTCTTGACAGCGAACAGATTACATGCTTACGTAAAATTTAACTCAGTTACAGAGCGATAAGGTTGCGAGAAGTGCCGTGCAAGGATGAATTTTTACTGGATTAGGCAACGCTGCATGTGACGCAGAGGTGGGCCGCGGTTGCCGAGTTCCATCCCGGCTCATCAAACTTTCAGCAGAACACGCCTGAGGGCGCGTTCGCACAATAAAAGCAGACGCCGGTCGCAAACGAATTCTTCTTTAGGGAAAACAGAAAACGCGTTAAAAATATAGGCCAGGCGGCGTCCCCGAAGGCTGGGGGGCGGCGGCCAGGCCGGCCGTGTCCGCAAAGGGCCATTCTTTTAATGCGGCCCTCCGGGCCAAGCCGCGCGCTCAAATATTTATGCTGAGCTGCATTTATTGCGCGGGCTACAAAGCGAGTTAGAAGGCGGCCCCTGGGGACGGGGCGCTCGCACGGTCGCGTCGCCGGCCCCGCAGCGCGGCCCGGCTGCCCCTGCCACACTGCGCTGCGGCCGTGCGACCACCCGCGCCCGGCGGTTTATCAGTCAGTAATCGCACTACCCCTATTGCGGATTGTTACATTAGACTCATAGACAGCTTTCTGCAGGACAGGAAACTGTATGTCCGAGTCGACGATAAAAACTCCGAAATGAAACTGATCTCCGCTGGAATTCCGCAGGGCTCTGTCATTTCGCCTCTACTTTTCAACTTGTATATAAATGACATCCCAACAGTCCCCCTTGTTACGGCGAGTTTTTATGCGGACGATACGACCTTTCTGACAACTGGACGACACTTGGACCAGCTCATCGCTAGGATGCAACAGCAACTTGCTGTAATGGAACGCTGGGCGCTGCACAATAAGATAACGATCATCCCGACGAAGACGGCAGCCGTTCTGTTCACACGGAGGAAACCAGTTCTCAACGACAGACTCCAAATAGCTGACCAATTTATCCCATGGTCGCCGCGAGTGAAGTATCTCGGTGTCTACCTTGACAAAAAATTACTCTTTACGCAGCATATTGACGACAAGCAGACGGCAGCCCAGAAGATGGCCAGGTCGTTGATTCCGTTCCTGAAGAGTAAGGATCTCAACCCTAAGACTAAACTCCAATTGTATAAGGCAACGGTGGAACCCACAATGTTGTATGGCTCCACCTCGTGGGGAACTACGTGCGTCTCCAACTACAACAAACTCCAAGCGCTGCAAAACATTTGCTATCGATGGATCACAGGAGCTCCATGGTGGACAAGAAACGTCGACATCCGCACCGCACTCCACGAGACCACCATACAAGAGAAGGTCCGTGACAAGGCTCTACGAGTTTTTGACAAGATCGATGCCCTTAGGGACGAAGTTCGACAACTACAGTCGGTAGGAACGGTAAACCCTGCAAGATGGCACAAGTATCGCGTACCGAAGTCAATAACGTTTCACCCCCCCATAGGCAATCTGTCATAACACGAGGAAGGAGTCACACATAACAGCCTTGACACATTTCACCCTCCACAGGAGATAGACATCACCACAGACAGCAGGCTAAAGGACCCATTGCGTGCCCAAGCCTAACTGAATGCGTAATAAATAAAGTGTTTTCCTTTTATCCTTACATCCCATCCTAGAAGAATAAGTCATCAAGGATGATCTCTTCAGTCCACACTACACAATAAAAAAAAAAATCAGTCAGTATTAGGGAGACCGCTATTATGTCATGATACAACGAACTACACACTGGAGCCTGGTCGGTATAAAAGCTACTTGAACCACTTGTGTTTTATGCTATGGTTTTCTAGACACGAATGAGAGTGTGCAAAGTACACTGCGCAACAGAATTTATGGATTACTTTTTCGAAACCCCGTAATTGCCTTCTGTTGCGGCACCTAATTTTCAAATTTGGCTCAAAACTGCCTACAATCTTCCTCTGCATGGCACCATGCGACGTCACTCTCGGGCTCAGAGACGCTTCAAACAGTATCGAGATATGCGGAAGAAAGGCCACGGAACACAAGTGCATGTAAGCTGTAACGTGATTTAACGGTGTCACATTGGCACGAAATTTCACCACATTTCTGCTCAACGCGTCCGTGGACGTGTTACGGGAAGATGCTCTTGACAACTTTGACACTACTGACAACCTCGGACATTTCAATCCTTTTCTAAGGACACTGTGGGGCTGCATCCCCATTGAACGTGATCGCACCACTTTGGAGTGCAGCGTGACCGCAGTCTTTACTCTCGTGTGCAGAATGGAACCACTAGGGACCATTCAAAACCGTTCAACAAAATCTGAGCCTGATCTGAAGCAGTGAAGGGTACCTTCGCTTTTTCAGCCCTCCTATTTTCTGCCCCCCTGTGGCGTGATCAAGCGAGATTTTAACATCAACATGTGTGTGAAAGAAATGGCACAGTGTTCCTCCTTGACCCCCAGTTCGGCAACACCCTCAGTGCCGGCCACGCACCTTTCTTGAGCACATTAGAAAAGTACCTTCAGAAATTTCGACGCTCTGGGACATGAAGGTACGCAAATCACATCCAAGACTAGTCGAAGAAGTTGCCTAGCCCTCAGGCGCTAGAGCATCCTACTTAGCCTCTCATATACGTGGGTTGTTGGGAATGTAAGCCCGATTGGCCTCGAAATGGAAACCACTATGAAAATCAAAAATTTTTTATTCGCAACAGTGAGCCACAACTACAAGCTACCGCTCTAAATAGTCTCCGCTCCGACTTAGACATCTGTCGTCGTACAAACTTTCCAGTGACGTCTGTCGTGGCGTTGTACAAATATTCCAGTACCCTCGTCACAGAAAGCAGCCGCCTTCGCTTTCCGCCATTTCATTATGCTGGTCTGCCTTTCGTTGTTTGTGCCAGAATGTTGTCTTTGTAGCCGGCAGTTTATGTGAGCAGAGATGAACATCGGAGGAAGGCAATTAAGAGCTGTATTCTGGGTGATCAAACACTCCCCATCGGAAATGCTGCAGGAGTGTCTTCATTGCCCCTGCAGAACGAGGCTGAGAAATGCTTCGAAAAAAGAAATGCATGACAGTTATGTTATGTGGGCTGCATAGCTTCAGGCGAAATCTCTTACCAGGCTCTCGTACTTGGCACGAGACACTGTTGGTGTAGGCATCTCTACGTGCTCACTGTGCTCTCAGAACTGAAAAGAGTGACGTGACGCGATCGACGGGCATACTAGAGACACTGCCCAACCTGTCTTGCAGAGCTTCATCGGATTTCCCCAGTCGTTTCGATTTCGTGCCAAACTGGACCTTACTTTCCAAATACGTCTCGTAATTCATTTCCACTTTTGTAATTTTCTCCCCCTTCCCTTGCTTCAGTCCACAGCTCAGCTCCGAAATGTGAACTCCACCACATTAAGAGATACTTTTCGTAGTGTCCTGCCGAGTAATATTATTCCACACTATCCCATGCCTTAGTAACTCTGTTCCCCATTGCTGTTCTGGAACTAATAACCTTGTTTCCCATTTAATCATTACTTTTGTACTTACCAGGCTAATCTATTTTTCTCTTACTTCAACTCTCGTCATTGCTTCTCATAATTGTATTATAGGTGATTATAATATGCTAAACGAAAACTGTAAATTCCGCATAACTACAAAATAAATAGGGCGCCAGCAGGTCTGCGAAGGTATTCGGTGACGATGATGCCGTCTGTTGTCTAGCATTGTTCTCAAACATTTGTAGCTTCGTCAGAATTATATTTCTCCTTCTTCTGTGCTAGTTTTCCGCAAACCTTGTACCATACACATACACTTCGTTTGCCCAGATTTATTCCCAAACTCCATTTCCTGTGCTCCTCTTTAAGCTTCCTCAACGTTTCATATCCTCTTCATCTTGAGAAAATATTACCTGATCATTTGCAAAGAAAGGAGAGTGAACAGTATCTTAACCAGTCTTTATTCTCACACCTGAGGATTTCCTGTACAGCCATTCAGCGCCTGTTGCAAATAAATGTTAATCACAATAGATGACATTTTACAACTTTGTTTTAGTTTTGTCAACGAAAATACTTCGGGTAACCTCACTTCCCATTTTATCATTGCTTCTGTGTTAACCAGACTAATCTATTTTTTTCTTACTTTAACTCTTATCATTGCTTCTCATAATTCTATTCCATGGGAATTTAATACGCTAAACGAAAACTGTACATTCCATGTAACTACAAAATAAATGGGGCATCAGCACGTCCGCGACGATATTCGCTGATGATGATGTTGTCTGTAGGGAAGTCACAACAACGCCAGAAGGCTAGCGAAATGCAGGAAGAACTGCAGAGCATCGACAAATATTGCAATAGCTGGCAGCTGTCAATCTTTCCAAAACGAAGTATCCACTTCCACATACCACTTTGCAGTGAGAAACTTTTTTTTCATTTATGAAAATAATGTTTTGTGAAACGCTGTCCATTGCTATTAACTCAAACCTTAACTCAAGAACTGCCTTCTAACACTATGAGATACGTAACAAACAATAATTGTGTGGCGTGGCTCTGTGCGGTTTTTGAACTTACGATGCAAATCGTTGTAGACGGTTAGGTGGTACTGTTTCTTCAACACCAGTATATGTTTCAAAACTAAAACATAAAGAGTAAAAAGTTCAGAGAGAAAATATTTTTACGACCTCTTATCATCCACTACTTTCCTACGAAATCAGCTGTCAACTGTAGTGAGCTCTATGTGAGGATCATTTTTATTCGTTTCCATATTTTTGAAAAGGGTAACTTAAAATTCTTTTAGGTCTCGATCAGTGTGAAATTTAATAATTACCGAGTCCAAGTTCTTGGGAACTCTTACTGCAGTATTTCTTTGTGAGGGTTGGAGTGGGTATGAGTAAGACAAATGCGTTATCATCTTATTATGTGAAACGTTTCAGATTTCCCCAGGCTGAACTTTATTGGTGCTGATTATTCATACAACCTGCACTGCCTGACGAAGTAGCTGAAGACCCAGGAGGGGAGAAGGAAACGAAATGAAACTTCGCGTGTTGAGAGGGTATGTGATGTTACTGCAGTTACAACAAAATCGATTCAAATCCATTAGGAACTTGACAGTTTGAGGACACATATCAATATGACGTTGCACTCCTACCGGTCAGGATGCATGCACTAGTACAGCTGGGAAGGGTGTCTTGAGAAAACCTGGCCCACAAATGTTCTAATTGGTTCTTGGTATCCTTGATACTGACACAGGGACGGAATTGACGACCGAAATGTTCTATCGGGGACAGATCAGAGGCTCTTGCTGGCTATGGGAGTACCTCAACATCACTCAGAAGCTCCATACAGACACGAGCATTGTGCTGTTCAAAAGTCCACCTCCATACTATCACATGGGAGATTACAGATGAGGACGCAGATGTGCGTGATGCACCATTGTGCCGTCAGAATTCCCTCAATCGGTACCAGCCGTCGTGACTTACAATTATACTCGAGGGCTTCCCAATCCATGACGCCGGGAGTAATACCGCTGAGACTGTCCGAAACTTTGGGACCTCTAGTTACGTCGCCTCCATACTTGCCGTTGATGGTCATTCGAGGTAGTGCGGAACCGTGACTCGTCACTGATCGTGAGCACAATGCCATTTATCAGCAATCCAAGCTTCCAGGTCACGGCATCACTCAGCCGCACATGGGACTGTAATTTCCTAGGCCGCCAGCTGCCGCTCCATGATCAATGGTGCGGAATGATGCAGAATGTTGCAGGGAGTCTGTTATTTGGCCTCCGATATCAGGCGCAGATGTCAAGCGTTAGGTTGTGCTTGGTGCACAATACGGCAAGCCTCCCGTGCTGTGGTCGAATGTGTTCTATAAATTTGGATACTGCACGATTCAGCAGCCTCCAAAATGGAGACCCACAATGAGGCCCTTTTCAAACTGTGGCAGTCGCTGATAACGGTGTCTGATACATACGACGTTAACACGGTCTGGTGGCCGTTCCACCTGACAGAAAGAACTGCAGTTCTACATACCCAGCGACGGAGCGTATGTGTCTTCCACGCCCTTCAGGCAGGGTATAAGATACATTCCATCATTCTTAAACAGGTCATGTACGTTGTATGAATAATGAAAACCACTAAAGTGCAGCCTGAGGTAGACCTACTCTATAACATTTCAAACATTAAACATATTGCGTGCCTCCGAGAGGCCACCGTCGACAACTATGGGGAGGTTAAAGAACAGTTATTCATAACGACTTTCTAGTGAGCTTCTGCAAAAAGAATCATTGAACTCAGATCACTCAGCGACATCCTGCAGTGAGTATGTCCTGCATTTACGTCCGGGAAGAGAGCTGTACAACTCATCGTAAGGATTAATATAGTATCAGAAATCACGCACTTCGTTTACATTAAAAATTTTGTTCACTCACGACGGATAATTGTTACAAAAATGTCCACTTTACCTGTTTCAGCAAGTCACTTGCTACTACAAATGTGCTATGATACGGCAAAAACGTTCGTCGGAAGCGAAAGAAAATAGCCCTACACTGACGAACTTCGCCAACAGAAACGTACTCAGGTTTACCAAAACACAGGTCAATTGCTTGCATAATGTGATGAACAGAAACTGAAACTTCTGCTGTAAGAGAGGCTATTGGAAGGGGAAAACCCCTCGAATACCATATTCGAAGGCTACCCAAAAAACGTCACTTAATTACGTTAGTAACAATACGACGTGAAATTTGCCTGTATTTTAATTAAGTTGTGGTCATCATTGCTGATTTTTTTCAAGAATATAGAACAACGAGAGCTATTCGGAAAGTAACATCCGATCGGTCGCGAAATGGAAACCGCTGTAAAAATCAAAAAGTTTTATTTGCGACAGTTAGCTACACCTACCAGCTACTTTTCTACATAGTCGCCGCTCCGACTTAAATATCTGTCGTAGCGTTGTACCAGCTTTTCAACATCCTCGTCATAGAAGGCAGGTTCCTGTGCTTTCCGACAAATCTCTACGCTCGTCTGCAGCTCGCTGTCAGTGTCAAAACGTTGTCTTCATAGCCAGAGGTTCATGTGAGCAGAAATGAAACTCAGGACGAGCCAGTTACGGTCTGTGTTGTCGATGATCAATCACTTCCCATCGAAAATACTGTAGTGTTGTCGATGATCAAACACTTCCCATCGAAAAGACTGTAGGAGTGTCTCGTTGCCCTTGCAGTGTGCTGTCGAGAATTGTCATGAAGAAAGAAATGCATGACAGTTATGTTATATGGGCTGCACGACATCAGGCGAAATCTCTCACCAGGCCCTCATGGTTGGTGGGAGACACTATTTTCTAGGCATCTCTAAGTGCTCATTGTACGCTCAGAATTGAAAAGAGCGCTTTGATCCTATCGACAGGAATACTGTAGACACTACCCAACACATCTGTGCAAAACTTGATCGGATTTTCACAGTGGTTTCTATTTCGCAGCGGATCGGAACTTACTTCAGAATAGCCCTCGTATTTTCCTTAGCTCTGTACGTAACGTTTTGTTAATGTTCATATTATACATGTGGAGGCCAAATGATTGGGGAAACCTCGAATATGAACATATTCGTAATAAGCAGCGATCACAGCTAAATAATTTGCCATTGGAGTTTAAATCACCGTCCAATCATGCGAATTATATTTTTCGTTGTCTCCCTAAAAATCCAGTGTATTATTGAGTCCTTGAAAAGAATACGACCGAGTTCCTCTCAGATTCTTGTCCATTCCGAGTTTACTGGTCTCGACGTTGGCCAGACATTAAACCACAATCTTTCTTTCTTCCTACCTCTTTCTTTCTTTCTCCATCATCTCTCCACTTCTTCGTCATCAGATGCTTCCATTGCTTTAGTAGCCCAGTCTTTGTTATTGTACAGTACAGATAAGTGAAATGGAAGGGAACAACTAAGAAGGATGTTTTATGAAACGTCCCCTTAGAAAAATTATACATGACTGTGCTTCAACTGACACACAATATTTTTAGCGCAACGCAATCTGACTTTCAAAAATCCCTACAAAAGAATGGCCCTGACTAACATTAACCTATACGTTTCACAAATCACTTACCTCACAAAAATCTTGGTTACTCGAACTACTGCAATACAGCGAGCGCCACTAAATAAAAGATTCAAACTACAGAAGGCACTAACTACTGATAGGCATAGTTAGCAAATGAAAGATTTTTATAGAGAACAAACAATGTATTTACCTTAATAGTCATCAAAAGTCATAATATATATAGCAGTTCATGACATCCAGTCTTACAAATTTCAAAATTCCGCCATTTCTCTCCCCACATCCAACACTGCTGGCGGCTCACCTCCAACTGCGCAACGCTACGCGCTGTTAACATCCAGCTGCCCAACACTACAATGGCAGACAACAATGCAAACTAGCCACAGACTGCACACAGCACAGCCAGTGATTTTCATACAGAGTGCTACGTAACGTTGCCAATAAGAAAACATAAACAGCCTACTTACAGTTTCAAATTTTTATTTTTCAGTTGATGTGGAAAGATATATGTGACAGTTTCATGCAGCAGCAGAATTTGCGATCGAGTTTTCAGAGAGCAGAGTGCCGTTCTAGGTGTCGCTATAACAGGTCAAATTTTTGTATGTTTTCTCTCACGTTGGTCGGCTCCTACTGAGATGGCACAGGCAGTTGCTGTCCTTATGCTTGTCAATGTGACAACGAGCTGGTTGTTGCCGTTGGAGTGGCAAAACAAAGTATTAAAATTCAAAATACATAGAAAAGAGATAGAGGTATAGGCCGCATACCGATAGCTTAGACAATGTAGAGCAACACCACTAAAATGACAAATTCTTTTGCTCAGTGAAGCGACTCAAAGACTTTCACACATGAAAGCAACTAACACACAATAAGTAATTACGTAACGAAAAGACAAATATTGTAAGCCAACACTGTACAATATCATTGAACAAATAACATAAAAAAATGCGAGGGCTCTTTTTTTCTTCTCCAAAGTCTGATCAGTCGCGAAATTAAAATCACAGTGAATATCCTGCGAAGCTTTAGGCAGATGTGTCGCGCAGAGTTCTCTAGTATGCCAGTCGCTCGCGTCACGTCGCACTTGTCAGTTCTAAGCACGCAGTGAACACGTAAACAAGCCTGGAACAATAGGTTCTCCGGCCAAGTTTGAAGTGCGTGATGTCGTTCTTCATGCTGAGGGGAGCAATGCAGCCGAAATTCGGCGACGAATGAGTAATGTATACGGTGAAACTTTGATGAGTGACAGTAAAGTGCGGTGATCTTACAGGAACTCTGAAGAAGGGCCTACAGACGTTCATGAAGCAGGCGGGGAGGATAGGAAGCGAGTGTCAACCAATGATCTTGTTGAGCGAGTGGATCAGGCGATTCGAGGAAATCGTCGGTTCACAGTTTCTGTGTAGAGTGATTCGTTTCTCGAAATTTCGTGGTCAGATCTCTATTGCGTCGGAGTGAGAGACTTCAATTCCACAAACTCTGTGCCAGATTGGTTTCCAAGATCCTCTACTCTCCACTCACTTTTCACTAGCTTCACTCATCTCTCTCCCGCCCTAGCCCCCCCCCCCCCTCCTTACCTACTCGACATTACATCTTCATCATTGATCCTTAATTTTAAGTACATATTAAATAAATACATATTAACATAATTAAAAGACACAATACAATTACGACAAACCATAGATGAAGAAAATTTTTTTTTAGACTGATAACCAAAAATAGCGGTTACGTTGGCAATGCTGTGTGTTTTTGTGTGGTCAAGGACACGTTTATCCAGAAGCATGCAAACGAACAGAAGTGATGCTGTATTGTGACGAATTTCATATCAAGAAATGTGTAGTTTTGCAAACGGATGTAAGATTAGGCAAAAAATAACAGTGCCAAATGAGGGGATACATCAAAAATTTGCGCATAGACGACACTTCCTGATGTCAGCGAGAATCGGAAATAAATTCGCAACTATAATCACATCTCAACACCTTCTATAACGGACTATTTTTAGATCCAGACAGCAAGAAAGTCATAAATACGTTTCATTACGAATCACTGACGATGCTTTTAACAATAAAACGATACACGATAGGTGACCAAATTAGCTACTTTCTTGTGGTTGCACAGGCACACAAATTGATAATACATGTATACCTTTTTAGCACAACTGTCATGACAACGCGGAGGGTATTAGAAGTGTATTCTCGATTCGGAATCTCATAACAGTACGTTTAACAAATTGAGTACTATATCAGCAGATGTTTCAGCCGACTTCGGTCAAACATTGGGGTAGAATCAGTAATTATAATACGTATACTTGCTTTACATTTTTTTGTACAGAATATTATGAAAGCGATGGGGAAGCACCGTATTGCTAAAAGCACTACCGGTTTTAAATATCGGAGAGTGTTGTACCCGAAGGACAGTGTACGTAGGAACACTTGACGTTAGCTGATCTGTGCTTCAATCTAGCGACCGGCTTTAGAACCACAGAATTTTCTGTTGTTTCTATTGTGGGACATGCGATCGTGTTTTGTGTAGTGTTCCTGACTATTACGAGTTCTACGTATCTATTTACCTTATAATAATTAATAATAATAATTAAAGCAGTTTGAAAATATTGTTAATTCTTCAGTTACAGAGTTTTAAAACTAGTTACACTACGCGTGAACGGTTAATCCATACATCGTTAGTCGAACACCATCTTGTACCTTGAAACAGAAGGTCGTTTTGTCTTGGAACAGGTGATATTTACAAAGGAACTAAGTTTCTTTAATATCTCAGTAGTTTTCCCTCTCTCGAAAATGGAAATTTGCCGTAGTTTCCTTTAGCTTCTATTTCTAAATGTTTTTAACTTATAACTGATTTTCGAAAATAATTCTTCTTAATTTATTTCACTTGCTGATTATTGGTATGTAGTAGAATAATAAAGAAAGATACAGACTATTTAAACAGCATCGATAAGATATTTTCGATTGAAACACTTCAAAATTTGAATAGTACCTCTGTTCCTAGGTACATGACGGTGTTGTGCCTTTTTCAAATTTGGAAAAAAAACGGTCTTCTCCGGAGTAACTATTGTAATATCAGAAAAAGACTCCAGCACTTATTAAGGAAACGCTATCATTTCAAAATGGAATAAGTAAATATATTAAACTTATGTTACAGGCTGGCAAGGGGCGAAAGTTTGAAAAGTGCTCCAAGATCGAACGGTCTCTCCTAAGCGGTACAGTCGCTGGAGAGACTTTAATGATCACACACGAACAATTCACCAATAACCGTAACTGAAAGTCAACAGTGATTTACGGCTCTCCTGAATTATATGTTTTAAGACATCGCGTGCTAGTCTCTATATTGCTCGATAAGTCATTTCATAGGACGAAGCTGCTGAACTCATTTTTTGCAAAATTATTTTCAGAATATTTGTCGATCAAAGTAAGCATCTCTCAAAATATCGTTCAAGCAAATAAAAAACAGAAAACCTAACAAAAGAGGACGAAGATCAGTACAAACCTTCGTTCGAAGTGGCGTAGATTCATAGCAGTAAACAGAACCACTGATGATGTGAAATTACCTGCAATAAAAAAGTACAAGTTAAAGGAATATCACATATAAAATATTGATATAAACAGTACATTAATAAAAACAATTGTTACTGGAAATAAAACCAGTCCAAGTAACAAGATCACAGTAACAAAGAATCAGCTATTTAAGGAAACGGGTGAGGAGGGGGTGGATACGCTGAAAGCAGTTACAATTCCTTTTGGATTGCGTACGCGTGCCCGGCCCGCAATTGATTTCAATCCGGCCTGTGGAAGAAGTTCGCGGGAGAGAGCGAGGTGTTCACGTCGTACTCCACACACGTCGCATTTTAGGGTACTCGCCATTCTGTTTGGATACTGTATAGTACAACCGATATATGAGAAATTCAAGCGGTTTAGACTTTTAAACTTTTTAAAATGAACTAAGAAATGTTGGCTGCTAGAGAAACAATCCATGCCTATTCCATCAGTCGTACGAAGCATTTTTTGACAAATATTTCAGAAAATGCACACTAATAGCGTTGTTGGATATTAACAACCCAAATTTCAAACGCTGTGTGACCTACCTGTGGCCAAAAATCGAGAAGTTACTCCAAATTGCTTGTCGATTGATAGTGCCTGTCTCATCACCTAATTTTGTTTTTCTGTTCTTACTCGTATTAACATTAATAAATAAACGTTTACATTTATTTACATATCGTGAACATTGTTTCCCTTACTAACGGCGTTGCAAAATTTTGATATGGAAGTCTTTAAGACATCTACTGTAATACGTCGTTGACGAATGTAAACGTCTGAAGAAGAGGTGAACATAAAATGAATTTTCTCTAAAAAAGTGAGTGCTTGAAAGGGGTGCCTTTCATATCGGCATGAGCCCATACAAATTAACGTACCGTGTGTTATAGTTGTGATTTTGTTCGGTAGGACTGCTGCTGTCACGTCACTTGACGACCAGGCCCGCTAGCTTTTGCAAGTGGGTGTCGAGGCCCGTGGGACGCCAAAGGTTGCCTATGCCAGCCTTATCTGATAAAGCAGTTCGAAAATTGCAGTGGTGACCAAGAGACAGAAAAATATAGCATTCCATAGCAGGCAGGTAACCATAAATTGATTACAGTCACCACACGTAGTGAAACCAATCTCCACATTTAAGTTAGAAAGTCGCGTTAATTCAATTAATCCCCATTTGGCTGGTTGCCTATTCTGATTCCTTAAGCAAAACTAATTTTCACGGAGAGTGCCTGTATAACAGTGGATCAAGAAGTCGCATACGACAATGACGTAATATCCTCCGTTACAATCCCTCATCGTAAGAGGTGGTGAACTGGCAGTCTGTTGTGGGAATTACGTTCTTTGAAACACTCGCTGCTGAAACTTCATTTTACTTTGTTTCTACTTCTCATTCTGCCATTACTTATGACAGCAGGCCCGTAACAATACACTGCAAACCAATTATCGGAGTCACCCATGTGCAACTATACACGTTGAAACGTCCCCTTATAACAATTGTACAAGACTATGCTTAAACTGACACACAATATTTTTAGCGCAACGCAATCTGACTATCAAAGATCCCTGCAAAAGAATGGCCCTGAGTAACTTTAACCTATACCTTTCACAAATCACTTACCTCACAAAAATTTTCGTTACTAGAACTACTGCAATACAGCGAGCGCCACTATTGCCAGCTAAATAAAAGATTCAAACTACAGAAGGCACTAACTACTGATAGGGATAGTTAGCAAATGAAAGATATTAATAGAGAACAAACAATGTATTTACCTTAATAGTCATAATATATATAGCAGTTCATGACAAATTACAAAACTCCGCCATCTCTCTCCCCACATCCACCACTGCTGGCGGCTCACCTCCAACTGCGCAACGCTACGCGCTGTTCACATCCAGCTGCCGCTGCCCAACACTACAATGGCAGACAACAATGCAAACTAGCCACAGGCTGCACACAGCACAGCCAGTGATTTTCATACAGAGCGCTACGTAACGTTGCCAATAAGAAAATATAAACAGCCTACTTACATAGAGGAAACATAAACAGCCTACTTACATAGCCCCCATGCTCCCCACAAAAAATTTTACAAAATATTTTTGGGCAGTGGCCAATAATGATTTGATAAAATTTTTCATAATTACAATAACAAAGATATCAAATGCACACACTTATTTATACAATGTTGGTCAAAAGCTAAAATTTTCTCACAGTCCATAAAGATAGTCCTGATCATTCATCATAATAGTAATTACAGTTTTTGTTTTTCACAAAGTCTCATTAGTAAAAGAAACAGCCTACTTACAACGTTACTCACAACTGCGATTTCACTGAATTCATGGAGCTGTTCGATACTGTATATAACTGATTATTGTTTCTGAGACCGTTAGATGTTGCTACATACTAGATGGAACGCGCAAATCAGCTGATTAAGATAATTCTGAATCTAAAAATCCCTCTGAAAACAGGTCTCAGAAGACTAAATTGTGTCACTTTTTCTCATTTTCGGAAAAAAACTGGATCGACTCTCAGTTAGTAAATTGTGTCACTTTTTCTCATTTTCGGAAAAAAACTGGATCGACTCTCAGTTAGTAACCTGCAACGCAGGTTCCCCCCCCCCCCTCTCTCTCTCTCTTCTATCTCTCTCTTACACACACACACACACACAAAGTGCGCACGCACATGTTACGTGGGTCTTATTTTTATAAAGAGCAGCTAAGTACATTAAGACAGTCAGACGCGTGAAATGGCATCTTATTGCCCTTATGTTACGTAAACATCAAATTGTCGCTAGGCTATTGTCGTTCTATTAGTTTGTTGATGAGTTATACGAAGTGTGAACATAAACATTGCTAGGTTCAAAACATGCTGTATCACTGTTTTGAGTTCCGGGAAAGCACTTGCGATACACGTTATCATGACAGAAGCTGCAAGCCAAGCCACCAGAAAGACAATCTCGCGGAAAGTAACGCATTGAGATTACTTTTTTCGTAGAGGTGATGCAAGTTTCAAGTCCAGCCTTATTCATAATCACAACTGAGGTTCTAGCCTATCATAAAGCAAAGCTTCTTTCTTTGGTCGACACTGTACAGACTGGAACAACGGCCCCCGTCGCATAATTGAACCACACAGACCGTACATCATAGTCATCCGTTAAGATTTATTATTTTTCAAATTAATATGCCTTCGTATAATTGCCCACATATCGAGACTATTTGAAAGGAAATTCTGAGTATACTTCATAAGATCTGTAAATCGTACCCAGTGACTACTACCATTTCTTATACAGGGTGGAGGAACATTGTGTCACGAAATTTTAACCCTGGATAGCTAACGCCAGTAGGAACCAAAATTACTAATGCTGTGTAGGTCGACAACGCAGTTTTACAGTAAGTCTTTTACAAATTGTGTCGGCCCTGAAAAGGACCTTTTCTGTAGCTAGGACATTGTTTACCTAAAGCAGGTGCTCGAACTGGCGACCCTCTGACGCGACACAAGCTTGGTAACGTCGAACGGTATCTTGCTGAACTCTTTCAAAGATTCCTGGCATTGCACTGATGTGATTGGCGGAATGTTGAATGCGATCCATTAATTCCTCGTCGTTTCTTGGTGGGTCGCGTCTGAGTGGGTGAACAGGAACCTCGAAGAATCCTCGCAAGAAAATGTCCGGTGGCGTGAGGTCTGGTGATGCGGAAGTCATGGCCTACGAGTACCTCGGCCAATCAGCCGGCCGTCGAAGAGTTCATTGAAATAACCGCGCACATCACGACTGTTAAGTGCGGCCGCTCCATCACGCTGCAACCACATGCGTAGCCCTATGTCCAGGTAGAGTTTCTTGCATTAGGAAACGACTGACAAGAACAAGGAAAAGGAATACAGTAGACGAAGAATGGATAGCTTTGAGAGAAGAAATAGTAAAGGCAGCAGAGGGTAAAGTAGGTAAAAAGACGAGGGCTAGTAGAAATACAAGAGATATTTAATTTAACTGATGAAAGGAGAATATATAAAAATGCAGGCAATGAAGCACGCGAAAGGGAATACAAGAGTTTAAAAAATGAGATTGACTGAAAATGCAAAATGGGTAAGCAAGAATAACCAGGGAACAAATATAATAATTTAGAAGCATATATCACTTGGGGAAAGATAGACAATACCTACAGGAAAACTGAAGAGGCCTTCGGAGAAAGAGAACCACCTTATGAATACCAAGAGCTCAAATGGGAAACGAGCCATAATAAAAGAATGGAAAGCAGAAATGTGGAAGGAGTACAAAAGGAATATGTACTTCAGGACAATATTATAGAAATGAAAGACGACGTAGATGAGACGAGAGATAATATACTGCGAGAACTAAGTGGAAACAAAAAAAGTCACCAGGAGTAGACGATATTCCGTTACAACTACTGATGACCTTGGGAGAATCAGCCATGACAAAACTCTTCCGTCTGGTGAGCAGGATGTATGAGATAGGCGAAATAACGTCAGACTTCAAGAGGCATATAATAATTCCAATTCCAAAGAAAGCTGGTGAGGACGGTGTGAATATTATCGAACGATCAGTTTAATAAGTCATGAGATGCATAATACTGACACGAATTCCGTGCAGAACAATGGGAAAACTGGTAGAAGCCGACCTCGGCGAAGGCCAGTTTGGATTCTGGAAAAATGTAGGAACACACGAGGCAATACTGATCCAACGACTTCTCTTATGAGACAGGTTGCGGAAAGACAAAACTACGTTTATAGCATTTATAGACTTGTAGATAGTTTTGACAATGTTGATTGGAATACTCTCTTTGAAATTCTGAGGGCAGCAGTGGTAAAACACAGGAAGGGAAAGGCTATCTAAAACTTGTACGGAAACCTCACGGCAGTTGTAAGAGTCGAGGGCATGAAAGGGAAGCAGTGTTTGAGAAGGGAGT
Source organism: Schistocerca cancellata (assembly GCF_023864275.1). Classification (NCBI taxonomy): domain Eukaryota; kingdom Metazoa; phylum Arthropoda; class Insecta; order Orthoptera; family Acrididae; genus Schistocerca; species Schistocerca cancellata. The sequence continues at coordinate 486,861,692 of NC_064633.1, read as the reverse complement.
GAGTCAGGTTTGTAGCTTATCACCGATGCTATTCAGTCTGTACATTGAGGAAGCAATAAATGAACCAAAAGAAATATTTGGAGTAGTAATTAAAGATGACATTGTAATTCTGTGGAGAGACAGCAAAGGACTTGGAAGAGCAGTTGAGCAGTTCCTGTATATCAAATTAAATATTTAGTTTATGTCTTGAAATGAAGATATGAGACAAACATCAACAAAAGCAAAACGATGATAAGGGAATGTAGTCGAATTAAATTAGGTGATGCTGTGGGAGTTAGATTAGGAAACAAGACACTTAAAGTAGTAAAGATGATTTTTGCTATTTGGGCAGTAAAATAACTGATGATGGCCGAAGTAGAGAGGATGTAAAACGTAGGATGGCAAGAAAAGTGTTTCTGGAGAAACGAAATTTGTTAACGCCGAGTATAGATTTAAGTGTCAGAAGTCTGTTGTATTTGTATGGAGTGTAGCCGTCTATGGAAGTGAAACATGGACGATAAATAGTTTAGAGTAGAAGAGAATAGCAGCTTATGAAATGTGGTGCTACAGAAGAATGCTGAAGATTGGATGGGTAGATCATGTAACTAACGAGGTACTGAGTAATATCGGGGAGCTAAGAAATTAGTGGTACAACCTGACTAGAAGAAGGGATCGGTTGGTAGGTCACATTCTGAGACCTCAAAGGATCACCGATTTAGTACTGCATGGAAGTGTGGAAGGCAAAAATCGTAGAGAGAGAGAGCAAGAGATGAATACAATAAGTAGATTCAGAAGGATGTAGATCGCAGTAGGCACTCGGAGATGAAGAGGCTCTCACAAAATAGGATAGCATGGACAACGGCATCAAACCAAGTCTTCGGACAGAAGACCACAACAACAACATGTTACAAATACATATTATATCTGCGGAAAATTTCCTTTTAAGCATTCCTAGGCATTTAACGGGCATAAACTATAATTTGTTATACAAGAAACAAAATACTAGTGTTCTGTAAGTACACAGAGCACCCGCAGATTCGGTCGTGGGACACCTTCAGTTTGCTCTGAAGGTGGAAACGCTTTGTCCTTATCAGAAAATTAAACACAGCAAAGCGAATTGCTTTTCTTTTAACCTTAATGTTCAGGCTATTTCCTTCAGCGATTTCATATTTAATTACATACTACAAGCTCCTTATAAGGTGTTTTGCAGTAAATAAAGCTAATATGAGAGACTTCGTGCTGTCATCTGTAAGTTAATAATTGTCGGATTTTAAAACGCTATATTTTCAAACAATTAGTGTACCAAAAGCTAATTGGTCTGAAGATTGCTACATATATTACGTATGCTTCCAACGTAAGAAAATAAAAACACGTGTAGAACAGTTTATTAAAAAAATGACCAAAGTCGAAGATAAGCTTACCTCATTAGTTTCATTAATCGACACTGACTGCCAGCGGAACTGAGGTTCTCATTGCCATTTTCCTGATCTTGCAATGGAGAAAACCGTACGTACTAATGCAGCGTAAAATTTTACCAGACGCAGCATGACACTAAACTTGAGAGACTATGCCAAATGTATCATGTTTCAAAAACAATTTCTTAGCAATGACGTAAGCGCTGGACGGTACCCATAGATTAGGAATATCTATGGAATGAGCATTCAGATGCACAGAACAGGATTTTCGTAGCCAACAGGAGTGTCTATGTCGGGCGCATAGGGTACTGCTCATGTAACCGGTATCAAACGGTAAATGCCCCGTGACTTAACAGTTTACATTTTGAGAAAAAGACCGAAACTTAATTTACGACGTTTTGTCCCTTTTTAGACATCTGTCTATTAGCGCCAACGACGGTGGAAAACTGTTGTTGCTACGGATGTAATTCGAAATACTTGAGAAAGGAATGTTCAAATGAGTGTGAAATCCTATGGGACTTAACTGCCAAGGTCATCAGTCCCTGAGCTTACACACTACTTAACCTAAATTATCCTAAGAACAAACACACACACCCCCATGCCCGAGGGAGGACTCGAACCTCCGCCGGGACCAGCCGCACAGTCCACGACTGCAACGCCTGAGCCCGCTCGGCTAATCCCGCGCGGCCTTGAGAAAGGAGTAACAGATACCTTTCGTAGGGAAAGTCACGTGACTATAGGGACAATGTATGCTGGTGACAAAAATCCTGATCTGCGCACATGAATGTTTATTCCATAGATATTTTTATTCCATAGACATTCTTCTGCATGATAATAGCGTAAGATATTACATTGTAAAGGTGGCCTTAGTCTCTGACGACAAATATTCCAAGTGAACAACTGATTCACAATAGTGTTACGGGAATTAATTCATCATTGAATTTGTGGAGATTAAATGCATTTATTTTAACCAAACCGAGATTGTTTCACGTGGTACGTTCACAGTCAGTATTTAGTTTTCCTATTTTTCTTTTCGACACGTTTTTCGGAGCAAAATCTCCATCATCAAGGTTTTAAATGTCAACATGACGCTTTACGTCTTGGACTGGGGAAGCAGTCACACTTGCATGTTCCGAGAAACTGTTTCAGAAGTGCCCCTTGGCGAAATTCTTTAAGACTGATCGTGTTTTATTGCACATATACAGTCGCAAACATAGGAAGAAAACTATATGTGTGCAATAAAAAGCAAACAGTCCCGAGGAATTTCACCAAAGATCTGTTCAAAAAGCGTTTTTAGTGCCACAGAGGGAAGGAACTGGTGTACATACAGCAGTAAACTTATCATTGACATAGCTCATGAAATACCAGCCGCGCGGGATTAGCCGAGCGGTCCAAGGCGCTGCAGTTACGGACTGTGCGGCTGGTCCCGGCGGAGGTTCGAGTCCTCCCTCGGGCATGGGTGTGTGTGTTGGCCCTTAGGATAATTTAGGTTAAGTAGTGTGTAAGCTTAGGGACTGATGACCTCAGCAGTTAAGTCCCATAAGATTTCACACACATTTTTTTGAACATGAAATAACAGAATGCTCTCGAAGAAATAAATATATTTTTTTTCTTTGGATTAAAGTTAACCCAGGTATTATGAACAATTTGCCAAAAAGCTGCTGTATCGGGAGTCTAACCAGTATCCAGATATCCAGTTACTTTTTTTTTTTTTTTTTTTTTTTTGTAAGATCTTATGGGACCAAGCTGCTGAGGTCATCGGTCCCTAAGCTTACACACAACTGAATCTAACTTACGCTAGGGACAACACACACACCCGTGCCCGAGGGTGGACTCGAACATCCTACAGGGGGAGCCGCGCGAACCTTGACAAGGCGCCTTAGACCTCGTGGCTACCCCGCGCGGCCAGTTACATTTCACCGCTTTCTTACATCAAGTAAAAATGAAAGACAGATTCAAATGGAAAGAGGAATGGGAAACATCATCTGTAACTAAAGGAAAATATTACGATTGGATACAACCTCACATACGCAGCTTACCGTAGTTCCACAACATGTCTGTACACTGCACACCTCTTTCCACCATCATGAGGATGAGATTTAATCAGGGCAGCTTTTCTTCTCATTTCTTTAGTTTATAATTTAGGAATTCAGAAGCCTTTTACTGCAGCAAATCAGATGCTGGGAACATCAATCATTTACTCTTTGCCTATTCCAGATGCCATTAATATACACAAAAATTCCTCTCAGAACTTAGAAATCTTAGGTGTCCATTCCCAACAAGCATTACTAGTCTTTTGATGAAGAACGATAGAGCGGTGCTTCGATGTCTGACGAGATTTATTTTAATGACCATTTTTAAAATCTGACCACAGAATTATAAACAGGATGTAATTACAATTTTTAGGTGTTACTTATAAAATCGTTTATATCTGAAACAGTCGTCTCTTTACAAATTTGACTTTTTTAAACAGAAAAATTTAATTAATACCTCTATGTTCAGAAATTAAGCTTGTCTTTGTGTACCCAGTAGTGACGAACAAATGCTTAGTTATTTTAAAGAAATACGTTCAAATTTCAACCGTTTGTAGCTCTTAATGGCTAAATATTGTTCTGACGGTGAAGGCCAAATACAGAAACAAAAATAAAAAAGTTTCCACTGAAGCATTTTCTCATAACATGTAGGTGCGATGCTTGACCAGTTCAAGATGGAAAACCTTATGTGAGTTCTGTGAGTCTTGATGGTAGAGTTTCGGTCCGAAACACATATTGGAAATAAAAATCTAAAACCGAAATACAGCCAGTCGACGGACTTGTGCTCATAAAGTGAAAGTGTATTTAGTTTTCTGCAAAAATTCACCACAAGATACCATAGTAATTACTGTAGCAGTTGGTAGAATTTCCTTTTTGGTAGGAACAACACCATTTATACAGGACGTAATGGATCATGCATACGAGGTATGATCAAAAAGTAACGGGAATTTTTTTAATTTCGCGGGATTTATACATTGAATTTTCAAATTTTCTTGTCTTGCTGTACAAATATTCCTGATGTACGTTTGCATTTCAGCTGTTCCGAATATCTAGTTTATTGTTGACTATCGGAAAGCTGATACGTGTTTTCCAGTGGTCGGCGAATTTTTACTTCTATGGATCAAAGAATTCGCATCAAATTATGCTGGAAATATGGAATAAACTGCAGCACCGAACTGGAAATGTTATCTGTGGCTTTTGACAAATCTACAGCGAGTAAGACAACAGTTTACGCGTGGCGTAAATGTTTCACAGAGGGTCGAGAAGAGTTGAAGATGCCGTCCACCCAGGGCGCCCTGGCGCGTCAATTGCTGACGGCACTGTGGAAGCAGTAAAGAAAATGGTTCTGGAAAACCGCCGAATCACCATCAGAGAGGTTGCTGACAATGTTCGTATATCCTTTGGCTCATGCCAAGCAATTTGTTCAGATTTTTTGGCATGACACGTGCAACAGCGAAGTTTGTTCCTAAACTGTTGAGTTTCTACCAAAAACGACGTCGCGTAGACATCGCTCGACAATGGATGAATGAATACGGCAACGATGCAGAACTTCTAAACAAGGTTGTGACAGGTGAAGAAACATGCGTATAGGGTATGACGTCGGAACTAAGTCTCTAGTGTCCCAATGGGAACTGGCTGAAGAACCAGGCCGAAAGAATTCGACAAGTTCGATCACGTGTGAAGGTTCTTCCCACTGTTTTCTTCGATTACAGTGGGATAGTGCTTTATGAGTTCCTACCTTACGGTCGTACAGTCAGTAAGGTATAGTAGCTGGAAGTCATGCGCCATTTGCGTGAAGCAATCCGAAGAAAATAATCAGAATTGTGGCAAAACCGCTCTTGGAAATTGTATCACAATAACGCTCCCGCTCACATCTCAATACTTGTTCGTGATTTTTTGGCAAAAAAAGAAACCTGCCGTGTTGTCTCAGCCATCGTATTCGCCGGACATGGCCCCATGCGACTTCTATCTATGCTCGAGGCTGAAGAGAACCACGAAAGGACGTCGTTTTGCCAAAATTGATGAGATAAGATAAAAACAGAACTACTGAAAAAGCTGAACATCAAACGAAAAGTGGGTACCAGAAGTGCATCGAAGATTGGAAAAAGCGCTGGCACTGCTGTATTATGTCTAGGGGATTACTTTGAAGGGGACGTAGTTGATGTTGATGGATAAATAAAGTTTCTTTAAAAAAAAAAACAATTAATCCCATTACTTCTTGATCATATGTCGTACGCAACATCCTGTTCGCACAGGTTCTAATCGCAGCTAGGCAAGAATGTACAGTATGATTTCTCTCACACGAAGAAGGGAAGGAAGATTAGAATATAACATCTCTTTGACAACGAGGTCATTAGAGAAAGAGCACAAATGCGACAGAAGCAATGACTGCGGTTCAGAACAATCCTGCGGTGCAATAAACTTAACAGTAGGGTTTAGTTCGTGTCGGGAGCTATGAATATTCGAGTGGAAAACTGTTAACATGCAGGACGAGGAGAATACGCGACAGTAACATTTCAAACGGACTGCAAAGCAGGCGCGCTGTGTTTGTTGTACAAATTTGCTGTCGTTGTGATAACAATGTAGCCAGAGTTGCACAAAGAGCTTGCAGCCAGTGACTGGTCCGGCAGCATTAAATTCCATCCCCGCGCGTTCGCCGGAGCGGGCCGTTGGCAGTTTTACGTAATTAAAAACGCGTCCCGCGAGGAATAAAGATGATCGTCTCAAAGTAAATACACAACAGCTGTAATTTTATTATTTCACGAGCGGCCGGCTGGCGGGCTGCGTGCGGTCCGATTCAAATTTGTTTAGCGCTCGGCGGCGGCCAGGTCACGCTGGCCTTTGACGCCCCGCCTGGTAAAATTTGCTTTCTGCCGACTTTGCCCGGCCGGAGAATATCCCGTTTGAAATGACTGCTAAGATCCGCCGCAGCGGCGGGGAAAAAAAAAAAAGCCGACGGCGCGCCTATACGCGCTAAACACGTGTGGCGTTCGCGCCGATTCATGAATATTTCTGTGTCGCAAAAACATACTGCAAAATTAATTAACACTTGCATATCTCGGAATGAATTTAAAATTGTTTGACGGAAAGAGGGGACGGGGTGGCGAAAAAGAGAGGACGGAGCCGTGTCGCTCTCGGGAGTCTTCTCCTTTGCGCCGCTCTTTCTCGCTCCCTCTCCCCCCCCCCTTCTCCCTCTCTCTCTCTCTGTCCCTTTTCAGCCGCGCGCGCTTTCATTCACTCGTCGAGCCCGCTCGCAATTTTCTAGATCAGCAGTTTATACACAACCCTTTGACTCCGGCCGGCGGCCGGGTCCCGGCGTCAGCCTTTTGCCTGCGCGCCGCGGCGAGCACACCTCCCCCAAAGCACCTTTCGCCGCAGGCAAAGCCATTTACGCTACCTTCCCCTCTGAATCCGGCGCTCATCTTATTCAAACGTCAATCCGGCGACGGCGTGCCCTCGCGGGAAAAAACGGAATTGATAATTAGCGTCAATGGCGAAATAGAAAATTCCATTTGGCCGCCGCGACGCCACACCCCCTTACGCTCGAGCCGCGACGCCCGCTCGCGCAAGGAGCAGGTGGCCGATTGTTGTGTTTGGCGAGGGTGTTTAATTTATTTGGCGCGTCCGAGTGGAGGGCGTTAGCCGGCCGGAGCACGGCACGACGGCGCCGGACACGAGGCCGCAGCGCCACCGCCAGGGCCCGCACCGCAACGCTCCGGGGCCTTTTAATGATCGCGGGTGCATTTAAAATTCCATTAAATTCCGCGGGGAGCTGTCTGGCGGGCCCTCTTACCGCCCCACTTCTGCCTCCACCGCGTCCCTAGCCACGGTGGTCTCCGTTGTGTCAGCAACCGGGAAAGGTGCGGTCAGACCCAGTGGAACGTCGCTTGCCAGGACCGTACAAATGGTCTACTTCGTACAGACGGATCTGTGGTACGAAGGGACTTCAAAAAGTAATTTTCACATAACAATGAGGAGACAGAAGTCACGGGATACCTCCTAATATCGTGTCAGATGTCATTTGAGCAGTGTAATCCAGCAGCTCGATGTAGCTTGGACACATCAAGTCTGAAGTCCTGCAGAAATACTGAACCACGCTGCCTCTATAGCCGCCCATAATTGCGAAAGTGTCTCCGGTGCCGGATTACGTCCCATAGATGTCCTATAGGATTCATGTCGGGCGATATGGATGGCCAAATCATTCGCTCGAATTGTTCAGTACGTTTTTCAGACCAATCGCGAACACCTGTAGCCTGGTGACATGACACGTTGTTGTTTGGGAACATGAAGCCCATGAATGGCTCCAAACTGTCTCCAAGTAGCCGAACATAACAATTTCCAGTCAACTATCGGTCCAGTTGGACCAGAGGACCGAGTCCATTCGATGTAAACACAGTCCACACCATTATGGAGCCACCATCACCTTGCACAGTGCCATGTCGACAACTTGGGTCTGCGCCGCACTTGAATCCCACCATCCACTCTTACTGTGCTTCCATGTATCAGTACCGCTTGATAAGTGATAGTGCTGATCCCCCATGGTACACAAAACGGGTCAGATCGTTGTTGCAGAAGCAAAGAAAAAGCATGCAAAATTTAAAGGAACGCAAAATACCGTAGATTGGCAAAGTTTTGCAGAAGTTCGAAATATAGCACGTGCTTCAATGCGAGATGCTTTTAATAATTTCCACAACCAAACTCTGTCTCGGAATCTGGCGGAAAACCCAAAGAGATTCTGGTCATATATACAGCACACCAGTGGCAAGACGCAATCAATACCTTCACTGCGCGATAACAATGGTAAAGTCACTGATGACAGTGCCACTAAAGCAGAGTTATTAAACACGGTTTTCCGAAACTCCTTCACCAAAGAAGACGAAGTAAATATTCCTGAATTCCAATCAAGAACAACTGCGAAGATGAGAAACATAGACGTAGATATCCTCGGCGTAGCAAATCAGCTTAAATCACTTAATAAAGGCAAAGCCTCCGGTTCCTTTCAGAGTATGCTCATGAAACAGCTCCATATTTAGCAGTTATATAGAACCGCTCGCTCACAGGAAGTTCCGTATCTTAAGATTGGAAAATTGCTCAGGTCACACCAATACCCAAAAAGGGAAATAGGAGTATTGCTAAACTGCAGGCCCATATCACTAACGTCGATTTGCAGTGGGGTTTTGGATCATATACTGTATTCGAACATTAGAAGTACCTCGAAGAACACAATTTATTGACACACATTCATCACGGATTCAGAAAACATAATTCTTGCGGAAACAATTAGCTCTTTATACTCCTGAAGTAATGAATGCTATCGACAGGGGATGTCAAATTGACTCCATATTTTTAGAATTACAGAAGGCTTTCGACACCGTTCCTAACAAGCGTCTTCTAACCAAACTGTGTGCATATGGAACATCGCCTCAGTTGTGCGAATGGATTCTTAATTTCCTGTCAGAAAGGTCACATTTCGTAGTAATAGACGGAAAGTCATCGAGTGAAACAGAAGTAATATCCGGCGTACCCCAAGGAAGTGTTATAGGCCCTCTATTCTTCCTGATGTATATTAACGGCATAGGAGAATATCTGAATAGCCCTCTTAGATTATTTGCTGATGATGCTATCATTTACCGTCTTACATCAGATGACCAAAAAATTGCTAAACGATTTAGATACGATATCTGTGTGGTGCGAAAAGTGGCAATTGAACCTGAATAGAAAAGAAATGTGAAGTTATTCACATGGGTACTAAAAAAAATCCGCTAAATTCCGATTACGCGATAAGTCACACAAATCAGAAGGCTGAAAATTCAGCTAAATACTTAGGGATTACAGTTACAAATAACCTAAATTGGAACGATCACATAGATAATGTTGTGGGTAGAGCAAATCAAAGACAGCCATTCATTGGAAGAGAAGGTGCAACAGACCTACGAAAGAGACCGCTTACACTACACTTGTCCCACCTATTGTGGAGTGTTGATGTGCGGTGTGGGAGCCGCATGGGGTGGCACTCACGGATAACTTCGAAAAAGTTCAAAGAAGGGCGGCTTGTTTTGTATTATCGCGAAATAGGGGAGATAGTGCCACAGGCATGATACGTGAATTGGAGTGGCAATCATTAAAAACAAAGGCTTTTTTCGTTACGACGGGATCTTCTCATGAAATTTCAATCGCAGTTTTCTCCGCCGATTGCCAAAACATTCTGTTGGCACCCACCTACATAGGGAGAAATCATCATCACAATAAAATAAGAGAAATCAGGGCTCGCACAGAAAAATTTAAGTGCTCGCTTTTCCTGCGTGCCGTTCGAGAGTGGAGCGGTAGAGAGACAGCTTGAAGGTGTTCCATTGAACCCTCTGCCAGGCAATTTATCGTGAATAGCAGAGTAATCACATAGATGCAGATGTAGATGTACCACCCCACAGGTGTCATAGCAACGGAACTGTGAGTTTACGTGACACACTAATATCAGACGTGGGGGATCTCTAGGACCCAAACTGAGCACGCCCACTGAGCTACGCCTCTAGCGGCCTCTGCCGCTGCAGTATAGCAGGGCTGGTGGCAGAAGCTCAGTCCATTCGCGCTCGCAGCCACGTCGCATTTTGGGAAGCTACGCAGATGCTGCCTGGTCGCGGCACCGTCTCCATCGTCTGTGCTGTAGTACAGAGAGATTTTTCCTTGTGGACTTTGTGATAGCTGGACTCAGTGTCTTGCTGCCTTATTTGTAACGAGTCTTGGTACGTTTGGAGAAATACAAGGTAAGCAAATCTTATGTTTGCCGTCTTGCTTGTTCACTAACCATTTCTGCCTGTAGCTTTCCTACGACGACGGTTGCCGCACCACTCTTAGCCCTCCGCCTCTCCAAAGAGATGTGTACGAAGTCTTAAACGGTACTTACCAACTGGAATCGGGACTCATCTGGCCAGATAAGGGTTTTCCCTAGGGCCCAACCGATGTGGTCACGAGCCCAGGAGAGGCGCTGCAGGCGATGCCGTGCTGTTGCGAAGACACTCGTGTTAGTCGTCTGCCGCCATAGCTCATTAACGCCAAATTTCGCCGCGCTGTCGTAACAGATGCGTTCGTCGTGTGCCCAAGCGCCCAACATTGATTTCTGCGGTTATTTCACGCAGTGTTGCTCGTCTGTCAGCACTCACAATTCTACGCAAACGCTGCTGCTATCGGTCGTTGAGTGAAGGCCTTCGACCACTGTGTTGTCCGTGGTGAGAGTTAATGCCTGAAATTTGGTATTATCTGTACATTCTTGATACTGTGGATCTCCGAATATTGAATTCAGTAACGTTTCCAAAATGGAATGTCCCATGCGTCCAGTTCCAACTACCACCCTCGTTCGAAGTTCCCACCGTGCGGCCACAATGATGTCGGAAACTGTTTACATGAATCACCTCAGAACAAAACAGCTCTGCCAATGCACTGCCCTTTCTTACCTTGCGTGCGCGATACTACCGACATCGGTATACGTGCATATCGCTATTGTATGAGTTTTGTCACCTCAGTGTATGGCGTCTGGCCAAGCAACTTTTATTGAATGCTGCACCACCAGTCAAGGTGACACAAAAACAGACACTATTTTTCATCGTAGTCACTAAATCTCTTTGATTAATGGTCGGAACATTCTACCAGCGGTTCAGTTCCTCGACGGTAGAAATGCGCTCTTTGGTCGCGGAGTCATTCGAGAACTGCTCGCTGTTGGAAAATTTCTTCCCCACAAAAGTTCTTTTAGCTTGCCGAAAAGTTGGAAATCTCTTGGTGCAAGATCTGGGCTTCCCGACGGATATCACCATCGACTATGAGGCCTTGGTTCAATTGTTGGCACCTTTTCAACCCAGCTGGACGCGATATTGCATTTGGTCCACATACCGCGAAACTTCCACGGTGACTGTGTGTAATTTATAAGTTTTGTCGACAAAAACGACGCTGTCGCACGTACTTCAACTTTGGGTACGTTGCCGCACCATTTCACTCCCACATTTTGATGCACCTGTGAACCGTACTGCAGTACAATGGTGTCTGCAGGAAACTAAGAAAATGTACTATCTTCTCACAATGCGCCACTGTGGCCTGATGGACTTTGCGTGCAGCGACACCAGTATCTTGCTTTTTGAAGTCCACTAGTATTATACCTACAAATGGTACGTAGAATGTCATATGACTGAGCGGTATTAACTTACGTGTCTATGTTGATTTGTGGATTTTTTAATACATCGATTCACACGCAGAGGTTGAAGCACTATTAGAATATTATAAAGGAACGGAAGCATTTCTATGAAGAAATGACGGGAGATGCCTCACTACATGGAACTCATTGCACCAGGTGAGACGCATTTCCCTAAACAGAAAATTAATGTTATCATTGTTATTGAGCAACCAGTCACTAAACCCACCTCCGTAGTCGAGGTCACTAGCGTACGCATGTGCGTTGGCGCTCGAATCGGATGCAAACCGGCTCGAATCCTGGTGGTCGATGAAATTATCACTGCCAGTATTTGACCGGGAAGAGAAGGAGAGGTAAAATTCCTTATCACCATTCTTTGCGTCGAGCCTGGGGGTCTAGCAGTAAACCGGGTGACTCAGAACTAAAAAGTCTTGAGATCGATTCCTGATCGTATTACGGATTTTTTCAGTCTTCCTTTAACCTAGCCTTCACTTCTCAAAGGTGCGGAGATTGTCCAGAAACGCCCCATGGTTCGGATTCCGTGTTAAACTGTAGGTCGCCTTTCCCTAATTGGATAATTGGGGTAAATTAAGGAGAAGCAAGTCCCCGAAATGGCGTCCAAAACGCGCGCTGAAAACGGGATTTTACCGGGGCTCATACCTCGAGTTCTATAGGGACTGAAAGGTACGATCAAGTGTTTTGGATAGTCCGTGGGCTAAGGATCATTTGTATACCCAAGAGCACCATCGTCTTACTGTAACCAGCCTACCGTGCAGTGTCAAAGTTTGAATATTACACACTTCCTCCAGCTTAGGCAAATGGAGCAAGCCGGTTGGTTCTTTTTGATTTAGATGTGGTCTATGCTGTGCCTTAAGGAGCTTATGGAGGCACCAGTTAGTTCATGGGCAGTTCCTGAGAAAACACGAAAATCATGCCTTTGCGTAGCAAAACCGAGCCGCGGATTCCAAAACGCCTATGCACAGCAAATGGCCGAATTTCTTTCGATATTTTCCTAGATACCTATCTCGAGCAAACTTGAAAGTTTTCTTGATATCTCTATCCGTTTCCGAGACACAGAGGTTCAAAGTTACCTTATATGTTCATGTAAAATCCGGCGTGAGGCAAACATAATTTATAAAGTGACGTAGCACGAAGAAGTATGTCGTAAACTGTCTCCATTATCACGAGAAGGGTTCTGGGAACCCCATGTTCTTGTAATACAGAAGCACATGCAACATCTCTGTGCGGGTAAAATCAGGCAGATTTGTAAAATTACGCAGTTTTGTGTTATTTCAATTGCACACAAGTAAACTATAAAAATTTTAAATACCCTTCGTATGAGTGACATGATCTGCTGTAGCAGGGAAAAGAAGGGAACCAGCGGAAGAATGCTCCTATCGGAGCACAAAAAAGGCGAATATGCTCCTGTTAATTAAAAGACTACCTCATTCTACGTTCCTCGGCATCTTTACAAATTTTCCTAAGAATTTTGGGATGCGAACGGAAGGAGATAGAAGGAGACAGTGACATTCGCAAAGAGACGGAAAGGTAATAAATACTGAAATATATTTGACAGTGGTTGTGGTATAGAGTGACGGAGATGAAGGCAGTATGAGAGAGAGAGAGAGAGAGAGAGAGAGACAGAGAGAGGGACTTAGTGGCAGTAACACATAGTTGATAGTGACAGAACAGTCCTAGGAAAAAAGTAATGGAGACAGAGTCAGTGAGAGAAGAATAAAGAGAAAGAGAAACTGGATGAGAGCCAGAGATAATGACTGACAGAAAGATGTATGATAAGGAGGAAGAGAGAGGTAGAGATAGTGAGAAGAGACAGCAGCAGTGGGAAGGAATGAATGAGACAGCAGCAGTAAGAGAGAGGAGGAGAGAGATAGTGACAACGAGAGGAGACAGTGGTAGTAGGATAGTGCGAAGGAGACTGTTGTTGTGAAACAGACATTTAGAGAGACACAAAAAGACAAATGATGAGTTGGGTTGAAAGACTGAATGAGAATGGGCAAGTGGGAGTGGATGGCTATGAACGACAGACAGCGATTGACAAGTGGGTGTGAGCGAGTTTCATTTACGGGAGACTGTGGGAGCGAGAAGTGAGTAAAGTTCCATGTTAAAAAGAGCGTGAAATGATCGCATGCCAGCGTTTACCGGAATATTTGTAAAAGTACTGAGACTGGTAGAATGAGGCAGCTGGTTATCCGAGTTTTATAATAAACAGGAGCATATTCTCTTTTCTTCTGCTTCGATACGAACACACTACATTTAATTCCTTTCATTACCCTGCTCTGGTAACAGAGGATGTCACTCACATGAACCAAGCTTCATGCGTCAGTAAAATTTTAATACTTTACTTCGCCATTTTTGTGCTGCGAGAGAAGCATTGTTCCGTTGGCAGTCTGCTGTATATCAAGGCAATGCCACCTGCCACCGACGTCGAAGCAGCAGGCAGTTGTTTCTTACGGAATACGAGCACCTTGGAAATGCGTGCCTCACACGCATTGCTCATTCAAGACCTCATTCCATTTGAAATGCTCATTTAGAACCATTGCTTCCTTGGGTACGTTCCTTACATCTGTTCCTCGGAGCTTCCGTGGTGTCCCGCGAAATTGAATTCGCGGCCGCGGTTAGAATGCACTTACGCTTGGAGATGCTGGGGGCACAACATAGCATACGTGACATATTGCTCCACAGATACGGTCCCGGATTATTTTTTTGCACTGCTACAAGTGTAAAATTAGTTTAAAAAAGTGTCAACAAACTCGTGAGACACTATACACTCAACAATTACACTCGCAAACACTCTACAAATAGACATTTGACACATCTCTCACATATCTGCAAGGAAAGGGGCAAGTGTGCGAGGACGAAGAACACCTTTTCCGACAGGCAGCTGAATCCACCCCGTGGGATACGTCATACAACAGTCGCGTACGACATTTTCATTTTTTACCAGTCATTTAAGTTAGCGATACATATGTCTGAGCTTCATGGTATCTCTGCAAATGGTTTAGCACGATATTCAGCAGCAAAGTTTTTCAGCGATTCTTTATAGTGCACCTAACATTTTATCCATGTTCCTGTCATCTTATTCCTCTTTGCTCTGGGGCAATGGACTGTATAACTCAGCATCAACTTGTTAACTGATACCATGCCAGGATACGAGTATGGCAGTTGGTTGAATTTAATTATTATCTTCGTTGATTGTCGATGCTACTACTTCCCCCGTCTCAAATGTTGTACAATTAATGTGTTAAAAATAGATTCACATGAACCGGAGATCCAGATTAATGAATGCTGCGTAAACGAGGTTCCACTGTAATACCACATCGGTAGTCACGAGGTTTTATATAGTGGGTGCGTAAGTTCATAGCATTTTTGTTTTGCGTATTGGTATTTCTGGTTGCTATGGGCTTAGTCATTAAATCACGGGCATGCATCCGCGCAAATAAAATTTCTTCCACTGATATTTGCGCGGCTGCATGCCCGATATTTAATGAACTATTCATTACGCTGCGAAAAGTTGAAAAAACCATGCGTTTATTTATAGATTGTCATTTTTTATTTGTAGCTCAGTGTTGCTTTTTGAGTTTACATACTGTCATTTTGTCACTGGGAGACAGTGAGTGGAGCTGTGGACGTTGGAAAATGGAGTGCCAAGTGGAGAAATCGGAACATTCCCGTCACATTCTTCTGTTTGAGTCCAGTAGGGGGATGACAGCAGCAAAGGCAGCCAGAAACATTTGCAATGGAGTGTAGCCATGTATGGAAGTGAAACATGGGCGATAAATTGTTCGGAAAAGAAGAGAATAGAATCTTTCGAAATGTGGTGCCTCAGAAGAATGCTGAAGATTAGGTGGGTAGATCACATAACTAATGAGGAGGTATGGAACAGAATTGGGGAGAAGAGGAGTTTGTGGCACAACTTGACTAGAAGAAGGGATCGGTTGGTAGGACATGTTCTGAGGCATCAACGGATCACCAATTTAGTATTGGAGGGTAAAAATCGTAGAGGGAGACCAAGAGATGAATACACTAAGCAGATTCAGAAGGATGTAGGCTGCAGTACGCATTGGAAGATGAAGCAGCTTGCCCAGGATAGAGTAGCATGGAGAACTGCATCAAACCAGTCTCAGGACTGAAGACCACAACAACATGATGATAACAACATTGGTTAGTGCACCGCAAGGAAATGGTTTTCTCGTGGCTCTCCACTTTAAACGCATTAATCCTCAAGGATCCATGTCAGTATATTCGAGACATAGCAGATGTAATGAACTGGGATTATTCTACTACGAGCAAGGTTTGCATGCAATGGGGAAGGTTCAAAAATCGGGTTTATGGGTACCGCGTGCTCTATGCGAAAATCACAAAAATCAGCGGGTGGCCATATGTGCATCTCTGCTTGCTCGTCATCAACTGCCTCGTGAACAAACCGACCATTCCTGTTCTGTATCGTTACTGGTGATGAGAAATAGTGTCCTTATTCTAACAGAAGGAAAAGAAAGGAGTCGTTGAGCCCAAACAAAGCAGTCCTCCCCGTGCAAAAACCTACGCGCATCCACAAAAGACAACGTAACGCACCCGTTGGTACATTCAAGGTGTGGTGTACTGCGAATTGCTGCCCCTAGGTGTTACCATCACTGCTGACATTTAGTGTCAACAAATGAGACGTCTCGCAGACTCAGTCCAAGAACAGCGTCCAGCAAGACTGCATGAAGTGATACTACTCCACGGTACGCTCGTCCGTATTCTGCTAGACGCTATACAGGAGTTGGATCGGCAAGTAGTTCCGCACACACCTTATTCACCTGATCTTGTGCCCTCAGATTTTCACCTTCGCTCTCTACCGAACAACCTTTTCTTTCCGGATGAAAATTCGCTCCGAACATAGCTCAATGAGTTCTTCGCCAGAAAACCAAGTGATTTTTACGGTCGCGGAATCAAAAAATTACCCCAACGTTGGTAGACTGCTGTAAATAGTGAAGGAGAATATATTATTGATGACCAAATATCTCTGTTATGTGTATCTGTTGTGTTTCGTAAACTTACGGAAAAAGGCTACGAACTTATGCACCAACATAAAAAACAGAATAGCGCCTATTACATGGTGGGGGTCCGACAGCCGATCAGTTCCAGTCATTTCACCAGGAAGGAGGTACACGGCTTGTGTTGTCTGTAGTTCAATCATGCCAAGACGGTCAATACCGCGGTTCGATCGCGTCCGTATTGTTACTTTGTGCCAGGAAGGGCTCTCAACAAGGGAAGTGCCCAGGCGTCTCGGAGTGAACCACAGCCTTGTTGTTCGGGCAAGGAGGAGATACAGAGAGGAACTGTCGATAACAGGTCTCGCTCATGCCACCCAAGGGCTACTACTGCATTGGATGACCGCTACCTACGGATTATGGCTCGGAGGAACCCTGACAGCAACGCCACCATGTTGAATAATGATTTCTTGCAGCCACAGGACATTGTGTTACGACTCAAACTGTGCGCAGTAGGCTGCATGATGCGCAGCTTCACTCCCGACGTCCATGACGAGGTCCATCTTTGCAACCACGACACCATGCAGTGCGGTACAGATGGCCCAACAACACGGCTAATGGACCACTCAGGATTGGTATCGTGTTCTCTTTACCGATGACTGTCGCATGTGCCTTCAACCAGACAATCGTCGGAGACGTGTTTCGAGGCAACCCGATCAGGCTGAACGCCTTAGACACACTGTCCATCGAGTGCAGCAAGGTGGAGGTTCCCTGCTGTTTAGGGGTGGCATTATGTGGGGCCGACGTACGCCGCTGGTGGTTATGGAAGGCGCCGTAACGGCTGTACGATACGTGAATGCCATCCTCTGGCCGACAATGCAACCATATCGACAACATATTGGTGAGGCACACGTCTCCATGGACGACAATTCGCGCCCCCATCGTGCACATCTTCTGAACGACTTCCTTCAGGATAACGACATCGCTCGACTAGAGCGGCTGCATGTTCTCCAGACATGAAACCTATCTAACATGCGTGGGATAGATTGAAAAGGGCTGTTTATGGACGACGGTGACCCACCAACCCCTCTGAGGGATCTGCGCCGAATCGCTTTTGTGGAGTGGGACAATCTGCACCAACAGTGCCTTGATGAACTTGTGGATAGTATGCCACGACGAATACAGGCATGCATCAACGCAAGAGGACGTGCTACTGGGTATTTGAAGTACCGATGTGTACAGCAGTCTGGACCACCACCTCTGAAGGTCTCGCTGTATAGTGGTACAACATGCAATGTGTGGTTTTCATGAGCAATGAAAAGGGCGGAAATGATGTTTATGTTGATCTCTATTCCAATTTTCTGTACAGGTTTCGGAATTCTCTGAACCGAGGTGATGTAATACTTTTTTTATCTATATCGCAGCACATATAATGGAATATTGACTAGTATCGCTGACAGTTGCGTATTACGTTGTTATCTCTAAATGTAAATAAAAAATCTTATAAGTTTTGTATATGAATGTCAAAAGAGTGCAAAATTGGTTGTACTGACTGTTAATACCACTGTAAATAGTTCTCAGTACGTTGTATTATGTTTTGTAGATGCTTGAAAATGGCTTAATACTTAAATTTCAATAGCAAAATAAAATCATAACAGCTGAAAGCACGATAAAATCCTTTAAAAATCGAGAAAACGGCTTTAACTTTCGGAGCTCGACAAGCATAGTGGCAGAGCCTGCGAACCAAAACTCCTTTTTTGTACAGCAGAAAGGCTATTAGGGTAGGCCAATTACTGGGATTTTCCCCGCCTAATCCGTTTTTTACGTTTATTTCATAAGCAGGTCATAATTTAATGAAACTGAAGGAGCACCATCTTATATGATGATACAGAGATGCAGGTATCCTTGATCCACTCAAAATCGCACCACATGAAATGGACCATTGACTAGTAGCGCTGACTAGTTGTTCTCTGATGTGCAATTGTTCATATTACGTTATTATTTCCGCCTAAACATGTGTCAAAAGTCTTGTAAGTACGGTATATTAACGCCAAAGAAGTGCAAAACGTGTTGTACCTACTGTTAACCCCAATGTAAACTGTTCTCATTACGTTCTGTAGATGCTTGAAATTAGCTTAATCCCGAAATTGCAACCACAAAAAAGAAAACAGCTGTAAGCAAGACGAAATCCTATAAAAAAATTTATGGAAGCTGTGGACCCATGCCATTACAGAAAAACCATGGCTGAAGACAGATGTTAAATAAGTATTATCGAGCTACGATACACGTCAGAAAATTGTTATTCTTGCTGCGTTCTAAAGGCAACCTTTTTTCCCGACGTTCAGTCATTTCAGAGAGTGAACATCGACTGCTCCTCTTTGATACCATTAGCAGCACGCCTTGTGCTAACATAGTAAAAAGAAATCCCTCGTAAGAGGTACCTGAGTGAGTGTTTGGATTTTGAATATGTGACAGTACTTACTGTACTGCAATAATTCTAATGCATGAAAGTCTTCCTAAAATGCAGTTTGTGCACCGGAGTTACGGATGTGTCATCCTGGACTATAGGCGAACTCCACTATTTCCAAAAGGTTTCCTTAGATTTTACGATGCTACAGTATCAAGTTGGCAATAACATGTCCTTCGTTTGGGCGCAGTAGTATCGATCATCTATCCACTATTTTCTCTCAAAACGTGGGGATCTTATGTGCGTGCTGCCTCGTCATGCGCAAGGGAATACATTATCCATCCTAATCCATTTCTAATATCATCGACGGGAGGTTACGAGGTGTATCAATACCCTAGCATGATAATGTTGAATTTAACATTTTTATTTCCAGTTTACACAAAATGAAACTTTGCAGGAAATAGAGACATATCTTATCCATTCGCTGATTAACAAGTATGTATCGAACTTGACAAAATTTCCGGAATGCAGTCGCGCAAAGTTATGTCGTACTAACAGATTGGTCGCGTACCGTCATACTATCAGATGGAGACGCGATACAGGTGGTATTAATTTTTATATCTTTATTGAATTTCAATTACCCCCCCGAAGGGGGCGGGCTGACAGCAACTTAGTATGCCGCTCTTCAGCCTACAGAGTTTGTTAGAATATGAAGAGAATAAACAATAATACAGGCGATAAAATCGGAAAAGACCAACATAGCCAGTAGTAAAAAGTCACGCGGCCTTATATCCTCCACAGCGGCAGTATGCGGCTGCGAGTACAGACGCTGGTCGGCAGCAAAGAGACGTTTACACACGCGTCGTCCTGTGGCGAAGGAGTACAAACATTCGATTCGCTTATCGATGTATGTTTGGCAGTGATGACACTATGAGGACTTCTCCCAAGTTTAATTATCCCAAGAGCCCGATTCCACTGCCGCGGTGGAGCATATAAAGCATAACTTGGCACATTGTCATTAGCCTTGCGACTTATTCTGAGGATGGCCGGACGATACGCGGCCGAAATATCAGTGGAAGAAATTTTATTTGCGCGGCTGCATGCCCCAAATTTAGTGGACTATTCATTACGCCGCTAAAAGTTGAAAATGTACGTCTTTAAAAGTTTATATAATTTTTAAAAAAATTATGCTCCAACTATGAATGCTGTCTCTAGCATTGTAGATCCACATAAACATAACAGAGTTGTAAAAATATCAGAGCTCTAGCTTAAGTAGTTTCTGAGATAATGGAAAACATTTGCAAAAAAGTATTTTTTCAGAAATCGCACTTGAAAGCTGAAGTAAAGCCAAACTCAGTATTGAATAAGGAGGCAACCAAAAACTCTCCAGCTTTGTATCTTTAGCGTCTTGAGGATCAACCAGATGTAGTTTCTTTCTCCGTGTGAGATATTCTGCTGCTTCAGTTGTATTTTTGACCATAAATAAAAGACGACATTTTATACCCACACCACCTTTGTACTCACCTTTAAACCTAACATTGCCGTCCTTCATATGCAGTCATTTCAAATACATCCTCCGTATAGCAGCTGCGTAAATATAACAAACATTACCCGCAGGGGAGCCTTCTCCATATTCGAGGCTGCGTTCGTTCCGCATTTTTACTTCGACAGCGCACAAGTCACGAAACACGCTTGCTGTCAGCTGCGGACTGTGAATAATGGATCACCTCATGCTGCAGTGTGTTGCGAGAAAACTAAAGCTGCAATCACTGCTGTCTTTGCTCTGCAATGACTGACGTTGTTGTGGAGCTTAATTTCAGGCTTAGCATAACACCGCCATCATAAGCGATTCCTCAATGTCAAACAGCGGCTAAGTTTGCAGTCCAGATAAAAGGTTTCCTCGCACCGTGGAGTTAACAAGCATCGAGTAATTGGAAAAATCACTACCCGGCATCGATTGCTATTATATCTTCTGTAGCCATTAATATTCCGTCCTTATCCACGTCTTTCCTAGGGGACGGAATGCATAGATGATGCAGTGCTAGCGCACAACGGAACCTTCTATATCTTGCCACAGGTCTTACAGCAACATACTTAGGAATCATTTTAAGCGACAATCGTGAACACTCAGAAGAAGCAGGAATAATAGCTTGATTTCTTAGAAAAGTGTAAAGCACAAGATAGTGCAGTTGAGTTGGGGTGGCTGATGTTGAAACAGCTGTAGTCAGACCAGACAAATATATCGGATTTAGGCAAAAATATGGAAACATGTCTGAAGATAAGGGCAGGTGCTGGTCAAGCCTGGAGGTTGCGCTGTTGTGTCTGAACACGAACGGCAGCTACGCGAAGTCCTCAACACGCCGCAAGTGTCACTCGTGGTCAGAAAAGTGTTCTGAGCAGTTGTCAGCGCATTCTGTCGGAACTAAGTGAACTCGAACGTGGGCAAATTGTCGGTGCCCGTATGGTGGGCGCGTTCGTAGCCACAGGAGGCGACGTGTTTGTTGTTTCGAGAGGCACCGTATCCAAGGCTTATACCGCATAAAGGGAAGGGGGGAAAACAGCATCCACTAAGCCACAACACGGACGAAAGTGTGTGTTGAGGGATCGTGATACTCGGTCATTGAGGAGGATTATGACGAAAAGTAAGAGGACGACAGCTGCAAAAGGCACTGCAGACGTGAATGCCGCACTCGCGAAACCTGTCACCACCAAAACAACAGAAAGGGAACTCCATAATTAGAGAATTGCAGGGCGACGTCCCAAAACCACATCAGTGATACAAATGCCCGTAACAAGATAACGTCATGCGGAAGCCATAACACCCGGACTATGCAGCAACGGAGGAAAGGTTTTTGATCGGATGAGTCTTGTTTTACTCTGTTTCCAACTTCTTCCCGAGTTTACGTCGCAAGAATGAAACATGGCGGGGATTCGGTGATGATATATGTGGTATTCCATGCGCTCCATGATTACTTTGCAAGGTCATGTTACTGCCAAGGATTATGTGACTGTTTTGGCTGATCAGGCCCATCCCATGGTACAATGTTTGTTCCCGAATGGTGATGCTGTGTTCCAGGAAGATGTTCACATAGCTTGCATCATCCAGGACTGGTTTTGTGAGCACAAGTTTGAAGTGTCGCATCTGCCCTAGCTTGCGCCGTCACCAGATCTCAATGTTATTGAGGTTTTGTGGTCTACTTTGTAGAGAAGGGTGCGTGATCGCTATGCACCTATGTCACTGTTAGCTGAACTTTTCTCTGTTTCGCACAAAAAATGGTATAAGATTCCCTTTAAAGCCACCCAGGACCCGAGGCATCTGCAAACTGTTTCAAAGAGCAACGGTTTCCCTACACCACATTAAGCAGGTTAATGTGTTGTGCTTTTGGCGTTTCTATATTTTAGTCCAACAACTTTACGTGTCCAGCCAGCATTGTAAAGGAACGAACTTTTGAATGATATCCCTGAGGATTTGGGTATGTTATAAGTCAGTTGTTCCAGACCTTACTTTTCGAATATTTTTACAGTTTCATCGATACATTTTTTTCCTCTTGTTCGTACAACTGTTTCTTCATCGTAACAGTTTGCTACTTAACATTTAATGCGTTAAATTGGACATCGCATGATACATGAAAAAGAGATGTACTAACAAGGCGATGGTCCAATCCGAAAACCACCCTGGAATTTTCTATGCGGGAAGAATACAACAAAAGAAATTGACTTCAAAAATTTTAGCTGCTAAGACGCACTGCAAATATTTTTTTAAACATTGTTGAAGTTACCGGTTTTTTTCGCACGAAGAACCGCTTTTGGCAGCGGTTTGTACTGCCCTTCCTGCCCAGTGCGCGATCGGCCGTGACAAGAGAATGTAGCGCCACTTAGTTCAAATATCCAGAGTGACAGCATCTAAACCATACAAAAGAAGTTACATATCATTAATTTCTTGAATAAGAGTCAGTTCATACCGACAGCTAAACTGATGCAGATGTAACTCATACAAAGGTGACTAGCAGAGGAAAATAATGTAACATTACAGACAACTTCTATTTGACGATGACTTTAATTTGCTGAAATGAAATATTTTTTACAAGTACATCTTTTATAACAGTTCCTGTAGCACAGCTACAACGATAATTTTGGAAAATGTGTATTTTACCAACAATGAAACATTCCTTCTTTATACAACCTAGTCGTCACAGTAATGAAAACAAACATTTTTCTTACACAAGGCAGACCTGACGAAAGAAAAATTAATGCATTTAGACAGAACTGCGGTGGCCTAAGAAATGGCCCTGGCTTTTGCTCTTCTTATTGTGCTGCACCCCCCCCCCCCCCGCATGAACCATGTACCTTGTCGTTGGTGGGGAGGCTTGCGTGCCTCAACGATACAGCCGTACCGTAGGTGCAACCACAATGGAGGGGTATCTGTTGAGAGGCCAGACAAACGTGTGGTTCCTGAAGAGGGGCAGCAGCCTTTTCAGTAGTTACAGGGGCAACAGTCTGGATGATTGACTGATCTGGCCTTGTAACAATAACCAAAATGGCCTTGAGAACGACTGAAAGCAAGATGAAACTACAGCCGTAATTTTTCTCGAGGGCATGCAGCTTAACTGTATGATTAAATGATGATGGCGTCCTCTTGGGTAAAATATCCCGGAGGTAAAATAGTCCCCCATTCGGATCTCCGGGCGGGGACTACTCAGGAAGACATCGTTATCAGGAGAAAGAAAACTGGCGTTCTACGGATCGGAGCGTGGAATGTAAGATCCCTTAATCGGGCAGGTAGGTTAGAAAATTTAAAAAGGGAAATGGATAGGTTAAAGTTAGATATAGTGGGAATTAGTGAAGTTCGGTGGCAGGAGGAACAAGACTTCTGGACAGGTGAATACAGGGTTATAAATACAAAATCAAATAGGGGTAATGCAGGAGTAGGTTTAATGCTGAATAAAAAAAATAGGAGTGCGGCTAAGTTATTACAAACAGCATAGTGCACGCATTATTGTGACCAAGATAGACACGAAACCCACGCCTATTACAGTAGTACAGGTTTATATGCCAACTAGCTCTACAGATGATGAAGAAATTGATGAAATGTATGATGAGATAAAAGAAATTATTCAGGTAGTGAAGGGAGATGAAAATTTAATAGTCATGGGTGACTGGAATTCGACAGTAGGAAAAGGAAGAGAAGGAAACGTAGTAGGTGAGTATGGGTTGGGGCTAAGAAATGAAAGAGGAAGCCGCCTGGTAGAATTTTGCACAGAGCATAAGTTAATCATAGCTAACACTTGGTTTAAGAATCATGATAGAAGGGTGTATACATGAAAGAACCCTGGAGATACTAAAAGGTATCAGATAGATTATATAATGGTAAGACAGAGATTTAGGAACCAGGTTTTAAATTGTAAGACATTTCCAGGGGCAGATGTGGACTCTGACCACAATCTATTGGTTATGACCTGTAGATTAAAACTGAAGAAACTGCAAAAAGGTGGGAATTTAAGGAGATGGGACCTGGATAAACTGAAAGAACCAGAGGTTGTACAGAGTTTCAGGGAGAGCATAAGGGAACAATTGACAGGAATGAGGGAAAGAAATACAGTAGAAGAAGAATGGGTAGGCTCTGAGGAATGAAATAGTGAAGGCAGCAGAGGATCAAGTAGGTAGAAAGACGAGGGCTAGTAGAAATCCTTGGGTAACACAAGAGATACTGAATTTAATTGATGAAAGGAGAAAATAAAAAAATTCAGTAAGTGAAGCAGGCAAAAAGGAATACAAACGTCTCAAAAATGAGATCGACAGGAAGTGCAAAATGGCTAAGCAGGGATGGCTAGAGGACAAATGTAAGGATGTAGTGGCTAATCTCATGAGGGGTAAGATAGATACTGCCTACAGGAAAATTAAAGAAACCTTTGGAGAAAAGAGAACCACTTGCATGAATATCAAGAGCTCAGATGGAAACCCAGTTTTAAGCAAAGAAGGGAAAGCAGATAGGTGGAAGGAGTATATAGAGGGTCTATACAGGGGCGATGTTCTTGAGGACAATATTATGGCAATGGAAGAGGAGGTAGATGAAGATGAAATGGGAGATATGATACTGCGTGAAGAGTTTGATAGAGCACTGAAAGACCTAAGCCTTGGGAGAGCCAGTCCTGACAAAACTCTACCATTTGGTGAGCAAGATGTATGAGACAGGTGAAATTCCCTCAGACTTCAAGAATAATATAATAATACCAATCCCAAAGAAAGCAGGTGTCGACTGATGTGAAAATTACCGAACAATAAGTTTAATAAGTCACAGCTGCAAAATACTAACGCGAATTCTTTACAGACGAATGGAAAAACTGGTAGAAGCCGACCTCGGGGAAGATCAGTTTCTAGCATTTGTAGACTTACAGAAAGCTTTTGACAATGTTAACTGGAATACTCTCTTGCAAATTCTGAAGGTGGCAGGGGTAAAATACAGGGTACGAAAGGCTATGTACAATTTGTACAGAAACCAGATGGCAGTTATAAGAGTCGAGGGACATGAAAGGGAAGCAGTGGTTGGGAAGGGAGTGAGACAGGGTTGTAGCCTCTCCCCGATGCTATTCAATCTGTATATTGAGCAAGCAGTAAAGGAAACAAAAGAAAAGTTCGGAGTAGATATTAAAATCCATGAAGAAGAAATAAAAACTTTGAGGTTCGCCGATGACATTGTAATTCTGTCGTAGACAGCAAAGGATTTGGAAAAGCAGTTGAACGGAATGTACAGTGTCTTGAAAGGAGGGTATAAGATGAACATCAACAAAAGCAAAACGAGGATAATGGAATGTAGTCGAATTAAGTCGGGTGATGCTGAGGGAATTAGATTAGGAAATGAGACACTTAAAGTAGTAAATGAGTTTTGCTATTTGGGGAGCAAAATAACTGATGTTGGTCGAAGTAGAGGGGATGTAAAATGTAGACTGGCAATGGCAAGGAAAGCGTTCTGAAGAAGAGAAATTTGTTAACATCGAGTATTGATTTAAGTGTCAGGAAGTCGTTTCAGAAAGTATTTGTATGGAGTGTAGCCATGTATGGAAGTGATACATGGACGATAACTAGTTTAGACAAGAAGAGAATAGAAGCTTTCGAAGTGTGGTGCTACAGAAGAATGCTGAAGATTAGATGGGTAGATCACATAACTAATGAGGAGGTATTGAATAGAACTGGAGAGAAGAGGAGTTTGTGGCACAACTTGACAAGAAGAAGGGACCGGTTGGTAGGACATGTTCTGAGGCATCAAGGGATCACCAATTTAGTACTGGAGGGCAGCGTGGTTGTCCTAGTTGGAGTGTTAAGTATATTAATAGTCTTTCTGTCATCGGCCTCAACGACGGAGGCGTCGTTACGTCCATGCCAAGAGTCCAAATCAATTTCTGCAATTTCTTGGAAACTGTTTCGAATAAAATGTTAAATACTGACAGGTCGATTACAAGATTTTTTGCCACTAATCGGTCCTTTTTTATTTTTAGTCTTAATACCCCTTGACGTCCATGAAGACAGATGTAAAGCTGCGGAAACAGTAATCCACTCACGCTTAAGACTGGCACTGTTTACACGAATCTGTCATAGCTTTATTCGATTGCACTACAGACTCTTTTTGCTTTAAAAAGACAAAAGTGCAGTTTTCTCACAGTTATTTCACGAAACCAGACTGATCGGCGTTGGGCACAACATATGTGGTGACAATAGCAAGCTTCGTATTCAAGTCAGCCGAGAACTGATGGCACCTCCTCTACACCTTCACCTGACGTAAACTTTATTGTTTTGTGATTTGCTACGCTATAGGATTTCTTGAGATTGCTTAACTGGGTCGAAGCATCCTTGCAATCAGCAATGTTATCTCAGTGGCGATTCAGAGGGCTTGCGTTAGTCTCGTAGATGTCCTTCTGTAACGGTGCACTGCCTCTTACGAGTGGCTCTACATGATTCATATCTCAGGAAAACTGCTCTAAAGAAATGCCGTTCATGTTACTCATTTAAGTTTAGGGGTTTATGTTGGATATTAAAGGAGGTGACGAAGCTATGTTGTCACCCTGTACAGTAAAACTTTCGACAATTTTTTCTATCATACTTTTACGAGATTCATTTTGGCACGTATTGATTAATTCGAGTAAATCTTTCTTCCATGTATACAGTTCACGGTTAGATTTTACGAACCAAAACCGGGTTTGCACACTACTTAACATTAAGCATTCAACACAACGAATGTTAACTGAATTATATCTGCATTGTTGACATTTCTGCAAGCAAAAGCTACTGGTAATTACTTTGGATATGAAATGAAATACAAATTTGAGTGAACAGTAGCTGCGGACAACTGTTGCAGAGAAACTATCAACTAAAACTGAAATTCGCTTTAGAAATTACAATCGCACCGAGTCTTGATATCTGTTTATCAGTGCGCCATCAATCAAGCATATGCACAGTCAACTACAGCTGAGGTAGGGATATACGTTTATTCCGCCGCAGGCAATTTTCAACATTTTAGACAAGTACCTACAGTGCGCCTAAACAGCCATAATTTTGACAGTCTTTCTTTCGGTGTATTCTTCCTGTGTAAAAATAATTCAGGGCATGTTACGACATGTCGGATTAGAGCAGTCTCTTGTTAGTTATAAGGAAATAGTAACAGATAGATCTGTAATAGCGGTGCTTGAGAGAAAAGATATCAGCTTCGCCTAAACTACCAAACAGCAGTGGATGTTGTATCGTCGCTAAAGTAACAGATCACGGAAAAAGGTGCCAATACAGTAGAGAAGAAGGGTAACCAGCCTCACTTAATTTGAAAAAGTGGAAATGTAGCTCTTTTGTACAATGGTATAGTTAATAAACATCATATTCACATTTATGGATGTTATTACGTTCAATACGGTTTGACGCCTGGAATGTTAATTGATAATGTGGACTACCATTAACAAAACAGTTAGACAATCGAAGTTAATGTATAGTTTGCAAAAATATTTTCGGTTACACTGATGAAAATGTGTTGAGGCAGATTGCGTGAAAAGAGTACGACTCGAATGTATTTGATTCTCCAGTTCTTGAGGAATCTGAAGCATTTGCAGAATAGGTGAAACCGCAGTACCACAGAAACGATGTAAGGCGATAAGCAGTTACATGTGAGGCAACAGTAAGTTGTGTGTCTCGTTCTCATTCATGTTATTGGCAGAAACGACTCGTCAAGCCACATATTGTAGAATACTCTGGGTTCACATTTAACCAATCAATGACGGTCCACGATCCACGGAAATTTTCGGATCAGAGTTCAGCATTTATGTTAATCTCGACTGTAGATCTGACATAATCCACGGGGTGCTATAGGCGAAGTAACGAGTGCATGTAATCAAACAGCACGTCCTTATATTATTTGTTTTCAGGAAAGATGCCACGCCGGCCGGAGTGGCCGAGCGGTTACAGGCGCTACAGTTTGGAACCGCACGACCGCTACGGTCGCAGGTTCGAATCCTGCCTCGGGCATGGATGTGTGTGATGTCTTTAGGTTAGTTAGGTTTAAGTAGTTCTAAGTTCTAGGGAACTTATGACCACAGCAGTTGAGTCCCATAGTGCTCAGAGCCATTTGAACCATTTGAAAGATGCCACACTTTCTATTGCTCCACCAATTAACCGAGAATAATGCTGTTCAATTGTTCCATCTGTTTAGAAGCTGGTAGCTGTCTTCCGACTTCCCTTTCTAATCGCGAAGTACAGTCAGACTCACGACAGAAACGATTTTGCCAGACATGTGGGCTGCATACTTGCCTACAGAGGCTCTGCTGTACTGCTGTGATCGGAAGCGCAGTAATTGGTTTCCGAGTCTTATTAACATTCGTTGAGGACGAGCGCTGGCGGACGACGGACCGTTTTGGCGCTAGTGTTGTCCTAATGCGGAGTAGGCTGCTGGCCGCGGCGGCGGCGGCGGCGAATGCCCGTAACAGGTGCGGGCTGGGCTGACCTCTGCGGCGGCCGCCCGTTTCACCGTTACGTCGAAAAACAGCGGTCACGTGACGCCGGCCGCGGGCTACGCAGTAATTGTCCTCTCGTCGCTTCGGCGCCCCGCCGCGCGGAGCCAAACCGAGCAACAGGCCAGCACGCTGACGGCCGCTGCGGCGCGCCTCCAGCCAAGGAGAGCGAAGCCGAGAAGTGTCTGCTCCGTGAGCTGGCTACACACGGTGGCCGAAACCTCGACGGTCGACGCGATGCGTATGGCACAGGATCCCAAACAGAGCAATTCGAGATAAAAAAAATTAACCTGTCATGAACCCAAATCTTGGTGTGGAGCTTCCGCAGTACTAGGCATGTCCCTGTTGAAGGATGTATACTGTTACAGAGTTATTACAAATGATTGAAGCGATTTCACAGCTCTACAATAACTTTATTATTTGAGATATTTTCAAAATGCTTTGCACACACATACAAAAACTCAAAAAGTTTTTTTAGGCATTCACAAATGTTCGATATGTGCCCCTTTAGTGATTCGGCAGACATCAAGCCGATAATCAAGTTCCTCCCACACTCGGCGCAGCATGTCCCCATCAATGAGTTCGAAAGCATCGTTGATGCGAGCTCGCAGTTCTGGCACGTTTCTTGGTAGAGGAGGTTTAAACACTGAATCTTTCACATAACCCCACAGAAAGAAATCGCGTGGGGTTAAGTCGGGAGAGCGTGGAGGCCATGACATGAATTGCTGATCATGATCTCCACCACGACCGATCCATCGGTTTTCCAATCTCCTGTTTAAGAAATGCCGAACATCATGATGGAAGTGCGGTGGAGCACCATCCTGTTGAAAGATGAAGTCGGCGCTGTCGGTCTCCAGTTGTGGCATGAGCCAATTTTCCGCGGGCTACGCGTGAAACTTGCCCGCACGCGTTCAACCGTTTCTTCGCTCACTGTAGGCCGACCCGTTGATTTCCCCTTACAGAGGCATCCAGAAGCTTTAAACTGCGCATACCATCGCCGAATGGAGTTAGCAGTTGGTGGATCTTTGTTGAACTTCGTCCTGAAGTGTCGTTGCACTGTTATGACTGACTGATGTGAGTGCATTTCAAGCACGACATACGCTTTCTCGGCTCCTGTCGCCATTTTGTCTCACTGCGCTCTCGAGCGCTCTGACGGCAGAAACCTGAAGTGCGGCTTCAGCCGAACAAAACTTTATGAGTTTTTCTACGTATCTGTAGTGTGTCGTGACCATATGTCAATGAATGGAGCTACAGTGAATTTATGAAATCGCTTCAATCATTTGTAATAGCCCTGTACTTTTGAACTGACTTGGAAGTTACATTAATAAAAAATAATATGAGTCTTTTTACTTATTAAAAGTTTTGCTTGCTAGCTATGTAAGCTACCTGTAAACTTGCATAAAAATTCGTAAAATCTGAACATAAGAAATCGACTGCGAGAATGTACTGCGAAATCTGACTGCGAGAAAGTAACTTAAAAGTGCCTATGTAGTTCCCTGTGTGTTTAAACATTCGCAATGGCGAGAATACTGTCTGAATTCAACACTGTGAGTCACTAAACTTTTAAACCGATAAACTGGCCCTGGAGAAAATCAATGTTCCCTTCTTTTATTATTTAATTTTGGCTTACTTGCTGCACAATGGAAACACCGTGACCCTACGCTTGTCTTGGAGGCGCGTCGCATTTGCTGAGCTACAAACTACTGCGATGCGCCTAGTGCAATGCGCTCTCTTTTAAGAAAAGAGGCGCAGCGTACTTGATTCATAACAAATCTGAATAAGTAAAAATGATAACTCATACTTTGGCATAGATTTTGGATGTGGACAATGACTTGGAATAAATTATAACATGAAACGTCATTAATTCCCTGATTAGAAAAGTTCTGTATTGAAAAATTATCTCTTTCTTTGCTTCACAAACATTAACATACTCACATACTCAGAAAATTACGGTTCTTGAGTGGATAAACGTAAGCAGCCTTTAATATCATATGAGATCTTTTCAAAAATGCAACATTAAATTACGGTATATTGTTAATTTTTACTTGTTGATCGTCTAACTACAACTAAATGAAACACTATTTTCGTTCCATACGCGTTTCGCCTTTATTCTCTGCAAGGCACCTTCAGTAGCAGGTTCCCTGTATGATTTTCTACATGTTGGTTTTTAGTTCCTTTTTTGGCGCTGCTCTTATTCTTAAAATTGCCATGTGGGTTTTTCTCTTCCACGCTTCACAGCGCTAAGAAAACACTTATTTTGATGCTATGTTTTGGTTTGTGGGTTTGTGTCACTGACTGTTGGATGTTATTGCCAACTTTCGAGTGTAATATTTTTCTTTGTATGTGTGCGTGCGTGTGTGCGTAGGGGGAAGTGGAGAGAGAGAGAGAGAGAGAGAGAGAGAGAGAGAGAGAGAGAGAGAGAGACAAAGGTATGTAATTGTTCTAATGAGGCTGCATGTCAAGATCAAAATCATCCATGGAACCTGCCATTAGAGATGCCTTGCTGAGAGCAATGGTAAAACGCGTATGGCACAAAAATTGTGTTTCATTTAGATGAAGTTAGACAGTCAACAAGTAAAAATTAACAGTATGCAAAAGTTGATGATGACATTAAATATTCAACAGTTATTCCTATCCACAAATTCAAATTGAAAATTATGCATGGCTGTTTATCTTTCGCTATACTCTACTCTCTGAGTGTCTGAACCAATCTACAAGCTGCCGCAAGAAAGCACAAAATCTGAAATCAGTTACCTTAAATTAAACCCTCTTCTTTTGCTCATCAAAATAAGCATAATAAAATAGTCTTCTCAAAATACTTCAGTCTCCTCCCTCATCTCAAAAAATTAATCAGTACACCAACATGTTCCTCTTCCTCAGAATATAACTGCAACTTCTCTGTTTTCTGCACATATTATTTCGGAATATCTCACTTTCATTGATGGTCTTCCTATAATACTGTGTGTTTAAACTCGGTCCTATAGTACCTTATTTTATTTATTGTCCACTTTGACTCTCTTTAACTAGGTAGCTTGTGTTCTCATGTTCTCAATGTGACCCCATGTTTCCCTGATTGTTCTTTCTGACGATATTCTTTCAGTCTGTCCACAGAAGTACATTCTTTTGTTTTTAACACACGTCATTTTATTTTTAGTTTACACTGACCCGAAATGCTCAGGAGAATGCTTCGTTGAACAATGGCACGAATGTGATCAGATTTGGAATGGTTTCTATGAATACCGTCTGTAAAGAGTCAATAAGAATGCCTGACGACTAAATACGTAATCTATTTCACTGTGTCTTGTAAGACATGTCAAATTTGTAATTTGTATCCCAGTAAAAAGTACTCCGGGGAAGAACTGTTGCAAGACAGATATAACCCTTTATTCAAATTTGCAAAATGCGTATACGAATTAAATATTTTGTAAACATGCTGACCTTATTTGTCCTGTAAACCCTAACCTACACTGCACGGTAACCCTTCAATTATTAGAGCCTAAGTTCAAATGATGAGCCGAAAGATAAACATATATTAATGAGAAATATTTGAGAATTCTCTGAGCTGGAAACTTAAATTCATGCCATTACCCAAAAGTTTTCGCTCTAGAATCCTGCTGCGTGGTTAGGCTTGTATTTCAATCTTTTTGTCTTTAATCTCTCTGCTGTCATACAGAATGCGGACCGCAGCTCCATAGAGGCTTATCTGTCTTTGAATGTGTAGTGTGGTGTATGAAGGTACCGAAATACCACAAATTCAGCGAACTATAATTTCATTTACTTAGGTCATAGAGATATTTTTATAGGTTAGTTTTATTCATTTACCCACCATTGCAAGTCATGAAATAAAGACATTAGTACCATTCAGCTGTAATTTTGAATCTTTATATTTGTTTAGCTTTAAATCCTTTGCGTTTAGTTCCATGTGCTGAGAAGTTCTGCCATTGTCTTTGCCGGCAATAACTCCCACAAACGAAAGCAGGTGGCTTTGTAATGAGTATTCATCACTGGTTTTGGAAGGAACTTCACATCTGTGCAGATTTCAGAGGGTTAAAAGTCATCAGATACGATCGTTTTAATGATATGACTGATTAGTAATTTGTGAAAATACAACTTTTTCCAATTGGGGTAAAATAAACTGAGCTACACATTTTTTTCGGAAACTAAGACCAGAGGAAAAGACAGCCAAAGTAAGAAACACGGCCCCCCAATACAGTATGCACTCCCAATGCCGGAGCGCCGGTAACAAGTAGGTCACTGGGCAAGCTGGAATGTCAGGGGGATTCGACAATGTTCCTAAAACATTGAGTTGTGTTGTTTTAACAAAATCAGCAACTGTTCTGAGAAATATATTTTGTAATGAAAATAACAAGCTGATCTTCCTCCAGGTATGAGTCATTCTTCTGTAGATCATTCGTGTCAGTATTTTAGAATCTGCCTTTTTTGGTGTCAGGATTGTATCATTATTCTTGGAGACAGAGAATATTTCGACAGTTTTTTGTGCCTTGCATACCACGCAGAAGAGTTTTGCGTGTTGGTTCTATCTAGGATGTCATCTTAGTCTAATCTGGCGACAGAAAGTAGTCTGCATCCGGTGATGAAAATAGAATATTTGTTTCAAAAATTGTGACACTCGAGTCGAATAATTAATGTACATTGAAACGGAAAAAACAGAAAAGAAAAATAGGTAAGTGTTAAGCAGAAACTATTCTAGTAATATGGACTGTAAATTATATCGAGTTTTGCGGCAGTAATAAAAGTCTTATAAGGACCATACGCTTTATCGTTACATTTCAAAGCATCTTCACTGGTCTCTGTAACGATGTGGTTTGTCTTACAAATCTGTTTTCCAAGATAGTAAACAGTTCTGGTGTTTTAAACAGCTACTATTAATCAATATGAAATTGTAATTACTACTCAATATTTTTTTCTTACTTCATTCCTAATATTCTTCTACACATAGGTGCTCGATTTTAGTACAGTGCACTTTCGCTGACACTAAATACTGTACATGTACATCACATTCTGTAAGCCCCCTAATGGTGTGTGGCGGAGGGTACGTCTGGTGACACTAACCAATCCTCCACACACTGGACGACTCGAGAATGGCGTGTGGGAAGAATGATTATCTGTAAATCTATGTATTGCCTCGAATTTCTTGAATTTTCTCGTCATGCTCTTTACGCGAGACGTATGTAGTAGGAAGAAATACGTTGTCCGATTTTTCCTGGAATGCCCTGTTTCGAAATTTAAATAGTAAATCTATTCGTGATGCATAACACCTCTCTTGTAACGGCTACCAGTGGAGTTTGCTGAACATCTTGGTAACGCCCTCGCGCGCCGACTAAACAATCCTGTGATGAAATGCGCCGATCTTCGTTGGATCTGATCTATCTCTTCTATCAGTCCCACCTGGTAAAGATCCCATATTGATGAACACTACTGAAGAAACAGCGAAGTAAGCACACTATAAGCCCCTTTCGTTTACATGTTGTGTAGATGCACTTCTCGTGTGCTTCGTTTTGATGTTGCGGGAGACGATTTTTTTATTTTTTATTTTGTGGCTGTGGTAGTTGTATTCTATTCCTCTGTGTTCGTGGTTCAAATGACTCTGAGCACTATGAGACTTAATATCTATGGTCATCAGTCCCCTAGAACTTAGAACTACTTAAACCTAACTAACCTAAGGACATCACACAACACCCAGTCATCAAGAGGCAGAGAAAATCGCTGACCCCGCCGGGAATCGAACCCGGGAACCCGGGCGTGGGAAGCGAGAACGCTACCGCACGACCACGAGCTGTGGACTGTGTGTTTGTGTTCATGGTTTTTGACTGGTATGTGTGTGTGTATGTGTGTAGGTAAGTAAGTAAGAAAAACCACCTTGTCACGTTGACCACTGAAGATACGTTGAAATGAATAGAATCGTTTATGGTCTGTAAAAAGAGACTTTTACTGCCTTCGCTAAACAGCTGCGGCTGCGGAAACGAGGCCTGACAACGAAAAAGACGTCTATGGAAAGTAAAGTATTCCATTGTTCAGGAGGGGGAATCGCTGAAATATTCTCATAGATAAATTTCTCGAATTGTATTCAGCTGCAGCAGCACATATACCCCTCTGAGCCACAGTGGGTTAGCAGATTCCGGGAGTTGCGAGAACAAGCGTTGCAGCAGCATCGTAGAAGAAACAGAGAATGCCGCACTCGGGGATTGTTGGAAGTTCGCACGGACGAATAATACCCCGCCCGTGTCCCGTTAAGCGAACATTGCCGCAGATTTTTTTTTTTTGTGGAGGCCTTTTTTGCTGCTCGGCGTTTCCTGGGGCAATTGAAGAGGCTCGCTATTGTGGTCTGTCGGCTTGGTGCTCTTATTGGCGGCGGTAACTCGATTGTGGTCTGGCCGGGCGGCCACGTCGCCGGTCGCGGCCCCCCAGCCCCCGGCCTGCCCCCACCACGGCAGCGGCCGGCTGTCCGCCGCCTGCTGTCGCCGCGGCAGGGCGAGGCGTGCCGCGACCGCTGCAGACACACGCAGCCCATTCATGCAGGCGCTGCTGCCGCCGCACCTGCTGCCGGGGACGATCTCTGCACGGCGCAGCACTGAGCCCACTGCCTCGAGTGTCCACGCACTTGCGTCAAGAAACAAAGTCTTTCAAATGAGTACACAGCTGATATCTTAGAGGGAATGGAAAAATTTACTAACTAGCTAAGTACCCGGCGTTGCCCGGGTATGTATCTGTTCCGATTTTCTACACTACTGGCCATTAAAACTGCTACACCAAGAAAAAATGCAGATGATAAACGGGTATTCATTGGACAAATATATTATACTAGAACTGATATGTGATTACATTTTCACGCCATTTGGGTGGATAGATCCTGAGAAATCAGTACCCAGTACAACCACTCCTGGCCGTAATAACGGCCTTGATACGCCTGGGCATTGAGTCAAACAGAGCTTGGATGGCGTGTACAGGTACAGCTGCCCATGCAGCTTCAACACGATACCACAGTTCATCAAAAGTAGTGACTGGCGTATTGTGACGAGCCAGTTGCTCGGCTACCATTGACCAGACGTTTTCAATTGGTGAGAGATCTGGAGACTGTGCTGGCCAGGGCAGCAATCGAACATTTTCTGTATGCAGGACCTGCATCATGCGGTCGTGCATTATCCTGCTGAAATGTAGGGTTTCGCAGGGATCGAATGAACGGTAGACCCACGGGTCGTAACACATCTGAAATGTAACGTCCACTGTTCAAAGTGCCGTCAATGCGAACAAGACGTGACCGAGACTTGTAACCAATGGCACCCCATACCATCACGCCGGGTGATACGCCAGTATGGCGATGACGAATACACGCTTCCAATGTGCGTTCACCGCGATGTCGCCAAACACGGATACGACCATCATGATTCTGCAAGCAGAACCTGGATTCATCCGAAAAAATGACGTTTTGCCATTCGTGCACCCAGGTTGGTCGTTGAGTACACCAACGCAGGCGCTCCTGTCTGTGATGCAGCGTCAAGGGTAACCGCAGCCATGGTCTCCAAGCTGATAGTCCATGCTGCTGCAAACGTCGTCGAACATTTCGTGCAGATGGTTGTTGTCTTGCAAACGTCCCCATCTGTTGACTCAGGGATCGAGACGTGGCTGCACGATCCGTTACAGCCATGCGGATAAGATGTCTGTCATCTCGACTACTAGTGATACGAGGCCTTTGGGATCCGGCACGGCGTTCCGTATTACCCTTCTGAAACCACCGAGTCCATATTCTGCTAACAGTCATTGTACCTCGACCAACGCGAGCAGCAATGTCGCGATACGATAAACCGCAATCGCAATAGGCTACAATCCAACCTTTATCAAAGTCGGAATCGTGAAGGTAAGCATTTCTCCTTCTTTCACGAGGCATCACAACAACGTTTCACCAGTCAACGCCGGTCAACTGCTGTTTGTGTATGAGAAATCGGTTGGAAACTTTCCTCATGTCAGCACGTTGTAGGTGTCGCCACCGGCGCCAACCTTGTGTGAATGCTCCGAAAAGCTAGCTATTCATTTGCATATCACAGCATCTTCTTCCCGTCGGTTAAATTTCGCGTCTGTAGCACGTCATCTTCGTGGTTTGGCAATTTTAATGGTCAGTAGTGTATTAGTTTTCCTTTCCTCTCTCTCTGTCCGTCTCCTTCTCCCCCTCCTCTCTCTAGCCACCTCCTCCGCTCCCTTAATCTCTGCCCATCTCCTCCAGCACTCTCGTCGTCCATCTGCCTCCCCTCCTTTCTCTGTCCATCTTCTCCTCTCCGCCTCTCTTAATCTGTCTGCTCCTCCTCCGTCAGCTCGCTCCTTTCCACTCAGTACATATCCTCCGGCTCCTCCAAGTCCATCTCCTACTTCTACTTCGCTCCGTCCAATCCTCCTACCCTCTCCCCTGTCCTACTCCTTCTCTATAGGCATGGGATAAAACGACAGGTTAAAACAGATACCGGTATTTTAGTTATGAATAACCGGTATTTTTCCATATTTGTTTGGTCTCAATTATAGCAGGTGTTCTTTTAATCTTTTGCTAATAATCAGGTGAAAAAAAAAAAACGAAACATCAATTAGCCATTGCAGCTGTGCCAAATTTTTTGGCTTTTAAATAAACCTTTTTTTTTAAACTAGTGATTTTTATTCGTAAAATTTCCATTGCTTTGAAATATTGCGTTGTTACAGAAAATAGGAAAAGCTATTAGTGTTAGTTTTATAACGACCAACGACCACTTGACATAAGAATTGGTACCAATAAATCTGTGCAAAATTCTACCAGGTGGCGTCCTCCTTCATTCCTTTCCCCCAAATCATTTTCACCTACTATTGACCCTAGGACTTAGAAGAGAGGTTAAGGAAAGGCAACCCTACGTTTACAGCATCTGTAGACTTGGAGAAACCTTTCGATGTGAAATACTGAAGGTAGAAAGGGTAAAATACAGGGAGCGAAAAACTGTTTACAACTTCTACAGAAACTAGACGGCAGGTCTAAGATTCGAGGGGCATGAAAGGAAAGCACTGGTACAGAAAGGAGAGAGACAGGGTTGTAGCCTATCCCCGATGTTCTTGAGCTAGCTGTAAAGAAAACAAAAGAAAAATTTGGAGTACGAGTTTAAGTTCAGGGCGAAGAAAGAAAAGTTTTGAGTTTTCTGATGACGTATTTTACCAGAGATAGCAATGGTCTTGAAACAGCAGTTGAACGGAATGCAAAGTGTTTTGAAAGGAGGATACAAGATCAAAATCAACAAAATCAGCACAAGGATAATGGAGTGTAGGTGATGGTAACAGAGTGAGCTTAGGAAATGAGACAAAGCAGTAGATGAGTTTTGCTATTTGGATAACAAAATATCTGATGATGGCCGATGTAGAGAGGATATAAAATGTAAACTGGCAATGGCAATAAAAGCATTGTGAAGAAGAGAAATTTGTTAACTTCGAATATAGATTTAAGTGTTAGGAAGTCTTTTCTGAAGGTATTTGTCTGGAGTTGAACCATGTATGGAAGTGAAACATAGCCGATAAACAGTTTACACAAAAGTAGAGTAGAAACTTTCGAAATGTGGTGCTACGGAAGAGTGCTGAAGATTAGATGGGTGGATCACGTAGCTAATGAAGAAGTACTGAATTGCGGAGAAAAGAAATTTGTGGCAGAACTTGATGAAAAGATGGGATCGATTAATAGGACACATTCTGAGACGTCAAAGGATCACCAATTTAGTACTGGAGGGAAGCGTGGGGGTTAAAAATCGTAGATGGAGGCCAAGAGATGAATACAGTAAGCAGATTGAGAAGGATGTGTGTTGCAGTAACTGTTCGGAAATGAAGAAGCTCAGACAGGCTAGAGCAGCATGGAGAGCTGCATCAAATCAAGTCTTTGAACTGAAGACCACAACAACTCAAGAGTTGGTACAACATTGCAGATTCAGTAATGTACCTAGTATCACGTGGCA
This sequence comes from Schistocerca cancellata, assembly GCF_023864275.1. Lineage (NCBI taxonomy): Eukaryota > Metazoa > Arthropoda > Insecta > Orthoptera > Acrididae > Schistocerca > Schistocerca cancellata. The sequence continues at coordinate 486,822,737 of NC_064633.1, read as the reverse complement.
TGGCCTATTGGATGGGAGTGTACAAGTGTGCGAGACTTGCCCCATCTGATCCATATGGTCGTCTCACGCTTTGTTGTCGAACATTAGTTGTATTACGGAATGGCACCATCCATTGTCTGGAAAGTATTTTAAGAAGAGCGGTATCAGTGAAGTACAATGCTCAGTTTACTTTAAAAGATTATGAGCAGGGGGAGCCACAACAAACTTGCGGCATCATCAAGAGAGAAAACTGAAAGATTAACAGTTCATTCATAGTTTAGAATAAAAATAGGAAGTAACTGATCTGTTGACTGTGTCTACACGATATGCCTTTATTTGCTTGTAGCCTTTGAAAACGGACAAATTTACACGAAAAGTAGAGTTTTCCAACGTCAGTTTTTACCATTTAGCACTGACTCTTCGTAATGCCCAAATAGTGGTATGACCCTCGATTACAACATGGTTTTTGGGTAGAATTTCAAAATATTAAAATCAGTAGGAGACTGCTGATGATTTTTTGTAGTGTTCAACCAATTATCACTTTTCGAGAAATGCAGGAAATAGTGGATGGTCCCAGTTTTCTCTTTTACTGTCTATTTAATTTAATATTCTGATTCTATAAATTTTGAAAGTGAGGGAGTCAAAATTTTTTAATTTTGGTTCGGTTTGTACGTTCATTACAGGAAATAACAGGAATAAAAAACCGAGAATTGCTTATTTCAGATGCTCCCTCTTAACCTCCGTTGCTGAAGAATGCCGTAAATCGCCCTCGTGGATGCCATGCGCGTGGGTATTGTCTCAGTAGGGACGTAGCTTAGTTCGAGAAAAAACTGGCGTAAGTAAAAGAAGGTCGGCGGGACGTCCGAAAGCTGAATAGATGCTGAGAGGACACGGAAGGTTTCGACGTCTTTCACATTTCAGCAACGTGACTGACTACGTTGCCGTAAGGCGTCTCAAACGGGAGTTCGAAAACCCTAAACTTTCTGTGGTCAAAACCAGCGTGATCAACTACGGCATCTCCTATAGGCCGTCAGAGTATCCGAACGTAGATCGTTAGCATAGCGCCGTACAACTCCGGCACACAGTTCTTCGTTCGCCACCTTTATGTACACAGTGTTACGAAGGATCGAAAAATGAATTCCGAGAACTTCTTGTGGCGGAAGACACATTTCGTCCCGTATAAACCGTTCAGCTTCATAGGCTTTTGGTCGTTCATGAGCCAAAAGAAACGTTAATTTAATCGTGGTTTGTCGATAGGAAAACGCCATGTTGGTCGGTGAATTCAGACCCGGATACAAGCTGCACGCCCGTCCGAAGGAACTTCCCGTAGTACCTCTTAATAACACAGGCATGGCAATATCGTATCGTGGATGAATATAGTCTTGCTATTTGCGTGTCGTAAAGTACGATATTTTTTAACCCCCACCTCCACCCTTTTGACAGGTAGGTGGTTCTTACCCCCACAGTATTTCTTTCCAGACGGTAAGTGATATGTGTACCAAGTTTCATAATAATAAACTCGTCATTTCTAACCGATCCTGTTTGCTCCTCCTGTAGCTGTACGGGGCTATACGGGGAAGAAAGTTTCTCCAATCTGGAGGTGATGTCCGCAGCTCGTGGTCGTGCGGTAGCGTTCTCGCTTCCCGCGCCCGGGTTCCCGGGTTCGATTCCCGGCGGGGTCAGGGATTTTCTCTGCCTCGTGATGACTGGGTGTTGTGTGATGGCCTTAGGTTAGTTAGGTTTAAGTAGTTCTAAGTTCTAGGGGACTGATGACCATAGATGTTAAGTCCCATAGTGCTCAGAACCATTTGAGGTGATGGGCCGCTCACCCAGGTGATGAGTCGGTGTTCCCCGAATCCTCCTAAATGGGATGCTGGTTAAAGGGCGAGTGATTCTACCAGCTGGTAGATGTTCCCGAGCACCTGCTGGGCAATAAACGTTTGTAAAGTTGAGGCAGCTGGCGGTATTTTGCAGAGGAGTCATTAGAGCAATGAAATTGCCTGCATGCAGCTATTGAGTCTGATAGGTCGAAAGCCAAGACATTAATTAATTTTGCGGAAGCTCACGTTAATTTGCCCATGATATGCACCCTTCGAAGACTATAGAGTGGACAGTGCCGGAAGAACAGCAATTACATCCCCATGATAAGCAAAATGTACAAGCAGTTGTGCCAAATGGTGTGGATCGCAGAGTTAATTTGAAAGTATAATGTGCTTGCGTTGGGAGTGGTGGTTTTCACTTTGATCCGATACTATGAACCTTAGCTGTTGCTATTAGGTACATACAATTCATTTATTTCAATAAAATGTTGAGTATTCCTTTCCTACCATTCGGTATTCTGCACAGTGAATAAGCAATTTGGAAAGGAAAATTAGGGAACCCAAAAGAAAAAAAAGATGAGGTTAGCCAATAACATTCTAATTCTTGTACAGTTCAGGGGGCTCCGCCCGGATTCTCCAGGATATTTTAGCAAACACACTTGTTGACTTCTTCAGTTGATGCCTGATGACTACTGCTCAAACACGCTGTCTAACTGGCTAGATTTAAAAATCTTTAGTATCTTAGAACAAATAGTGTCTCAATGACTCTCCGTCTCCTGCTCAAATGATTTTTGATGGAAACGGTGTTCTGGGGATATTTAGCTCTATCGGGTAGGCGCCCTATAAAGTTGGCCCTCCATTATTCTTCTCCTGCCCCAGCCAGAGCGGTGGGTGGTGGCAATGGTGGGGATGCGCCTACACTCCTGCGTCTACGCGCTACCAGAGTCGGGAGCGGACCTCTCTGCTGGCGAACGCTTTGCTTCGTGTTGGCTTAGTGTTGGCTTAGTGCAGGGGTCCCACGTCAGGTAGGTCGCTGTCTTTGTTAATTAGACTGTCTTAGACCCTAATTTCCGAGAATTCCACAAGTTAGGCGCGGATCTTACTGAGGCGATACGGTAAGTCAAGCAGTGGAACTCGCGATTCGACGTAGAAGCAACCACTATTGGTAAAATGGAAATGTCGTGTGACTAGGGCCTCCCATCGGGTAGACCGTTCGCCGGGTGAAAGTCTTTCGATTTGACGCCACTTCGGCGACTTGCGCGTCGATGGGGATGAATTGGTGGAGCTCATAGAAACGTAGCTGAAGCGACTTAACCGGTTCACGCTGCGACGACAGAGATACAACCTCGACACGATTTTCTGTCTTATCGCCAGGCACGACACGGAGTCCGACTTGCTCCATGCATCTGTATCGTATGATACACGGGAGAGACGTTTAAAGTCTTCTGATGTGTCTTAAAAAATTGTTTTATGTACACTCCTGGAAATGGAAAAAAGAACACATTGACACCGGTGTGTCAGACCCACCATACTTGCTCCGGACACTGCGAGAGGGCTGTACAAGCAATGATCACACGCACGGCACAGCGGACACACCAGGAACCGCGGTGTTGGCCGTCGAATGGCGCTAGCTGCGCAGCATTTGTGCACCGCCGCCGTCAGTGTCAGCCAGTTTGCCGTGGCATACGGAGCTCCATCGCAGTCTTTAACACTGGTAGCATGCCGCGACAGCGTGGACGTGAACCGTATGTGCAGTTGACGGACTTTGAGCGAGGGCGTATAGTGGGCATGCGGGAGGCCGGGTGGACGTACCGCCGAATTGCTCAACACGTGGGGCGTGAGGTCTCCACAGTACATCGATGTTGTCGCTAGTGGTCGGCGGAAGGTGCACGTGCCCGTCGACCTGGGATCGGACCGCAGCGACGCACGGATGCACGCCAAGACCGTAGGATCCTACGCAGTGCCGTAGGGGACCGCACCGCCACTTCCCAGCAAATTAGGGACACTGTTGCTCCTGGGGTATCGGCGAGGACCATTCGCAACCGTCTCCATGAAGCTGGGCTACGGTCCCGCACACCGTTAGGCCGTCTTCCGCTCACGCCCCAACATCGTGCAGCTCGCCTCCAGTGGTGTCGCGACAGGCGTGAATGGAGGGACGAATGGAGACGTGTCGTCTTCAGCGATGAGAGTCGCTTCTGCCTTGATGCCAATGATGGTCGTATGCGTGTTTGGTGCCGTGCAGGTGAGCGCCACAATCAGGACTGCATACGACCGAGGCATACAGGGCCAACACCCGGCATCATGGTGTGGGGAGCGATCTCCTACACTGGCCGTACACCACTGGTGATCGTCGAGGGGACACTGAATAGTGCACGGTACATCCAAACCGTCATCGAACCCATCGTTCTACCATTCCTAGACCGGCAAGGGAACTTGCTGTTCCAACAGGACAATGCACGTCCGCATGTATCCCGTGCCACCCAACGTGCTCTAGAAGGTGTAAGTCAACTACCCTGGCCAGCAAGATCTCCGGATCTGTCCCCCATTGAGCATGTTTGGGACTGGATGAAGCGTCGTCTCACGCGGTCTGCACGTCCAGCACGAACGCTGGTCCAACTGAGGCGCCAGGTGGTAATGGCATGGCAAGCCGTTCCACAGGACTACATCCAGCATATCTACGATCGTCTCCATGGGAGAATAGCAGCCTGCATTGCTACGAAAGGTGGATATACACTGTACTAGTGCCGACATTGTGCATGCTCTGTTGCCTGTGTCTATGTGCCTGTGGTTCTGTCAGTGTGATCATGTGATGTATCTGACCCCAGGAATGTGTCAATAAAGTTTCCCCTTCCTGGGACAATGAATTCACTGTGTTCTTATATCAGTTTCCAGGAGTGTAGATGAAACAATGCTAGATCCGCATCTATAGTTAGTTTCTCAGAAAAACTTTTAAGTTTCTCGTATAAAAATTAAAAACCACCGTTTTGGGATTTGCGTGTGTTCTCCGCTATGCAGTTTCTCTCTTTCGACTTTCAGGAAACAATTGGATGAAAGCATGGAATTTTTTTATATTATCGCCTGATAGCACATTTTGATAATGAGTTGGTTTTCCTTTCACTCTTACCCACAGTTATTGTGAAACTGGTTTTCCTTTCGCTCTTACCTACAGTTATTGTGATACTTTAAAATTAGATAAAATATCGCGTATATTTTGAAAAATTTGCATTAAAAAAAGTATCGTCGCTGTCCAGTTTATGTGCTGTGTACCAAACTGTAGTTAACGTATTGAAACTGTTTTTATCGCTGTAAAAGGAGCCATACCCCTTTTTAATCTCGAGTAAATACGCGACGTATTTGGAAGTTGTCGTCGACAAGAGTAGCAGCGACACACTACATGCAAGGCTGTAGCCATCTGCTGTATCTTGTTGCTTGTCATAATGCTTCTGTAAGAACATCAGTGTAGCATACATAACCAGCGTGTCGCTCTACCTTCATTGTCGTACCGCATATTGTGTTACCTCAGTGAGAACCGTGGCTTACAAATACGCCATGATAAATCAGATCGAACTGTAATTTTCTCACAGACAGCAAAGGACTGGCAAGATCAGTTGCGCTAGAGGGACAGTGTCTCGACAAGAAGTAATAATGTGAATATCAACAGTAGTTAAACACTGGTAATGGGGTGTAATCGTATTAAATCAGCTTACGCTGAGCCAGTTAGATTAGGAAATGAGACACTAAAGGCAGTTAACCGAGTTTTGCTATTCAGGCACAAAAATGAGTAACTATGGCTGGAAATGTATTAACACCCAACATAAACTTAAGTGTAAAGCAGATTGAAGCGACAAATAAAAATGTGTGGTATGGCCAGGATTCGAACCTGGGTCTCCTACTTATTCGGCAGATGCTGCTGTTCGGCTGCTCGAGTAATGGCCCGTGGTAGAACCAGTCTTTTCAGCCAAAAGCCAGACGAACAGACAGTAGGGAAGAAGGAGTTCCAGTTTGGTAGGAAATTCCAGTTCCAGCATTTGTTTTAGAATCAAAGGTAACCTCGCCAAGCCTTAGCCAGATCTGGGAGACGGGGACTATTTTTAATTTTATTTCGGGTCGATGAGCCCCAGACTAAAAATTTGATAGCCTAGCGTGTGTCATAGTACGACCCACCTGGAAAGTCGGGATCGCTAACGCGCGCGCTTCCAGAGCATGGTGAGACGAGCCAATACGAGATTGAACCCGCCTCGTGGATTAACGACGAGGGCTGTTGGACCAGACAGGCTGTATGTGGGTTTTTGGGAGGTTTTCCGCATCTAGCTTGGTAAATACGGGGCGGTTATCGACGTCCCGCGTCACGTACACGCTATTAAAACACGTTATCACTGTTTATCAATGGATCTATGCTAGGCGCTGACAAAAGGGGTACAGTAATTCCTTCCCAAGTGGGAACAGTGGCGTCATGATGGGTACCCAGTCACCAAATGCCACCAGCACTGCCAAAACTGTGTATAACAATGCTTACCTCGACAGGAAACAGGAAAAACACAAAAGGAATAGAAGAAATAGAGGAAGTGTATGCGACAGTATGCAGGGTGATTCAAGTGAAATATCACACAATTTGTGAGGTGATTCCACATAAACCGAAAAAGTCCTCTGAACATGTGTCCGATTTTCAATTGTTACAGAACTGGGGAGGGGTGAGGACTACACGCATCCCGAATAAATATGAAAACAAGTGTAAATATTACTTACCGAAGTACTGTATAGGTGCAGCGTTGGACAAAATAATGGTATGTGACAGATGGCTGATCCATCCTACAAGAGATGTGAGTGTTCTCCAACAGATGGCAGCACTATGATGTCGCACTGAGGCAGCAGCTGCAAGCGTGGATGTCGTGCTTAAGTGTTGTTTAATTGAGCAAGTCAATTGTGTCCGTGAATACCACCATGCCACATACATGGATCACCGATTCACTGCACGTTTTCTCAACGGTGGTCTGGCCGTGACGGACACATTAACTGGCCTGCCAGATCACCCGACCTAGTCCCATTAGGCTTCTGTTTATGGGGCTAGCGACAGGGGGATGTGTATGCTACGAAGGTGAATACATGTGAAAAACCGACGCTGTTATTCGCATTAAGGCCCGACGAGGTGATATTCGATGTGCAACACAACACATTCTCCAACGTGGTGACAAGTGCTCTGAGAAGGGTGGGTGACTCCTTGTAGGATGGATCAGTCATCTGCCACGCCATTACTCTGTCCACCACAGCGCCTACACAGCATTTCGGTAAGCGATATTCACACTTGTTTTAATAATCATTCATGGATGTGTGTAGTCTTCAACCAGCTCCAGTTCCATAACAATGGACAGTCGGACGTATGTTCATAGGACTTTTTCGGTTTATTTTCACATGTAGAATTATTTCACAAATTGTGTGGCGTTCCTCCTAAATCGCCCTGTATTTGTATTTGAATATGCAAAATAAAGTTGATGACTTGCTAGACAATATGTAATACATATTGGAAGTTTTATCACAAAGGATGCCCACTGCACCAACGAAATCCGAGCAAGAATCGCCATGGCCAAAGCTGCTTTCAACAAGAAGAGGACTCTGCTGACCAGCAAGTTGAGTTTGGCATTGAGGAAAAAACTGATGAAGTGCTACATTTGGAGCATTGCACTGTATGGAGCGCAGACATGGACCATGAGAAAGAGGAAGAAAAAATACTTAGAGAGCTTTGAAATGTGGTGCTGGAGGAGAATGGAAAAGATCAAGTGGACAGATCGCATAAAAAATGACGATGTACTGCGAAGAGCAGGAGAGAAGAGAAGTATTCTGCGTAAAATTCTTCAGAGAAAGGCCAACTGGATTGGACATGTACTTAGACACGAGGAACTCATACATGATGTCGTCGAAGGGAAACTCAGAGGAAACGCAGGACGAGGAAGAAGAAGAATTCAACATCTGGACGACATGAAAGATGGAAGGAGATACAACAGACTGAAGGAAGAAGCTGAAGACAGGGAACAGTGGAATCAGAAATTCTCCGTACGAAGACATGGACCTGCCACTAGGCAGAATACTACGTAATAATTATAATAATGTAATACATAGGTGGTTAATGAAGCGCTATAGTATTAGCTTGCTGACAAATTTACGTCGTCACCCGAGTAAGAAATTGACATGTTTGGCTGCAATCCTCGCAAACGAGGACCGTACTCGTGGTCGATTCAGATCGCGCCGATCCCACAGTATGTTTTGTTAGCAGCGCGCTGCACGGGAGCAGACGTTTAGCAGGTGTGCAGTGGACGCCTGCAGCCCGGAGCCCGGTGTCCGAGCGGTGGAGCACGAGGGCCGCTGGGTGCCGGCGGGACGCGGCAACCTGTTTCATTAGCACGGCAACATCGGCGCGCCGTGGCCGGCCAGCTCCGTAATTCAGGCCGGCAGTGCCGCTGCCACGTATTAATCCGGACCGCGCGGCCGGCGCCGCGCCTTGTTAACCGCCGTGACACCGCCGGGCTCACCGGCAGCCGCAGCCGGCCACAGACCGCGCCGACGCCTGCTGTGAGCGCTGCGCTTACAGCCTTCAGTGTGACAAGGTAGCGCAGCTATCAAAGGCTCCGCCGATTTGGAGGGTGGATGTCTCGTTGCATGTTAAAAACAAAGCTGCTTTCGACCGCGCGGTTAGAGGCGCCATTTCACGGATTGCGCGGCCCCTCCTGCCGGGCGTTCGAGTACCTCCCTCGTGCATGCATGTATGTGTTGTTCTTAGCAATAAGTTAGTTCAAGTAGTGAGTGAGTCTAGGGACCGATGACCTCAGCAGTTTGGTCCCTTAAGAATTTACACACAATTTGAACAAAGTTGCTTTACTCAATAGTATGTCCAGTCGTACGTTTACAACACACACTCATGCACCCACGCGCGCACGCACGCACACACACACACACAGACACACACAAGAACGAAACGCTGAGTCCCTGATGTATCCGCCTTCAAATAGCCAGACACAAATTTTGAACAAGTGTTGAAGACTGACAAACACGAAGACGTGCCGGCCAGTGTGGTCGAGCGGTTCTAGGCGCTTCAGTCTGGAACCGCGCGATCCCTACGGTCGCAGGTTCTAATCCTGCCTCGGGCATGGATTTATGTGATGTCTTTAGGTTAGTTAGGTTTAAGTTGTTCTAAGTTCTAGGGGAATGATGACCTCAGATGTTAAGTCCCTTAGTGCTCAGAGCCATTTGAACCAAACACGAAGACGAAACACTGTATAGAAGTCGAGATCACTATCTGAAGTAACCGAACACCAGTGGACATTAGTATAGTGCGTGTCCAAACTTCGCCTCTGTTACAGCTTTAACACTGGTGGGAACACTTTCAATGAATTGTCTGAATGTCTGTGGAGAAAGGGCAGCGCGTTCTTCCTCAAGAGCCGTAACCAGAGAGGTTGGTGATGTTGGACGCTGCAGTATGGAGCGAAATCGACGTCCTTGCTCGCCCCACAGGTGTTCCATTGGGATCAGGGACTTTGGACAGGGCAGGCCATTTCAGGAATGTTATTGTCTACAAACGATTGCCACGCCGATGCTGTTTTATGAAGCGGTGCATTGTCATGCCGACAAAAAAGTCATCGTCTCCGAACTGTTTCTCTGCTGCAGACAGTACACAGTCCTGTAAAATCTGTTCATATCCTTCCGCATTCAGGATTCTCCTAGGTGCAATTAAAGAGACCACACGCTGACCGCGAAAAACAACCCCATGTCGTAACACCATCTCCTCTGTGCTTGATGCCCATGATGACAGGTAACGTTTTCCGCCGCGCGGGATTAGCCAAGCGGTCTGAGGCGCTGCAGTCATGGACTGTGAGGCTGGTCCCGGCGGAGGTTCAAAAAATGGTTCAAATGGCTCTGAGCACTATGGGACTTAACTTCTAAGGTCATCAGTTCCCTATAACTTAGAACAACTTAAACCTAACTAACCTAAGGACATCACACACATCCATGCCCGAGGCAGGATTCGAACTTGCGACCGTAGCGGTCGCGCGGTTCCAGACTGCAGTGCCTGGAACCGCTCGGCCACCCCGGCCGGCTCGAAGGTTCGAGTCCTCCCTCGGGCATGCGTGTGTGTGTTTGTCCTTAGGATAATTTAGGTTAAGTAGTGTGTAAGCTTAGGGACTTATGACCTTAGCAATTAAGTCCCATAAGATTTCACACACATTTGGACATTTTTTTTAACGTTTTCCAAGCACTCGCCAAACCCATACACTTACATCAGATTGCCGCAGGGTTTAGCGTGATTCATCATTCCAAATAACTCGTTTCCTGTCATCCACTATCCAGTGGCTTGGCTCTTTACACCACCTCAAGTGTCACTTACCATTCACTACAGAAGTGTCGTTGCAATACTTGAACTGCTGGTACCACTTTGAAACTCACGAGTGATTCCGTCCAATGGTTTCGTGCGATTTTTTACGGTCACCCTCCGCAATATTTGACGATCCGTGTCCATCAGTTCATGAGATCTGTCTGGTATTAGTTTAACTGTGGTAGCACCTTCGCGTTTCCACTTGACAGTGACATTACCAAGCTTCTCAAAAGGTTGAAAATTCCGTGTTGGATCAGTTACTCAGGTGACGTCCAATGACTAGTCCACTTTCGATGTCACTGACCTGTCCTGGAGGAACCAGTCTGCTGTTACCGCATCTCTGCTGACAACACGACACTCCCCGCCTCCTCCTATACTGGCGGGTCACCGTCTCGCAGCGTTTAGTGGTGAATTCCGCATTTCATAGGGGAATACGGATACTTTTCAACAAACGGTGTTAATGGCAGGACGTGGCGCATGCGCATACAAACGCTCACAACGAATCAGTAATATATCTCCAATGAAACTGCCAAGTATGAAATTTGTACAAATGACGAAAATCCTCGTACGCGAAAATAAAACGTTTTACTGATGTCAGATATACATAACACACACATAACACCTTAAAAACAATTTTATCACCGTAACAAATGTCAAAGATGATAGCAACTGTCCGCAGCTCGTGGTCGTGCGGTAGCATTCTCGCTCCCCGCGCCCGGGTTCCCGGGTTCGATTCCCGGCGGGGTCAGGGATTTTCTCTGCCTCGTGATGACTGGGTGTTGTGTAATGTCCTTAGGTTAGTTAGGTTTAAGTAGTTCTAAGTTCTCGGGGACTGATGACCATAGATGTTAAGTCCCATAGTGCTCAGAGCCATTTGAACCATTTTTGATAGCAACTTGGTATCATGTATTAAGAGTGAAATACACCGAGTCGTTTGTAATGTTATTAAACAGTCACAAAATTCAAAGAAATTTCATTATCACTTGCCTCAGTCTATAAAGTAAGACGCATTGTAGTGAGATCTTTGATTTTACAGACAGTTCACTTCTGATGAGCTATATAGATAGTTGATTCCTGGTGTTCATAAATGCAGAAGCAATTACGCAAAGGGGGTTCTAATATCAGGTTCAAATGGCTCTAAGCACTATGGGACTTAATAAATCAGGTCATCAGTCCCCTAGAACTTAGAACTACTTAAACCTAATTAACCTAAGGACATCACACACATCCATGCCCGAGGCAGGATCGGAACCTGCGTCCGTAGCAGCAGCGCGGTTCCGGACTCAAGCGCCTACAACCGCTCGGCCACAGCGGCCGGCTTCTAATATTAGGGACTGCACGAAAAATACGCTACGTGAATTCAACTTTTTAATCAACTGTGGCTATGGTGGCTAAGTTTAGGAACCATGACTGCGTGCAGTAACTGTTTGTTTCTGCTAACAGCCACATTTATTTATTTCATGTTTAATTTAACACACTGAAACACGTGTCGAGCATGGCTTGCTCATATTCAGTCACTTATGCACAAACTCCTGATGATTAGAAAAACATGCTCGAATTACGCTGCAGTGTGTTAAATTAAGCATAAACCAAATTAATGTGTCTGGTATCAGAAAAATACAAATAATAAATCCATCCCCCACTTAAGCAACTTTTAAAAAGTTTTGTGTTCAGATAATGCTTTGTATCATGTTTTGAAATTGGTACAGTCCTTATTTTATGTTGGTTTATCGCTTCTTCTTCTTGCTCAGAAAAACCAACATGTAAAATGTACGACCAGAGATATGAAAGCAAAGTAGGAGATAACTTGGATAAGGTCTATGTGACTATTTTCAGCCGAAATGAGTACAGTAAGCAACATGTTTGTTGTGGCTGTCAAACTGCAGACTACTTTGAATTTTCGGAATATCTGCCACAGAGAAACTACAGAAATGAATGGATTGCGTATTACAGTACGGTACCATTTCTCACTTGGTACAGTTCTACCTACATTTTTCAGACATATCTGTAAAGCTTTTAGTAACATTTTCTGTAAGCCAGTCTTCATTTCTCTTTTTCTTCTCGCTTCAGTCTTCTTTCATTTGCATCTTTCTCAGTCTTAAATTTAGTTGTTTTACTTAAGTAATGTGCCAGATTGGCGGAAATTCTTGGAATCGCACATTCATGTAATTCAGGTCGAACTCGTGGATATTTCTGCTCATTTCCTTGCAAATCTTTGGAAATACCAACTGTTATTATAGCCCCTTCTTGAAAGCGCTTCGCATAGAGCACAGATCTCTTGCAAATTATCCAATCTTTCCTCGGAATTGCTCTGTGTGTATCCGTATCTGCCGGGAACTGGAAAACCACGTTGAAGCTCTTACCACTGCTATAACGATAACTGATTACGTAATCTGGGTCGCAATATTTGGCCAGCATCTGAAAAATGTTATTTAATTAACTACAATACATGTTTATTACAAATGACACACCACTTTTTACTAACGTGTTACGTCGATGCAGTTCATTATTAGGCTTGAAACACTTAACGCTATCGTTAAATAATGTTCCGACGATAACAGATCAGAAAGACTTCTCGCCTTTACAGCAGACCAGCGATGTGTGAACGTCTAGGGAAATAAATTACAATACGTCATAACGACAATCAAAGTCAAAACGTTCCCAGCTGATATTTTCTTTGACCCAGTACTGCATCGGTAGTAGGCCGTTTTCACAACTTCGCCACTTCTCATGACCCCGGGTTTTCTAACGTCGGCTACGCTCGTGCGGTGAAATGAAATGACCGTACGGCATTATTGGCCGCCTGGTGCAAGTCTTTCTATTTGACATCACCTCCGTAAGTTGAGCGTAGATGATTATGAGATGAGGACAACATACACACCCGAGCAAAGAGTACCTCCGACCCGGGCCTGTAACCGAACCCAGGACCCCGCGATCTAGAGGCTACGTTAACCAGTAGAACACAAACTGCGTACTGCTCGTGCGGTGTTACAAGCCTGAACAGTTGCCTTGCACACAGTGTACCAAACTGGTCTTATGGAGAAGGTACTGATTTAGGAAAGTCACGAATGACCAAATTAGAATGGTTAACAGAGAGCCTTCAGATTGTTCGGATTGCTCTTTTAAATAAAGTTCTCACGTAAAGGTCTCACGTAATGGTAATGAGACTTAAATAAGAGAGGGATACGATAGCCGTTCTTTCCGTACACCATCCACGAACTGAAGAAGAAAAGAGGAAAATTATTTTGGCGTATGATATGCCCTCCGCCACATCATATATGATCGCTTACACGATATACATGTAGATGCAGTGGGCACAGGAACATTGTGATTGTACTAAAGATTGGAGGAAACTAATTGTTTAGTTAGAAGAGACGATCAGTTGCAGGAATGGTTGTCTCACGATACATTGTTCACCACAGACAGACTACTCGACGAAAGTATAGCGTGTATCTCCCACCCATATCAATAGCGTAGTAGCAATGTATTACATGTAACTTTCATCTGTGACTCCCTGGGACTTTTAATAACAGTCTGACAGGAAGTTACGGCCGATATAACACTTACTTACAAACTTATTCCATAACACAAATCTCAAATTTTGGGAAGCATGCTGACTGATCGTAATGCAAAGTAATTCTTCTTCTTCACGCTGTTAGAATTTTTTCTCGACTTATTTCTCAAAAGCAGGGCCAATTTCGCGACTGTATTTAGAAAGTACAACAAACAGAGCTCAATTCGTCGTTCGTAAAGGGGCACGATCTTAAGATGTAAAGATAATTGATAATTTCGGGAGTACATCAGCTAACGCTACGGAGCCGTTGCTGCCCAGTCGAGGAGGAACTGCCAGTCCCGGTACTACACCTCGACCCTCCACACATCTCCCCGCACGGGTATCACATACATCTGTATTACATGCCGAAATAATTTTCCTCCTATCCTGTTCCATTCGTAGATGGAGTACGGGATTTTATCTAATTTTACTCTCATTATCATTACGAGAGACCTTAGATCTACTTCATCTGATACAGCGATCCACATAATTTGACTACTCTCTGTGAACCATCCTAATTTAGGCATTCGTGACTTTCCTAAATCAGTACCTTCTCCATAAGACCAGTTTGGTACACCTTGTACAAGGTAACTGTTCCCGGCTCATCTTCTAACACCGCACGAGCAGAAAGACCCATTGATGTTCGGTGACACTTTTGGCAATAAATCATTTGAGAACAATAACAACCATAAAGTATCTGGGAGTAACTGTCAGGCAACATAAATCGGAAAGACCACTCATGTTTTAAGAACAGGCCGAAATTCGCTGACACAAACCAGAGGAAATACGATTCAAGGCGAAACAAGTGGCCTACCAAATTCTCGTTCGACACGTTCTGTAGTATTTCTCCTCAATCTGGACCATTTACCATGCAGGATTAGTAGAGAAGTTTCGAAGAGGTATGGAGTTGGGAAACAGCTTGTTTCTTCCCACATACATCCCACGGATAGGCAATGACTCAAAAATCGAAGAATTTGTTTCTTATATCGAGGTCTAGCGTCTAAGCACCATTCGCGAGTGGATTGGATAGGGGCTGAATTAAAGTAGCACTGGAGCTGCCCTCTACCACACGCAGTACGTTGGCTTGCGGGGTGCAGAACTACAGTAGATGTAAGTGTGGATGGCTTCACTTTCATAGCAGTCACCATCAGCATATACCGTATAACACTGTTGTACAAGTTACCCTCCGAGCCATCCTAATCAAATCGCTACGTCCCACGAGTGCTATGTCACTACACGTGTGTTTGACTTAGGAGGTTCGCACATCTGACGTCATCGTAGCTCGAGTCAATGTTGTTAACACTTTAGTCATAATTACTTACCCACTGCCTGACAATAAAAAAGTCTTTGGCGTTCTTTTCTAACAAACCTTTTAAGAAAAGAAATGACTAAACGACAGCAAATAATTTCCTCGGAAGGCCGTAGCGACTTTTCCCCTTGGCAGATGGCCGTTAGTGTGCTGTGCAGTGAGTAGTTGGACAAACACCAGCCCCTTGCAAGCTGAGCACGCGGAGACGTTACATAAATCATGTTCCTAGCCGCGCGGCGTCAGCCCGACGCAGAACCGCTCTTATATAAGGCGCCGCACCTCGCCGCGCCGGCTAGATTCAGCTATCACTCTGCCGGAAGCCGCCTTCTTTTTTCGTTTACGCTCCTCGCGGGACAATAACTCCATCCCGGGCACGTCGTACGTTACGACGCTTTTCTCGAGCGGGTGCTACGCGGGACACACAGAGTGTCTGCGAGCGGGGCAAGAACAAGGCCGCTCCAGAGCGCGAACGCGGACGGGCTTTCGCGTCCGGAGGAGTCGAGGAGGAACGAGTCCGTAAGACGCCTGCAGCGCTTTCTCTGTGCTCCTGCAGCGAGACGCACCATTAGAATCGACAGTCGCAGACCACCAATTAGGAGTCGCAAATCTGTCCACGTTTCGCTACCGGGCTTTCCATATAACAGCGCACAAACTGGATGAGACACGGATGTTTAGATTAGCTACTGTGAAAGCGAGGGAACGAAGGTACTCTCCACTGTTCTGTAGAAACTGTGACAGTTCAGAAATACGAGGAGCATTCAATAAGTAATGCAATACATTTTTTTTGTGAAAGCAGGTTGATTTTATTCAGGATTCAAATAGACCATTTTATTCCCCACTCTTTTGGCTTCAAAATCCTGTTTTTCAGCCTGCCGAAGTGGCCGAGCGGTTCTAGGCGCTACACTCTGGAACCGCGCGACCACTACGGTCGCAGATTCGAATCCTGCCTCGAGCATGGATGTGTGTGATATCCTTAGGTTAGTTAGGTTTAAGTAGTTCTACGTTCTAGGGAACTGATGACCTCAGAAGTTAAGTCCCATAGTGCTCAGAGCCATTTGAACCTGTTTTTCAACATAACCTCCGTTCATTGCGACGGGATCACGCCGCCTTACTGTGAGGACCTGAATGACCGCAAGGTACCTCTCCACGGGTCGACGTCGCTGCATGAATAACCTCCCCATCATACAAGCAATGCTTATCAGGGGTTTCCCCCGCGTCTGCTGTTTACCCGGTCTGGCGCGGCGTGACGTCACTGAGCAGTTATTACACAGTGTTTACGGGACTCGCGAGGTTATGGTAGAGCCGTGTCCTCGCTTCTTCGAGTGTAGTCCGTGACCTGTGGCGTATTCCGGTACGAAGTGGTATCTTTTGTACTCCTGCGAGTTTTTCGCAGTACTTTTCGAGTGAAATGAGCGAAAGCATCTCGTACTGTGCTGTTGCTAAGTGCAGCACCTCTGGACGTAGAACCCAGGGTGTTCTTTACCACCTGTTTCCGAAAACGTGAATGGTTGCCTCGGTGTAAACCTGAAGATAAGATCAATTTTCAGAATGAAAGGATATGCTAAGAAAATTTTCGTGCATTAGATAACAAACGGGACACGCAAAATGAGTTGTTGAATTTACCTACAAAAATTTGCTGATGTCAGATGCAGTTCCATCCCAGGCAACACCTAACTGGATTGAAAATAAAACTGGTGAGGCAGTTTCTGCCTAAACAGAAGACAACGTAACAGAAATAGAACGTCGTAGTAACATCAGAGCACTGCGGAAGTGGACTCTCAAAACATTGGAAGTCTTCTCTGCCAAGAAAACAAAACTAGACAAGCAGTTAACACAGAAATTCCTTCTGATCCGGTCGTTATAAGCAAACACCACGAAATTAAGGACCTGAAGAAAGAATTGGCTATTGTAAAAAGCAGCAGAAAAAAGTTGCAGCTATGAAGAAAGCTAAGAGACAGGGTGTACCTCTCAAAACATCTGTTCCAGCTAGTAAGAAACGGGAAGAGAAAGTAAGGAAGTTACAACTATACTGTCTCAGCCTTTCAGACAAATTCGGTGTCGGATGAGGGGAAAAAGTTGTAAAGTGGAGTTCGGAAGACACTGCAAAAGCTCTGACTTTGAGAGCTTTGTCTCCAAACGAATGTGCTTCTATAACTCTTCGCCATGTCGATCAAGGCTCCAAAAATGGACAAAGCAGTTTAAGTGGCAATCAGGCATTTTAAAGGAAGCGCTAGATTTAATTAAGGTTAGATCAGCAATGTTGCACCATTTGAGGCCATGACGGTCCTAAGCTATGATGGAATTAACTTTGACAGTCGTGTGAGCTACGATTCATATGGCGATGCCATACTTGGACCGCACAAGAAAGTTCAAGTAGTCATGATAAAAAGATTATTTTCACAGTGGAAATAGCCAGTATATTATGAAATTGATGTAATAGTGACAAGCAATCTTTTGCAGACAATCATTACAGAAATTTAAGCGGTCGAGGTTCGTTTGTAGCGGGGTAAGGTAGTGAAAAATTCGAAAGTGTGGAAACAGCTTGATGTGTCCACAAGTAAGACGTATTTTTCGAACCTTGTGGATAATACAGGTAAAATATGGATTTTTATAACATACCGCATTTGCTTAAATTCTTAAGAAATCAACTTCTTGACGGCTGAGTCACCTTTCCTGTCGGTACCGTATTCACAAAGACTGTAACACCCGAAGATTTTCTGCAGCTTCACTCAAATTATTTTTTGATCGTCTGTCACATATCGGAAGCTCACAAGGATGTGAATGGACGTGCACGACAGAATGTTAGAATAATTGCACAGCTATTTTCACTTCGTGCTGACCAAGTTGTGAGATACGTGCTCCATAAGGATGGCGAATGAAGTTGCACTGAATCGTTAAACGACGTTCTCGGTGTGCTGAACTCGATTTACACCCAACATCAGAAAGCACCTCTTGGAAGTGGTTGTGGTTTCAAACTTAGAAATCAACATATTTCCCTGAAGAGATTTTAGGAAATTTGCACGGATATGCGAGTAGGGAAAAGAAACAGTCCCATCCCGTTTCAAAAAGGATTTTTTATATCGATAATTTCACTTTTTGGACTTTTCACAGACCTGAATAATGCTACGGTGACCTACATTCTAACTGCCAGACTGAATCAAGATTTTCTCGAAAATTTCTTTTCCTGAACTCGTGCTCTTGACGCATTTTACAATAATCCTTCACCCCTCGGCATTAAAAACGAAATCCGCCTGGTAACGCTGACGGGCAATGCGACAAGTATGCCTTTGTCCTTTGGTGCTCCCACTGAAGCAGACGCAAATCAGACATGTGCAGAGCAAACAGTGGGCGAATTTGAGAATTTTGCTTCCTGCGAGTTGTGCAACAAAGTAGCTGACACGTCACCTCACGATAGTTCTTGTGACGAAGACTCGATTTGAGATTGCGAGCTCAGTGATATGTCGAGCTCCAGTGAAGACGTTACTCACGATGCCTCAAAATACGTGGCAGGATACATAGCATTACAGGAGCAGAAACATCGAAATTTCACTAGAAATTACAGCATCAAAATGCCATGTCGATGCAAAATTAAGAACGAAACAAGACTGGATAAGTGTACTTTCGAAATATGGGCTTACTTCTCCATCATCTGAGTTGTTTGCTACGATATCAGATTTCGAAATAATTTTTGCCTGTTCTCATGGAGTAAATATGTCACGTTGTAAACGCCTGATGGAATCATTAGCAGCACTAGTACAGTCAAGATTTCCCGCAATCAAAAAGGATTTCATTGATTTGTATGTATGAAGGAAAACTTACAACCGCATTCGACTTTTGAATAAAAGAGGCAAACTTGATAAAATGAAGTGGGCGTCGGCGAAAAGAAATCTTCGCTGAATGCGTCGTCTTCAGTAACTTCGAATTAAATTTTCCACGACAGCATCATCAGGTAAGTTTCGTCATCTCCATCATAATATTCTCTCAATTGTTTGAACTAAAGTAACACTTAAAATTGTAAAATATTCTATGTGGTCACGTTCTTAAGTCGTAAGCTTTAGTGACGATCATCTACAGCTATCTTTGGTTATTAACAAGTATTGGAGTATTGCCATCAGTGTTTTCACCGCTTAATATTTCATTTCGAATATTTCAAAAACTAATTCTTTCGAATCATCTTGAACTCCATAAGCTCCAAATCGAATGAACAGAGATGCGAAAAGTTGTTTTACTGTATGAGACTCCCATCAGCGACAGCGCTAGCTATGACTGCTAAGTGATGTAACTTGTCGCTAGCAATCAGAGCATACTCGCCTATGTACACTGGCTGTTTATGATCTTCTGTTAGGCGGCGAGAAACCAAGCGGGCCCACACGTTTGAGTACCCCAAATATTGGACAAGTGTGTCAGCACTACCTGCAGAGACGTCCATTTGTGCAGCGAGGTGTGTGATCGTGTTCCGTCGAGTGTGTCCGCACGTCCCAACGTTACAGCGGAAAGAGCTGCGCGCGACCGGCTGGTAACCGGGACATCGGACGGATTTGCGCGACCTTGTTGTGATCACGACAAACGCCTTAGTCAACGACTCACCATGCTTTATTTTCCACTGCCAGGTCGCCGTAGACATTCTGGAAGCGCCTATGAATATCTGCGATGGTCTGGTTTTTCCCGAAAAGAAACTCAGATAGCCGGCCGTTGTAGCCGAGCGGTTCTAGGCGCTTCAGTCCGGATCCGCGCTGCTGGTACGGTGGCAGGTTCGAATCCTGCCTCGGGCATGGATGTGTGTGATGTCCTTAGGTTAGTTAGGTTTAAGTAGTTCTAAGTTCTAGGGGACTGATGACCTGAGAAGTTAAGTCCCATAGTGCTCAGAGCCATTTGAACCAGCCAAACTCAGTTAGGACTCTCTGCTTGGAACACATTTCCATTATAGACGCCCTTCTGAAAGCCACATATAGCGTCGCCATCTGTCTGATCTTCATGAAACTATAAGGTCTGAAACGGGAATGTTTCATGATGTCCCATAACAAATTCCGCATTTTTCCCCCCCAGTTGGCCAAAAAAGGTGTGTTGCATTACTTATTGAACAGCCCTCGCAGACGTAATTGCATATGTAACAGGGCTAAGGGAGTAAATCTAACTGGCGCAGGAAAAAAATGTTGTACACTATAGCCAGGAAGTCTTTCGCGACGGATTTGCTGTACAAACAGTTCTCCGTGCATCTTTCGCTTTAATTCTCTGCGAAGATTTGTGCTTTTGACAACAACCACCAATGTCTTCGGCAGAAAAGCAACTATCCAAGAGTCCACAGCTCGTAGTCGTGCGGTAGCGTTCTCGCTTCCCACACCCGGGTTCCCGGGTTCGATTCCCGGCGGGGTCAGGGATTTTCTCTGCCTCGTGATGACTGGGTGTTGTGTGATGTCCTTAGTTTACTTAGGTTTAAGTAGTTCTAAGTTCTAGGGGACTGATGACCATAGATGTTAAGTCCCATAGTGCTCAGAGCCAGCCAACTATCAAAGAAGTTGTTCTCTTCCACAGCTGAGTGGTCAGCTCGACTGACTGCCATGCGGAAGACTCGTATTCGAATTCAGGATCTGGGTGCACTTTGCCTCTTGATGCCAATGACTGCCAATGATGAGCTCCTGGACCGAACAATAGCAACTCAAGGCCAAGAAACTGACAACGGAGGGGAGAGTGGTGTGCTGACCCCACATTCCTCCATATCGAATCCAATGACGCCATTGCCAAGTATGACACGGCGGTCGGTTGGTGCCGACGGGCCGCCAGAGCCTGTGGACGAAGTTTTTATCAAAGAAGTAACACCGAGTAGAGTTTAATAAACAATTAAAATATATTTACTCATAAAATTTCATACATTTTATGGAAACTTGTGCTCAAGATATTTTAATACAGTCTGATGGGAAATGGATTATAATAGTCGGTAAGTCTGTAGCCTGGTATAGTATGCCAGAAGATTGTTTGTTTTTATATAGAGACTGACAGAAATGTGTGAAAAATAAGTATCGTCAAACACTATCTTAGCATAATATACTTGGACACGAAATTCTGTTTTTGTACACGTTCAGTTGATCATATAGATTGAGACTGTGGTAACATCTCCCACGATCTTGTATTGTTTACTGCTTGCGTGTCTATAGCAATCGTTTCTGCTTACGCCTGTGACATTATCCGTAATGATTTCATAAAGTTCGGTTTCACAACGTGAATAGAATGTCGCAGTTGGAGTACTGTACCATAGCGTTACGGCTTATAAAGGCCAAGGTAGGTTGGACGGGCTCTCTATAGCAGTTCCAATGCTTTCATCTGCATATGTATGGCCGGGACCACACACAGGCCTCATTTCCGTGCAAAACGGAACGACTGCCGTTAACCGATTCACCGATGCCCAGGAAACGACAAGTGTTATGCAACGAGTATCTCTTAACTTGAAGCACAGTGTCAGTGGGGTCTACCATCTTGAGTCTCCCTAAATCGTTCTGGTAAATTCTATATGGCTGCTTCTTCCGTCAACATAATTCATGGCCTTCATGGAATTGTATAGGGCCAACGGGAGCCCCACTGATAACATTTCAGGGATTTTTTGAGTGTTTTGGTACAAGGGAACGCTGGTCTCAGGTGGCTCCTGATTTATTCCAATTCCATCCAAATACTTTCGTTTCTGAGCAGGAATCTTTACAGTTGTAAAAAAGCCTGATTTGTTTCATGCTACTATTGGGGTATGTACCGATGCGTAAATTCTATAATGTGTCTGACGCCACTGCGGGAACAGTTCGGGCATAGCGTCGTCGCACCGCTCTTGCACTGCATTCAGTGAAGTCATTCACGAGGCGCTTATCGTCAGGTCATCAGTAAACCTATGCATTCTTTGTGTATAACTGTCAACATGCAACTAATAATGCCGGAAAAGCTAACACAGTACGAAACCGCCTGGTGCTGGATGCGTGCTTGATCGCAAAGAATAAAGTGGACGTTACTGTTGCCAGCAGCAGGTAGCGTGAGTGAATGGAGCAAGTTTATTCCAAAACAAGACACATAACGCAGACCGTAAATATTTGCACTGCTGTTCGAATATTTTTAGAGCGATAGAGATACAAAGATAAATGACGATAAGGAATCAAACATTGTACGCCGGTACAGGAGCCAAAACGAAAGGGTGCAGCTCATAGATACGTTGGAGTACCGTTCGGTAATTCGTTTTTAGTAGCAACAGGAATGTCGCCGCTGTGTCAGGCTCGCCCACGTCACTTCTTAAACCACGCGGATGAGCCTGGCACAGCTGTAACGCTCGCGCTCCTGCCGAAAAGGAAATATTTCACGATACTCTACTTAATCAATGGGCTACCCCAGTTTCTTTTGGCTCTTATAGTGAGGTGATCCGGTATTATTGCTAGGAGATTTCTGTGGGTACCACGAGTGTAGACATGTACCTGCAAACAAACAAAAATTAATAATTGGTGACAAATGGAAGTTGGCCGAGAAAAAAATGGCTTGCGTTACTTATTGAACACTCGTCGTTTGTCACCATAGACGCCTTGGACAGTGGTGTGATGGCAGCCTGACAGTCGTCCTCTATACGACCCGACAATTAGGAGCATTTCATAGCAGAACCCTTCTGGATGTCATCCGCGGCGTCCTTACAGCGTAGTGGTAGGTCGACGATATGCTACGCCGCATTTCGTTGCCCTTCATGGCAAGCCATCCTGGACTTGAACTTCAGCAAGATAATACCAGCCCGCACATGGTGAGAGTTTCTACTGCTTGTGACACTGGTTGCCAAACCCTACTTTGCAAGGTCGCCGGAGCTCTTGGCAACTGAAAACATTTGGAGCATTCTGAGCAGGGCCCTCCAACCATCTCGGGATTTTGACCTTCTAATGCGCCAATTGGACAGAATTTGGTACGACAGCTCTCAGGAGGACATCCAACAACTTGATCAATCAAGCCGAATAATTCCTTGCATAAGGGCGAGAGGTGGACCAACGCGTTTCTGATTTTCAGAACTTGTGACGGTCTTTCTCTTGAATAAATCATCCAATTTCTCCGAAATTGTTATCATTTGTTTGTCTGTACATTACATCACATCTACCGATTTCGGTCCCATTCGGATAATATCTTCATGGTGAGTCTTAGTGTGTGTATGTGATAAAGTATACAATCACTTAGGAACGCTCTTCATATCTATAAATAAAATTAAATATTCATAAGTATCTTTTCAAGTAGATAACATACATCGAAAATATTTTAAAATGTTAACCTTTTGCCAGTTAATCAAAAGTCCGTCATAAGCTGCAAAATGAGAGCTGTACAGTGGTCTTTTAACGACGATCAGTGGTGTTTCTTTGTTGCATTTAGATCTTTGCTCAAAAGAAAATGATGATATCTTTGATTACTGGATGCTCTTTGCGTTGCAAACAAAAACCTCGAACTTAAAGAACATTTCTGAGCCTGAAACTGCCTGACTGTTATGAAGTGTTGTGTGCCACTGTGATTTATTTACAACATATGTGTTGTTTTCACTGAAAAATCACAAGGACCATAGCAACTCAAATCATCATCCACTGGAACATATGTAAGTGTATACAACTGTTCCGCCTGAAATCTGATCAAATACAGGTATGCTCGCATGTCTCTACTATAGAAATAACGTATAAAGTGGCGCTAAATATTCAAATATTTTTCTGTAGTGCAATAGCATGTTGCTGACGAAAAGAATCAAGCAATTCGAAACGTTAACCATTTAAAGATAGGCATGATAGTCCGAAACGGGTTATAGCATTGAAATACAGCATTTCAAAAGTAGTTGTGGACGGTTGCCTTATTCACCAACAATCCTTAACGGCTGCGGAGTTCAGGAGAACCAGTGTGGGTAAAATAACATTGTTGGAATAAATATGTTGTAAACAAAAAATTAACTACGTAATTTTATCTTTTCGAGATGTTAGTAAAACTTTTCACTGTCCCTCTCACGTAGGTGAAGGAGGGAAGTGTGGCGGGTAAAAATTGTAGATATAGACCAAGGATCAGCTACGCGAAAAAGGTTCAAGTGAATGTAAGTTGCAGTAGCCATACAGACATGAAGCGACCTGCCCAAGATACAGTAGTGCAGAGATCGCGCACTGCTTGGCTGGAAATCCCTTCTCTTTTGGCAGGATGCAGAACGAGGAATTGTGTGACGTCGTTAGACACAATAATACAGTATTCAAGATTATTCCATTTGTTACTCAGAATACAAGTCGTTGCCGTGTCTGTTGCGACGCTGGTGTCAGCGTAATCCGGAGAGCAATCGGCTGAATCCAGGAGTGGACTCCACACTGAGGAAGACGCAGCATCACCTCGGAGTGGAAGTCGATTACACCCCGGTGCGGCAGTGTGCCGCCCGCTGGCGAGGTAGGCACGCCTCCTTGCTAGCCCTGCTTGGAGACGGTGACCGCGGATGTTTATTTGATTCACACGGCGTTTCGCGGAGTATTCAATTCCTCCCAAATCCCCACGCCCGGGTTCCCGGGTTCGATTCCCGACGGGGTCAGGGATTTTCCCTGCCTCGTGATGACTGGGTGTTGTGTGCTGTCCTTAGGTTAGTTAGGTTTAAGTAGTTCTAAGTTCTAGGGGACTGATGACCATAGATGTTAAGTCCCATAGTGCTCAGAGCCATTTGAACCATTTGAACCTCCCAAATCACTTCCCGCGTTGTCCCATCAGGTGGACTGCGATGTCGGATACCGTGATGTCGTGCTGAATGCTGAAACTGGCCCGCCGCTGCGGTAGACAGTCAGACTCGTGTGATGCTGGAGTTTTAGGGCAGCTTCTGTCCTGGACCAGAGCCGTGTTGGTAGACACCTGGACTGCCCATCTGTGCTGACTTCACTACTGGATTCTGGACACCATTATCTGTCGCTAATGATCACTAGCGTTCTCGTAAGGCAGCAACTGTAAGACCAACTCCAGAATAATCGCACACACAAATTCTTACCATACCATAAACAGAGAATCGAGCGCCAAGGACATGAACGCCTTCCATCCTACTGATCGAGTACTCTAGGCTAGTAGCGTTGGAGTATTTATGTTGTCGAGGACAGACTCCGCCCTATGACGACATTCGTAATGAATGAATCGGACCTGCCCTTTTCGAGTCGTCAGCGGTCTTCAGTTTCGCTACATTTGCTTAAAGAGTTTGTTACAGTGTCTTTAAAGTTTAGTCAAGCCCCTGCAAGGCGATGTTGCGCCCTGGCTAGTGTCTCTTACGTATCGTTACGAAAGCAGTTCGGTCTGTAGGCTTCTCACACTTTTCCGCTCAGCTCCCTCGCAGTCTCGCTCAAGAGCGTCGATGTTGCTGTCTTCCTGACCGAGTAACGGTATTTAAATGAGGCACTGAGAACTGTAAGGATAAACGTCTGTGAAAATCAATTTTGTAGACAAAGCACCCGTCTGATAGGTCTAAATTTTTTTTAACCAAGCCTCAACATCCTATGTTTCCCACGAAAAATCATGTATACACTTTATGCTATGAAAAAGTAATCAATATTATTTAAGATTAAATTTATTATTAATGTTAATTTACAAAATTTCCATATATCGTGTCTTTTGACAGTTTTATATTTTGTAATTGATATGCAACTAGAAGCCGCGCGGGATTAGCCGAGCGGTCTAGGGCGCTGCAGTCATTGACTGTGCGGCTGGTCCCGGCGGAGGTTCGAGTCCTCCCTCGGGCATGGGTGTGTGTGTTTGTCCGTAGAACAATTTAGGTTAAGTAGTGTGTAAGCTTAGGGACTGATGACCTTAGCAGTTAAGTCCCATAAGATTTCACAAACATTTTGCAACTAGAATGAGAAGGTCAAGAACAGATACTAAATGCACCAAACACACAATTGTAACCTATGCCAACAGTTGATGATTCTCGTTAATATCACTTTCATCAAGCACATTCTGCGGCTTGAGGTACAGATAAAACTGCCGTTATACCTCCTGCGTTAATGTTGTAGACACTAAATTATGTTGGCAACCACTAGATAACAACTGAGCAGCGCAGGGCAACTAAATTACGCTTTGTGCTTTGGGCACATATGGAAATAAATATCCGAGAACTCGGTGAAACAGCTTTTCGTGAATGTTCAGATATACAACGTGGGCCTACAGATAAAGCTGGTTCACCATAAGGTCAACAGATATCAGGAGCATGCAAACACGCTACACTCTTAAAATCAGTGACGGTTTTCTTTCGTCCGTTGTGGTTCTCAGCGCCTGAAATGTTTACGCTTTCCGGCTGGCAGCTGTTGACACTTCCGCGTGATTGAGGAATGCCACCAGTTCGAACTTAAATTTTACTGTCCCCGTTTCCTTACTGATTCGTCGCGTAACAGTATCACGGAGAGCTGTGTCAAGGCAGACTTCGGACTGATGTCTACATCGGTGTTACGTCTTGTTGTTAAACCGTTATTTGCTGTTGTATGGCGACCCTGAAAGTGTTTACCTTCGGGATTATTCTAGCCGAGAAGTGATCGATAACGCTTTGGCTGCGAACAGCTGGGGCAGAAACTACGGTCCGCACAGCGATGAAGGACCGGGAGGCAGGCGATGGACGCCACCCCAGGAGGCGAGGCGATGCGAGGCCCGCTGACGCAAGCGGCGGTGCGGTGGGACTGGACGGCCGGGCTGTGACCAGAATGCCGCCTCTGCCACCGGAGAACAGGTTGCGGCTCCAGGCTGCAGGCTCCAGCCAGGCCCACACCACTGCCGCTGCCCGCTGCGCTCCCACGCTCACGCAGGATGGACGCTGCCGTCTCTTCCTCAGGATACACGCCTCTCACCGATCCCTTCCCGAAAAAGTTTTCACACCGTTTCTTCACAGCCGATGTCACTTCCGTTCACAGGGCGCGCATGTGTACTCAGCAGATAGCGTGGATAGTGGCTGAACGTTCACAACCTCTCATCATCCTAATACACTGAAGCGCCAAAGAAACTGGTAATAGACATGAGTATTCAAATACAGAGGCATGTAAACAGGCAGAATACGGCGCTGCGGTCGCCAACGCCTACATAAAACAACAAGTGTCTGGCGCAGTTTTTAGATCGGTTACTGCTGCTACAATGATGCTTTATTAAGATTTAAGTCAGTTCGAACGTGGTGTTATAGTCGGCGCACGAGCGATGGGACACAGTATCTCCGAGGTAGCGATGAAGTGGGGATTTTCCCCTTACGACAATTTCACGAGTATACCGTGAATATCAGGAATCCGGAAAACATAAAATCTCCGGCATCTCTGCTGTTGGAAAAGGATCGTGCAAGAACGGGACCAACGACGACTGAAGAGAATCGTTCAACGTGACAGAAGTGCACTCTTCCGCAAATTGCTGCAGATTTCAATGTTGTGCCATAATGAAGTATCAGTTTGCGAACCATTCAACGAAACATAATCGATGTGGGCTTTTGGAGCTGAAGATCCACTTGTGTACCTTTGATGACTGCAAGACACAAAGCTTTACGCCTCGCCTAGCCCGTCAACACCGGTATTGTACTGTTGAGGACGAGAAACATATTTCCTCGTCGGACAAATCTCGTTTCAAATTGTATCGAGCGAAAGGACTACGGGTGAGGAAACAACCCATGAATCCATGAACCCTGCATGCCAGCGGGGGACTGTTCAAGCTTGTGGAGGCCCTGTAATGGTGTGGGGTGTGTACACTTGGAGTGATATGGTACCCCTGATACGTCTAGATACGATTCTGACGGGTGACACGTACGTATGCACCCTGTCAGACCACCTGCATCCATTCATGTCCACTGTGCATTCCGACGGAGTTGAGCAATTCCAGCAGGACAATGTGACACCCCACACGTCCAGAATTGCTAAAGAGTGGCTCGAGGAACTCTATTCTGAGTGAAACGCTTCCGTCGCCACCAAACTCTCCAGACATGAACATTATTGAGCATATCTGGGATGCCTTGGAACGTGCTGTTCAGAAGTGATCTCGTAGTCTTACGGATTTATTGACTGCCCTGCAGAAGTCATGGTGTCAGCTTGTTCCAGCACTACTTCAGACATTAGTCGGCTCCATGCCACATCGTGTTGCGGCACTTCTGCATGCTCGCGGGGGACGCACACGCTACTAGGCAGCTGTGCCAGTTTCTTTGGTTCTTCGTGTATTTGTCCTGAATTAAAACATAGGCAGCATCTACGTGGACATATCGTTGCTCCTCGAACTGTAACACATTGTTGTGTATGTATGGGCAGATCTTCTGCCAGTATCGATGTCCTAAAAACACAGGCGTTGATCTAACGGCGGTCATTAGCCCCTCCACCCCTTCGCTCCTTCATCAAAAAGAATTAGAACCGGGTCATTATAATTAAAGTTCAGATGCTCACAGAGGTCTAGTGTGGGCTGCAATTATCGTATGGCAGCAAAATTTTATAGATACTGTAATGCGTTAATGGGGAATCGATTTACCCTGGAAAAAATTAGTTACAATTTGACCACCAGTTGCAAATCTGGGGCTGTAAATGCAAGAAAAGAGTAGAAAAGCGTTTCCATATGTAATGGATTAGAAATGAGACATGGGCAGGAAAGTTCAATCAGTTGAGAAAGGCATAATGTTGATTTTTTATTAACCGCTGTTTACACAATTTGTTCAGTATGAGCACCGGACATGTCGACGAGATGCTTTACAGTGCCAGATTTGTATCTGATGGACGAATTCGGAACTAATCTTTTTCCGGCGTAAACCGGATCTGCATTAACGCTTTAACGTATCTATTGAATGTTGCTTTACACTTCAAAGTAACACAGATACGTGACACTACTTTTCAACGTAGTTACCACATCTCTGTAAACAACCGTCTACAACTACATCTAAACTCTGCGAACGGCTGTGAAGTGCACAGCAGAACCTACGTCTCACTGTTGTAGTCATTAGGGCTTTTTTCCCGTTGCATTCACGTACGGAGCGCGGGAAGAATGATTGTTGAAATGCACAACCCGAACGTCCTATCGGTCATTCAATTCCTCGACGGCAGAAATCCGCTTCTTGGTCACGGAGAAATGCTGTGTGAACGTACTCGGCGTTGGAAAATCTCTTTCCCTTCCAGATGTTCTGTAAGCTTCCCGAAAAGATGGAAATCACCCGGTGCAAGATCAGCTTCGCCAACGTCCGTGTAGTCTGGTCAAACTGACGGCCTCATTTCATTAGGCCTCGCAGTACTGCATCTGCTCCATATGCCTCCAGAATTTCGGGGTGCATCTGTATTCAATTTAGGCATTTTACCCACAGGAATCATACTGTCCCGCATACTTCAACTTTGGAGCACACTTCCAGTTGCCGCTCCCACACTGTGGCGCACCTGTTATCCGTACCGCAGCAGAACGGTATCTGCAGGAGAGCCAGAACGTGTAGTCTCTTCTGACAATGCGCCACTCTTCTTGCGAAACTATCTCAGTGTGGGACGACATGTGCAACTTACATTTCGAAGCCCCCTCGTTTAAATATCCAAGTTTGATAGCCAACTCTCGAATAATAAAGAGGCGTGGAATCTAACAGTATCGTAAATGGGAAGGAATTCTAGAACTTACAAGCTAGTTTAGCTGAGGGTACTTTCCAGTTGCTTGCGCGAGAGTCTGCTCACGTGGATGCTCTTGCGGCTCGACTGGTAACATTCCATTTAGGTAAAGGCGGACATCCACAGATTGGCCGCAGCTGCTGCCAACAACAAATCCGACACGGTTCGTTGATCCACAGGTAGACCCGACAAACCACAGTACGATGAGCAAGGCAAGACAAGAAGGGAATGGCAACCTACCTCCCTCTCCCTCACCCCTCCCAATAAAACGACTCTCACTTCTCGAACGTAGCCAGAAAATTTTTGTTTCTCGTGGGTCTGTAGCGCTGTAATTTCTTGAAAAACATAAAATAATTTCAATAATTTCAATTGCAACCAGTAACGCAGCTATAATAGTAGTTTTTTGAGCTGTTGTTATGGTTATGAGCTCCTTTCGGACCCACGGTCACTTCCAAGGTATCTGCAAAACATATGAGATGTTGGTAAATAATTTTTGTACGTTTCCATTAGTTATAAATTATTTTATAATTGTTTCGTTTAGTAGCACTTACGTCCTTGGCACATCGTTATCGCTGGTGCTGTCGGAATTAGTTAGATGTTAATCAGTTGATGGCGTTTTGTTACTTTGCAGTGGCTAAGCACTATTCTTGAGATAAATCAAATACTATTATAGCAGCATTATAGGTTAAAATTATTTAAGGTCTTTACACGTACGCAGAGATAAGTAAAAGACCAACATTGCCCTCATTTATTTGTGTAGCCGAAGTCTGCAAACTAGCATTCATAGTCGTAGTGACTCGTGAAGTAGGGGTGATTGCGAGTTCAAACTCAAGTTTTAAAATGCTTACATTACGACGTTATCAAAGATATGAGATTCTGTTGCTCTTTTAGTTCTTAAATTAATTACTGATCCGGATAGACGAGCGCGTTAACGCGCCGTTTCCGCGATTCGCGTCGGCGCGTCGATCCCGAATCGAATCCGCCTGGCGGATTAACGACGAGGGTCAATGTGTCGGCGAGCTAGGACGCGGTTTTCGTCACCCAGCTAGGTAAATATCGGACTGGTTTCCCACGTGCCGCCTCAAAAGCACAGTGCGCAAACATATAGGAAACTATCTCACACTTGAACGTGAGCTTTACACACTGACACGAATTCCATCTCACGCGAAGGGGTGGCTTCAGGAAGGACCCCTATTGTCACTAACATTGCCTCAACCCATGATAAAAATGCCGACACCGTAGTCGAATGGTACGAGGCAAGGAAGAAGAACGGGGAGGCAGTTCTTAAATTAAATTGGGTTCAAATGGCTCTGAGCACTATGGGACTTAACATCTATGGTCATCAGTCCCCTAGAACTTAGAACTACTTAAGCCTAACTAACCAAAGGACATCACACAACACCCACTCATCACGAGGCAGAGAAAATCCGTGACCCCGCCGGGAATCGAACCCGGGAAACCGGGCGTGAGAAGCGAGAACGCTACCGCACGACCACGAGCTGCGGACGGTCTTAAATTAAATGTCTGACTCGTGGCCTCGCCAAATTCTCAGACGTATTTTTTCAAAAGACAATTTCTTGAATGTAATGCTAACGCAATGTACTATTCACCGATGTAAACAAATTATTGTTATTAAATTAAAATATTATATGTATTTTACGCAATTAAACATTTTATTGTTATAATACACTGTACAGTCACACTAATGTGACCACCTGTCGAAAGCCTGAGTAGCCAGGATTTGCATCTCAGGCCGCTACCTGGCGTGCAGGAAGAGGGTCAGCGAGGTTCTGGAAGGTACCGACAGGGATGCATAGCCTGCCGACTCAGGTGCCGCAGGCAGCTGCTCTACGTTTCTCGGTTGAGGATCCATGGCGCGCACAGCCCGATCCGTGTGGTCTCGCAGATTCTCGAGTGTGTTTAAATCTGGAGAGTTTGGGGGCCAGAGGCGTGCGGTAAACTCGTCCTGGTGCTTTTCGAACCACGCTGAACCAACTGTGTGACACGTTGCATTGTCCTGCTAGCAGATGTCATAGTGCCGAGGAAAAACAATCTGCATGTAGGGGTGGATATGGTCCCCAAAGGCAGGGACGTAGATGTGTTGATCCACTGTATCTTTCAGAAGGACGAGGTCGCCCAGTAACGCCACGAAACATTCCCGAGACCACAGAGCTCCCCCGTCCGGCCTGGACCCTTTGCTTTCAGTCGCTTCTGTCCTATGGAGCATAAAAGGTGATTCATCTGAAAGGACACCTGTCGCCACTGTGTGGACGCCCAGTTGTGGTACTGGGCGTGCAAATACCAGCCTTCGTGGCCGCTGGGCAGCAGTTAGCATGGGTGCATGAACAAGCCGCCGGCTGCGGATGCCTAAACGCAGCAACGTTTGCAGGACAGTTGCCCTGGTGACTCTGTTGGTAAGACCTTGATTCATCTGGGCGGTCGGTTGCTCAACAGTTGTACGTCTACTTGCTCATGCACATCTCCGTTGCCGTCGTCCATCCCTGTCATATACGACCCGTTGTGCACCCACTTGCCTCGGCGCCAGTTTTGGTAGCGCCATCTTCCCATGCGTGGTATACATTAAGCACGACGTCTAGTGAACAGTTTACAAACTTAACCGTTTCTGAAATGCTTCCGCCCTTGGGCCGAAAGCCAATGATCATGCCTTTTTGGACATCAGATAAATTACTCCGTTTCCGCATTACAACTACTGCAATGATTTCCGTGTCCTCCGACATACTTTATATACCCCGTTCTGCTAGTGTTGCCACGTGCTGCCTGTGAGTGGTTATCGCACATTGACGCCGAACATAGTCGGTGGTTACATTAATGTGACTGGGTCGTGTATTATTAGGGCACGTTAAACGTGGACGGCAACTTGTATTTCGGGGAGGGGGGGGGGAGGGGGACAGTAACATTAACGTACTGGTACCCACCACCACCAGAACCGAACCCTGGAGTCGCGCTTGTCAAAGCAGAAACATCTTTGGACATCGGTCAAGGGAGGTCAATGAGCTCAATAATAAAGCGGATAGACTACTGTACGAAACACAGGCATGACGCAAGACCTCACAGCCGCCATCTTATGTCGGAACGAGCTGTCAAATTGATCTGCTAGACGGGAGAAATAAAATCACTGTTTACTGATAATGCGCAACGTTATCTCGGTTCAGTTTGTTGATCGCTGAATGAATCACTTCAAAAACCGCAAGCACAAGATTACTAACAACTGAAAATGCTCTTCGCCAATATAGCGTTCCCGCCAAACGCCGTCCCGTTTTCTGTGAGATGATGATGTTTGGTTTGTGGGGCACACAACTCCACGGTCATCAGCGCCCGTACAATGTCCCAATTTTGACACAGTCCAGTTTTTTTCACAATCCAATCTAGCCACTGTCACGAATGATGATGATGAAAATGTGTGCCCCGACCGGACCTCGAACCCGGGATCTCCTGCTTACATGGCAGACGCTCTATCCATCTGAGCCACCGAGGACACAGATGAATAGCGCGACTGCAGGGACTTATCCCTTGCACACTTCCCGTGTCCACATCGAGGTAAATCAACAACACCTGTCGGCAGCTGAGGGTTTCAGTTAATCATCATTTATTCCAGGGAAAAGCTGCACGGTCATCAACAATATCTGTTCTTTCGAGAACAGTTACTGTTTCCATATACTTGTTGCAGCGTCTTGGCGGAAGAGTGACTGCCTGCCCTACCTGAACACATGAGGTAGCGCTCTGCCGACTGCGTCGCTTGGTCTGCAATCTAGTGAAACTCTATATCGTTATGCGAGACGTTGAACGACTTCCGGCCTGTTTCTCGTTTTAACGGGTGAGAGTACAAATAACTCGATTACTTTTCATATTATCTTGCAGCCACTGATTCGCAGTTCACAGTGCTTCTGTCACCGTGCGGTTAAAGGCGCTGCAGTCTGGAACCGCAAGACCGCTACGGTCGCAGGTTCGAATCCTGCCTCGGGCATGGATGTTTGTGATGTCCTTAGGTTAGTTAGGTTTAACTAGTTCTAAGTTCTAGGGGACTAATGACCTCAGCAGTTGAGTCCCATAGTGCTCAGAGCCATTTGAACCATTTTTTTTTTTTTTTGCTTCTGTCATGTATGTTATGCCAAAAAGGCAATCCTGTTTTGTGGTGCTGCTGTAGCTCATATGTATGCTACTCTGTTTTGCATTTGGAAGAAATGAATTTAATCTGGTCGAATACCGATGTTGTTTTTGCAGTTACATAGTTATGCACTGGTGATAAAATTCACGGCACAGTTGATCGGTAATTTAATTTTTATGAAGCCCAAATCTGATATGCAAGCTTCTCCTATCCTTTCCACACTGTTTGTCGGTGTTTATGTCAGTGAATACTCACTTTAACTTGTTAATAGTGCACAGGCTGACCAGATTTCAGAGAGAAGAAACCAGGACACTTGTGTTTATTCATAACTTCATTACTACAATTACGCTTACCTGTCTGGTCATCTATAGTGATATTTTTAAATACATAATAGGCCACAGCCCATAGCAAGAATGTGTCTTCATTTTGTGAATTGGGAAGGAACTTGTAGGTTCATTACACATAAATGAAATTCTTTTCTTCAGAAATAAAAAAGACTGATATATTCTTTTTTATTGTAATAGCCTGGATATATATTCTGCAATGTTTGGTCACTTACTAGTTAATCGCAAAAGCTGTGCAGTATTCTTAATCAACAGATACAAATTATAAATTTGATACTAATATTTAAGATTTTGTTTGACTGCAGACAGTTCGGACAAGCCTGCATACATGCTAAACCATATTCAATAAGCACTGCTAACACACGCCGCATCGCTCACTTTCTTCACATAATTAACTTCCATGTCACTTCTAAATTCCATGGTTCACCCCTAGTCATGAGCTTCTAACGAACTGTATGTATACCGCTAATGTCGTGATCCTATTGAAACGTCATGTTTAAATGAAATGCGGAAGAACGAGTTGTATGCAAATCATACTTTTTTCACTTTCTAATTAAATAAATTTTGCTGTTTGTACAGAGACACTTGCTGACTATTGTCGAGCCGAGAATTTCATCTTGAGCTACTCGATATCGTTAACTGCGACCGAGAGCGTACCTTGCCTGCCTCTACAGGTTTACTTTCATAACGTTTTCTTCCCGTGGTAGCTGGAGGTTTTTTACGAGGAATAAGCCCGAGTAAACATATTTTCAATGGGCAAGTTTTTTGTCGCTGTTGGACGATAAGCATTTGTTTTCTAATTATCGAAGTAACCTTGTAATGTCTTCAGAGCACTAAACGATAGCAAAGTAGCCTTGTAGTGTGTTTGGAGCACTGAACGATTATTTTCTGCTCTGAAGTGTGCTGTAAGATTGATACTAATTGCACAGTTACTGGACAGCTCGAACACACCACTTCACAGTAGAAGGACGTAACCCTGGAAGGACGTAACGTCAGCTTAAGATGCAAAAAAGATCCGTGCCGCGATGCCACTTGCAAGTACACACAACTCGCGCCGCAACAGCCGTCGTACCAAAGTAAACGGTGGTAAACTGTTGCTGTGTTATATCCATTTTCCCTATTTTCGCAAGTGCAGCAAAATAAAAGTAATCTTTACCTTGTGGAGTTCCAGGTGTCAGAAGCCACGACAGTCTCGGTTGGATATAGTAAGAAACAGCTGCAATCTGCCTCTGACTTTTTGCCGTGTTAAGGGAACACTTTTTCATTGATTGCAGTAAAGAGCTTCCACATTCCGCAGCGCGGACGGCGTTGGCAAATAATCAAGTAATTTACAACTGGTGATGCCACTCCTTTGTTCTAGAGAAAGCGTGTTAGGAATCGGTGGAATGGAGGCAAGTGTGAATAACAAGCCCGCTAAGGTTGTACTCGCTTACACTCTCACGTGAGTGTGGTGCATCAGTTTCCGTATTGCCTGTGAGCACCGTTAAGTTCTCAACAAATGCAACTGCGACAACATTCCTTGTTTCCACCGGAAGTAGTTGAACGTTCATTCCACAAATTCATCATGAATTTTCTCCATGTTTCAGAGCGCTAATAGTACTAACTACTCACAACGAGAACCTCTCGAAGGAATTTAGCTTCACAAGACAACATTTACTCGGTAACAGAACGTATTAATTCTCCGTGTACCAAACGATTGCGCATGTAAGAAAAGCTGTACAAGTTCGTGCAAAAGTATGACGTTAGACTGCAAGTAAAGAACAGAGAAAAGAGGGTATTACATAAACAACAGAGATTGCGACATTTCTTTTCTGTGTGAAAGAATTTCACTCGGTGCAGTGTTTGGAAAGACAATGAAGGAGAAGAGCTTCAAGAGCAATGTGAGCTGCCACATTCTTTTCTTGGAAAGAACAGATCTGAGGTGGGATATCACTCGTAGAAAGACGCGTCAGAATCATAATTAAGAAACTTTTGAAGTACAGTGTTGTGGAGAAGGTGAAATCTTGTGCTGGTAGCTAGGCTACTGCCCTAAGTTATCAAGAACGTCACTGACTGCTGGACGTTATCATACACCGGACAAATAATCAGCAATATTCTCTTGCATCTCTGATTCATTATACATGTTTGGAATTCAAGTACAGAGGCACCATCTCTAGATGAGGAACTCCAGGCCATTTGCTTTCCTTTTCGTGAGAGAGAAATTCTGGTAAAATGAAATTTCTTCCGACACAAACACAATCATTCGTTTAGTTTACTACGCATTTAATCTATATCAGCTTAAATAATCGACGGTAGTAATGTTTCGGGTGCCGATTTTTTGGGTTCCGTACCTCAACTGGTAAAAACGGAACATTATGAGAATCCTGTAAGTTTCACTTTGCTGTCCCTCTGTCTGTCTGTCCTACTGTTCAAAACCGGTTTTCCCAGAAACGGGTTGACGTATCAAGTTGAAATTTATGTCTCGTATTAGCGTCTACAGTCCATTGGCATTGGAAAAGATTGAAGCTTCTAAGTCAGTGCAGTAAAAAGATACGGCTATTTATGTCGTATATTTTGATACTCGCATGGTCCTTCCCTTCGATCTAGAATTTGCCAAGAAGGAAGTTTTAACAATACAACCAAAGGAAAAAATCAGAAAATTGTTAATTTGTAATTTTATCACATGGAAAATATTTTTTGTCATTTGTTATACGACAGTCTGTCTGACCGTTTGCCCGTACGACCCCTTTTTATTCATGAACCAGTAGACCTATCAAGTTGAAATTTATGTGACGTACTAAGAGGTCTATGGTCTCTTGGCGGTATAACGAACGTTAGCTTCTAATTAAAAGAAACAGCTATTTGTGTCACATGTTTTGATACTCTCAAACCCACTCGTCAAAACCCGTACGGTACTTCCCAGTACGTAGAATCATGAAATTTTGCCAAGAGGGAAGGTTTCACAGTACAGCTAAAGGGAAGAAATTAGAGAATTGTTAATTTGTAATTATATCAGGTGAAAAAAGTATTTCCTTTATCATTTGTTATCCGACTTCAGACTTGAAATTAAAACATTTTCTTAAGTCCTGGAATCCCTGGGACCGATATCTTACCAGTACAACAAGCAAAAATCGTCGAGATCTTCGATTCCGGGAATGGATGAGCTGTCTGTGTACATAAGTGTGTACGGAACCCTCTTTGTGCGAATTTTACTGTCACCTGGCCGCTTTTTTATTTTGAAAATACGACAAGACACTTGCTGTTTCATGTGACATGATATTATCATACAGTAAAGTGTTCAGCTACTTGAGCTGCTAAGGTTTCCTTAACTTATTTTAATCTTATAGTGCTTGCTGTTACATCAGTTGCGGTAAGGACGCTTTCGCATCATTAATCATTTTTCGATTTTCAAGTCGTTTGATAGGTAGGTATTTGCATTTCTTAGTACCTCTCATACAGGTTGTAACGTTGCATAAGAGCTTTGTACTCGGCCACTATTTTGGTGAGCAGCAGGTGGACATTCACTTTACTGCCTTCGTGCGTACGCGCTGATGGGCCAAGACATTACGATCACCTGCTTAATAGCTTGTTGGCTCACCTTCGAAAACCAAAAGAGCAGCATTTCTACGTGGAATGGATCCGTCAAACCTTCGCCCGTTTCTGTAAGAATGTGGCACCAGATGTCTGCGGGTAAGTCACGCATTTCCCATAAATTACGGACAGGTGGTTTGTGGGCATGGAACTGTCGCCCCGTAGTGTCCCAGTTACAGTCTTCCATCGGACTGAGACTAGGCGAAGTTGGTGGGCAGGGCACTGACGTGAGTTCACGCCCACTGGTACGTTCCTCAAACCACTGTAGCACGATTATGGCCTTGTAACATAAACAGTTATCCTACTGGGAGATCCCCACCGTCAGGGAAGACAGTATCAAGCATGAAGGTATCCAAGTGGTCCACAACACACTGAGGTGACAAAAGTCATGGGATAGTGAAATGGACATATGCAGAGGTATCACGTACACAAGCTATAAAAGGGCAGTGAGTGCATTAAGAGGAGCTGTCATTTGTACTCAGGTGATTCATGTGAAGAGCTTTCTCATGAGATTATCATCTCTGTGGCGCTTTCATGTTTACTAAATGAACCTGTAACGAAATGCACTGCCCTTCTTTGGATCTCTTGTATTTGCTCTATCAGTCTCGTCTGGTATGGACCCAATACTGACAAGCGATATTCAAGCATCGGTCGAACAAGTGTTTTGCAAGCTACTACCTTCGTCGATGGACTACATTTCCTGAGGATTCTTGAAGTGAATCTCAGTGTGGTATATGCCTCACCCGCACTTAATTTTATGTGACCATTCCATTTCAGATCGCTCGGTAGGCATACTCCTAGATTAATTGGGGAATCTAGGGACATACAACAAGTACGTTCCACATCCACAAAGGCCGGAAAGACCACACGCACGTAGGCGTTCAAGGAATCATTCTTGTCACACATCATAAGTGAATGGAAGAGGAATAAAAGTTGGCCATGTGCGAGTAGGTCTCGCGCACTGCGGGTTCCGCACAAGATTCATTATGCGTACAGACAGTTCATCCATTCAGGGAATCGTGAATCACGATTTTTGCCCGTTATCGACATTGCCACTCGCAAGATATCGGTCCCAGGGATTCTAAGACTTTCAATTTCGAATTTGAAGTCAGATACTATATGGCAAAAGAAATACGCTTTTAGTGTGATATCATCACACATTAACAATTTTCTGATTTCCTTACTTCACTTGTTCTGTGAAGCTTTGCTTCTTGCTGAACTTGATAATTCTACGTCAACGGAGTGTACACTATATGTTTTAATGAGTGAGTTTGCGAGTGTCAAAATAGATGAGATATATGGCTGTACCTTTCGACTACATTGACTTAGAAACTTACATTTATTTCACCGCCAACGGACTATAGACCTCAGCATGTGACATAAATCTTAACTTGATACGTGTACCCGTTCCTGAAGAAAACGGGGCGTAACAGATGGACGGACGGACAGTCAGATGACAAATAACAAGTTTTTCGCGTTATATAATTAAAAATTAAATATTTTCTCATTTTCCCTTTATTTGTACTGGCAGACCTTGCTTTTTTTTTCAAATTTCATTACTCTAGGGCAACGAGAAGTAACCTATAGGTTTTGATCAGTGAGTTTGTGAGTATCAAAATAAGTGTCATAAATAGCCGTACCTTTTGACTGCATAGACTTACAAGCTGAGGTTCATTATCCCACCAAGGGACCATAGATCTTTATATGAGACACAATTTTCAACTTGATAGGTCTACCCGTTCTTGAGAAAAAGGTGTTTTATCAGACAGACGGACAGACAGACAGTCTGACAACAAACGACAAACTTTTTATTCGTGTGATATAATTACAAATAAAAAATTTTCGGTTTTTTCTTTTTCCTTTGGTTGTACTGTGAAAGCTTGCTTCTTTCCAAGTTTCATCATTATAGCTCAATGGGAAGTGCCCCAAAGGTTTTCTTGAGTGAGTTGGCAAGTCTCGAAATATGTGTCATAAATAGCCGGATCTCTTGATTGCACTGACTTAGAAGCTTCAGTGTTTTACACTGTCAAGGACCGTAGATCTTAGTAAGTGACATACTTGTAAATTTCAACTTGACACGTCTACCCGTTGATGAGAAAAAGGGTATGTAACACTCAGACGGACAGGCAAGCAGTTAGGCAGACAGACAGACAGATACACTACTGGCCATTGAAATTGCTAGACCAAGAAGAAATGCAGACAATAAACGGGTATTCGTTGGACAAACATATTATACTAGAACTGACATGTGATTACATTTTCGCAGCAATTTGGGTGCATAGATCCTGAGAAATCAGTACCCAGAACAACCACTCCTGGCCGTAATAACGGCCTTGATACGCCTGGGCATTGAGCTAAACAGAGCTTTGATGGCGTGTACATGTACAGCTGCCCATGCAGCTTCAACACGATACCACAGTTCATCAAGAGTAGTGACTAGCGTATTGTGACGAGCCAGTTGCTCGGCCATTATTGACCAGACGTTTTCAGTTGGTGAGAGATGTGGAGAATGTGCTGTCCACGGCAGCAGTCGAACATTTTCTGTATCCAGAAAGGCCCGTACAGGACCTGCAACATGCGGTCGTGCATTATCCTGCTGAAACGTAGAGTTTCACAGGAATCGAAGAAGGGTAGAGCCACTGGTGGTAACACATCTGAAATGTAACGTCCACTGTTCAAAGTGCCGTCAATGCGAACATGAGGTGACCTAGACGTGTAACCTATGGCACCCCATACCATCACGCTGGGTGATACGCCAGTATGGCGATGGCGAATAGACGCTTCCAATGTGCGTTCACTGCGATGTCGCCAAACACGGATGCGACCATCATGATGCTGTAAACAGAACCTGGATTCATCCAAAAAAATGACGTTTTCCATTCGTGCACCCAGGTTCGTCGTTGAGTCCACCATCGCAAGCGCTCCTGTATGTGATGCAGCGTCAAGGGTAACCGCAGCGACGGTCTCCGAGCTGGTAGTCCATGCTGCTACGAACGTCGTCGAACTGTTCGTACAGATGGTTGTTGTCTTGCAAACGTCCCCAGCATTTGACTCAGGGATCGAGACGTGGCTGCACGATCCGTTACAGCCGTGCGGATAAGATGCCTGTCATCTCGACTGCTAGTGATACGAGGCCGTTGGGATCCAGCACGGCGTTCCGTATTACCCTCCTGAACCCACCGATTCCATATTCTGCTAACAGGCATTGGATCTCGACCAACGCGAGCAGAAATGTCGCCATACGATAAACCGCAATCGCAATAGGCTACAATCCGACCTTTATCAAAGTCGGAATCGTGAAGGTACGCATTTCTCCTTCTTTCACGAGGCATCACAACAACGTTTCACCAGTCAACGCCGGTCAACTGCTGTTTGTGTATGAGAAATCGGTTGGAAACTTTCCTCATGTCAGCACG
Organism: Schistocerca cancellata; assembly: GCF_023864275.1. Lineage (NCBI taxonomy): Eukaryota > Metazoa > Arthropoda > Insecta > Orthoptera > Acrididae > Schistocerca > Schistocerca cancellata. The sequence goes on along the minus strand of NC_064633.1, from coordinate 486,781,694 downwards.
TTGTAGGTGTCGCCACCGGCGCCAACCTTGTGTGAATGCTCTGAAAAATTAATCATTTGCATATCACAGCATCTTCTTCCTGTCGGTTAAATTTCGCGTCTGTAGCACGTCATCTTCGTGGTGTGGCAATTTTAATGACCAGTAGTGTAGATAGACGGGCAACAGAGTGATCCTATTAGTGTTCCGTTCTCACCGACTGATGTATGGAGCCCTAAAAAGCCGTAACACATGGTACAGTAGGAAGTACCCTCTGCGATGAGCTTCACAGTGGCTCGAAGAGCGTGGATGTCGAAGTGGATCTGGGAGCGACGTGCGGCCTACTTGTGCTCGGGAAGAGGCGCGGATGCAGTGAGCCGGCCTCAGGCCTTTGCCGCAGGACTGCTAACGATGTCCGTTGGAGCTGGTGGCGGCAGCAGCGGCAGGGGCAAGTGGTCGGCCCGGCGATGCTGGCGTTGATTGTGAGAGGGCCACATTCCGGGGACAAGAATGTACCGCGGCCCGGCCCGGCCCGGCCCGCCACCAGGACCGGGGGCCGGTGATTATCTCAAACGGCGATACCCGTCAGCGTCTGCCGCCGCCGCTGCGCGCCCGGGCTCGGGTTGCGCCCGGCCAGATCGGATTCCGTGTTTCTGGTCACCGACTCCTCACTTCATCGCGAGTGGCTTCCTCTTGTTCTGCGCGCGCTCCTGACGTAATTGCGGCGCTCTGTGGGCGGAGAAGAGACGGAGAATGTTCAGTAGTAGCAAATATAATATTGGCTGCACTCCAAGGCTAGTTGGACCAATAATTTTCTCAGTGTACATTACTGGCCATTAAAATTGCAACACTATGAAGGATACAAAATAACTAAATCGTGCTTACTCTGCGCAGGCCTACACAATTCAGAGGGGAGAATACGTGATTAAATTTGTAACTTACTTGCGGCTGTACACTGAGAAGAAAAAGGTCATGGGATAGCTTCCAATACAGTGTTCGACCTCCTTTTGCCCAGCGTAATGCAGCAGCTCGACGTGGCGTGGACTCAACAAGCCCCCTGAAGAAACATTGAGCCATGCGGCGTCTATAGCCGTCCATAGCTGCAAGAGTGCTGCCAGTGCACGGTTTTGAGCACGAACTGACCTCTCGATTCTGTCTCATAAATGTTGGATGGGTGGCCAAATCGTTGGCTTGTCTTGTCCAGAATGTTCTTCAACCCCGTAGCGAACGCTTGTGGCCTGGTGACATAGCACATAGTCATCTATAAAAATTCCATCGTTGGTTTGGAACTTGAAGCCCATGAATAGCTGGAAATGGTCTCAAAAAAAAAAAAAAAAAAAAAAGTTCAAATGTGTGTGAAATCTTACGGGACTTAACTGCTAAGCTCATCAGTCCCTAAGCTTACACACTACTTAACCTAAATTATCCTAAGGACAAACACACACACCCATGCCCGAGGGAGGACTCCAACCTCGGCCGGGACCAGCCGCACAGTCCATGACTGCAGCGCCTCAGACCGCGTGGGTAATCCCGCGCGGCCAAATGGTCTCCATGTAGCCGAAAATAACAATTTCTAGTTAATGATCTGTCCATTTGGACCAGAGTATCTAGTACATTCCACGCAAACACAGCCGAACGCTATTACAGAACCACCAACAGGTTGCGCAGTGCCTCGTTGACAACTTACGACCATCTGGAACGCCGCAATCACCTCTTACCAACTGAAATCGGGACTTACCTCACCAGTGCACGGTTCTCCAGTCATCTATGGTTCAACCGATACGGCCACGAGCCCAGCAAAGTCGCTGTGGGCCATATCGTGCTGTTAACAAAGGCTCTCAAGTTGGTAGTCTGCTGACACAGCCCATTAACGGCAAATTTCACTTTACTGCTCTAACGGATACGTTCGTCGTGCATTGATTTCCGCCGTTATTTCACGAGGTGTTGTTTGCCTGTTAGCACTGAAACTCTATGCAAACGCCACTGCTGTCGATCGTTAAGCAAAGGCCGTAGTTTATCTGTGGTGACAGGTAATGCCTGAAACTTGCCTTTCTGGGCACCCTCTTCACGCTATGTATCTCGGAATACTGAATTCCCTAACGATTTCCGAAATGGAATTTCACGTGCATGCGACTACCATTCAGCGTCCAAAGTCTGTTAATTCTCTTCGTGGGGCTATAAACACGTCGGAAACCTTCGCACATGAATCACATGAGTACAAATGACAGCTCCGCCAATGATCCGCCGTTTTACTCCTTGCGTATGCGATGCTACCGCCATCTCTATATGTGCAGATCGCTATCCCATGGCGTTACTGACCTCAGTGTACATGGTACGAAATTTACAGCACAAAACCGGCACGTTTGGAAGCAATAGAGTCTTTGACGCGGCTGGGTATCGAGTTGAACTGAGTTTCGATTGCAGGCAAGGATACGTCATTCGACGTTGATTCAACTCTATGGCAGAGTTAGCCGTTCCTTGCGACTGATGAATGCAGCCAGTGTCTCTCGGGAATTAGGAGAGGAGTTCGGTAACTAATGCAACACTGTTTTAGTCTCGGCCAATTTCAGAAAAAATGCAGAATTTGCTGTAGGAGATCGTGCAGTATTCCTTCTCTGCCTCTATAGTTTCTTTGAGTTCTAATAGGTGGCGGCGCTATACCTTGCCTAAGAAATTGCGCGGCGCCATATATCGCCTAAGAAATGGCGCTTGTAACGTAGATGCGTTCAAGCAGAGAGCTGTCATCGAGATTTTTTTGTCGCAAAATCAGACCATCAAAGATATTCATAGGCGCTTGCAGAAGGTCTACGGAGACCTAGAAGTGAACAAAAGCAAGGTGAGGTCACGCAAACGTGTCCGATCTGCCGCCTGCCGGCTGGCCGCTCACAGCTGTGACTCCTGCAGTGTTGGAACGTGCGGACACTCTCATTCGATGTGGTCGCCGGATCACAACAAACACCTCGCTGCACAACTGGACATCTCTGGTGGCAGTGCTGACACACTCGTCCACCAGTTGGCGTACACAAAGGTGTACGCCCGATGCATTCCTCGATGCCTAACAGAAGACTGTAAGGAGCAACTAAGGACCATCTGGGTGGAATTGCTTGCGTGTTACGGGGTTGAGCGTGACAATTTTTCCTCGAACATCGTCACAGGCGATGAAACATGGGTTAATCGCTTCGAATCAGAAACAAGCAATCATATCGTGGCACCACACCAGCTCTCCTCCATACAAATAATTCAAAGCCGTACCCTTAGCCGGTAAAGTCATGGCGATCGTCTTCTGGGACTCTAAAGGGATTATTCTATCTTATGTCCTCCCTCATGGTGCAACGATCAACTATGAAACGAGTTGTGCTACACTCTGAATACTGAAGAAACGACTTCAGCGTGTTCGTCGCCATAAATATAAAGATAAACTTCTCCTTCTCCATGACTTCACACAAGTCTGCGCATCCGAGCGCAGCTCACAAAACTTCACTGAACTGTTCTTCCTCATCCATCTTACATCCCGGATCTCCCAAGTTCCGACTTCCTTCTGTTTGGCCCAGTGAAGAATGCACTCCGCGGGAAGCAGTACGTGGATGGTGAGGAGGTTACTGACGCAGCAAGACTTTCGTTGGCTCCGGCGTCGACCACTATCGTGGTACCATGCGGACATACAGGCCCGCCTGGTAAGGTGGTGTAAGGCCGACACGTTGAACGGAGTTTACGTTGGAAAACAGGGTTTTGTAGCCAAAAGAATGGGGAATAATATGATGTGCTGGTGTCCTGCATAAAAGCAACCTGTGCATGGGGGCTTAATTAAAATTAAATATGAATGCAAATATTTTTAGTAGCTGTATGTCCGATTACGCAAGTCTCGTAAACGGCTGGCCCTGACTAGTTTTCGTACGCAATCTGACTGCATAGAATAACAACAAACAATGAAACAAAATTTTCGTTAACACAGTTAATTAATTAAGTCCCCAGCAACTATAAAATCTACGAAGCCAACATAGCACAAGTGTAGCTGTTCTGTATGTGGTAGTATGACTCAACGCACATCTGGCACGGTTCTTCTTCAACAAGACAAGAATTTTTAAATATCATTTATACTGACGTGATAAAAGAAAATTAGAAATACTATAATTGTGCAAGAAACCCAGAATTACACTCTAATACAAGAACACACGCCAGATGCTTTGTTGACTGAACCTGTAATGAAGCATTATTCAGGACACACAAATAATAAGAAAATAAGGAACAGTCGTTAGTTACCTTAATTTATATTGACGAAAAGCACTCAGATCATTACAATATCTCCATTGGAACAACATCTGCTATCTCTCCCATCAAATAACTGCATAAACATGGAACAACACTCTCCACTACCGCATCTCACTCTAACTTCAGCTACACGCAGTGTCCACCACAACTTCTCGGCAAGAACTGCCTGTCGCTGCGTCTCAATAATCACTGCCAGTGGAGGCGGCGGAACAATACTCTCTGGCGCTGTGGCTCAGTGTAGCCACCTTTCATATGCCCTTCCTCCACGGGCTAGAATTTGATGGTATTTTTGCCAGCATTGGTGGTGAAAATACCACCAAATTCGTCAAAAAAATTACTGACAAAAATAAAAGGTAATATTAATACGTAAGTATCATATAACTAGATAAAATTTTGGCTTTGCACTGACCTTACAATAGCCTAATATATAAAATACAGTAAGGAATACAAATTCTTTCATACATATGACTTTACATAATAGTTTACAGAAATATCATGTGGTTAAACAATTCAATCGATAGCGTCAGCAATGACGAATATGAGCAGGTAAGAGTCTTATAACTTTTCACAAACAGTAATACACAAAAAATCAGTTTATACAATATTCACATAAAATGTTTACACAACAAGTGGTTGACAGTTCCAGCAGTAGCACCCAGCAATGTTGAGTAGGTGCAGACACCATCAGGTGACATCATTTCAGTAGAAGCAGTCCATCAGTGGCACCCAGCAATGTTGAGTAGGTGCAGACTCCAACAGGTGATATCATTTCAGTAGAAGCAGTTCATCAGTGGCACCCAGCAATGTTGAGTAGGTGCAGACAGCAAGAAGTAACATCATTTCAGTAGAAGCAGTTCCATTTGTGGTACCCAGCAATGTTGAAGAGGTACACACAGCAACAAGTCACATTTCTCAGTAGAAGCAGTTCATCAATGGCACCCAGCAATGTTGAGTAGGTGCAAACAGCAACAGGTGACATCATCTCAGTAGAATCAGTCCATCAGTGGCACCCAGCAATGTTGAGTAGGTGCAAACAGCAACAGGTGACATCATCTCAGTAGAATCAGTCCATCAGTGGCACCCAGCAATGTTGAGTAGGTGCAAACAGCAAGAAGTAACATCATTTCAGTAGAAGCAGTTCCATCTGTGGTACCCAGCAATGTTGAAGAGGTACAGACAGCAAGAAGTAACATCATTTCGGTAGAAGCAGTTCCATTTGTGGTACCCAGCAATGTTGAAGAGGTACACACAGCAACAAGTCACATTTCTCAGTAGAAGCAGTTCATCAATGGCACCCAGCAATGTTGAGTAGGTGCAGACAGCAGTCCATAATATTCACTATCACTGCTCACACAGTTCATCAGCAGAAATTAAACATGTCCTAGTGGCACCAATCATGTAGAAAAAGTACAAGTAGCAGTCCATAATTTCACCATCGCTAATCAGACAGTTCAAGCATGAACAATAGTTTGAATGCACATACAAATGCTTTTACAATGCTCTTACACTAAACATACAAATCATAACAAACACACAAATGATATCAGATAATTGTCATATTACTATTACAAATACACAAACATCAGTAAACCTATAATATTTATGGGTGTCAGTGCAAGCCACTACAAACAAATAAAATAATATTTAGGAGATAGGTGGGTAGGATTAGGAAAGGAAAACACACAAAACACACTCACTCATCTTTCATCCACATTAAGTACTACTGTGTAATTGAATAGTGTTAACTGTGTGAATCCACTTCTGTCAAAATTTCATGTTCATCATGTGTATCAAGTAGTAGTGACAGCAATGTATAACAGTCAATAATAGTTAAGTCAACGTCATAGTCATCATGTCAAGACCAATGTTTGCCAAGCCAGATCAAAATGTACGGTTGCTGAACAACTGTCAGTGTGCCAAGATATGCAACTTCCTCTCTCCAAAAAAAAAAAGTACATACTGCTTAGTGATTTAACAAAGTGTGTGTAGACAATCCTCCTTCCATTTTAGTGTTCTAGTCTGCTATCTTCATCCTCCTTGTTCCATATAGACCAACAACAAAAAAAAAAAAAAAAAAATGCACCTCACTTATTTTACCTTTTATCCACCAAAACTCAAATCAACTTCATATAATCTCAATACCTCTATAACACCTCTTCAATACGTCGCTACATATAATCCTTATTGCCAGTTTCATTTCACTTCCATAACAACTCTTTCCTCTAGTCAGTTTCGTCGAACAAGTACAGATAAAATCCTAATGCAAACCTCATCATCCCATACAATCCGAAGACACACTGTCAACACACAGCCTCTGTGTAATCCATCTGACCAAAATCTTCTACTCATTATGAATTATAAACAAAGAATGCATACATGACCTCTAACAGACTTAGTTCGAATAACTCTCAGTAATTAAGTACGATTACGGAGTGTGAATGATGCTAATATTTCACAGTGTGTACACCACTTCAAGAATTATGGCAAACAGAAGCAAACATGTGGAGTATTTCTTGTGTCAAGTGTCACTTCCTATTTCAATTGCTCACGAAAAATGCAGTGTAATAACTGTGTTGGTATGTCATGTCGTTAGCTTCCTTCCTATTGGCATACATTTATACAGCTTTCATAAAACCTCCAGCTCATGTGACTTCTATGAAGTTTCTTGTACTAATGTCGTTCGTCGAATTATAGCAGTTCATTTTCTTATCTTAAAAATATAAGGCACTGAGCGTAAGCAAGGCAAGCAATAGCGAGTAAATATACCAGTAGTGAACAGAATGTCAACAAGTGGATGCAGCACAATTCTTACAACGAGGCTCTGCCAAGCGAACAATCTGTAACTAGTACCATAGTGTAACCTAAACTCTATGTTTGTACACTGTACATCAGCATTGCTATATACCAAATTAAAGTATAGTTATGACAACAAGCAGAAATGTGTAAATGTGCAATCCATACGCATAGCAGTAAACATATATCTTACGTACTAAACAGGTCATTAGCATCGTATCTTAATAAGTAAACATGAAGGCGCAAGCAGATAAATCACAAAGTATAACTTACATACATATCAGCACAACTAATCAGGTGACAATTATAATTTAAATAAATAAGCACAGCAGGCACATAATAAAAAAAATATGACATCAGTGAAAAAGCATAGCAGCCAAGCGATGCATAATATACACAAGTTACAACTCAGTTCATTAATAATCATTGTCAAAATCAGTTAACGTACGCAAGCACGTCGCTTCACAAGTAATTTCATTGAACATGTAATTAGCACAAAGTATGAATCACGTAATCGCGAGCAGCAAATTACGTCTAAAGTACGTACCTAAGTGGAAATATGTTACCTGAAAAATAAACTCAATTAATAGTTACCTTTTTTTTAGTTTATTAGTTTCTTCTTGGAAATGACATTTTTCCTAAAATTTTCTCGATAGCAAGTCGTCTTAACGTCGGACACGTACAGAATTTACCTGAAGTTCTTAAATATTTTATAGAACCGTATCCTGAAAAATACTGAATGTTAATAACATAATTCATCAAGTCACTATAGCTTTATACTGAATTTAGTCGGAGAAATTAGACTGTGTATTTATTTACGGCTGTCAGTGCATTCGCACTGAGCACTCGATCAGCTGTAGGCGCGTGACGTAGGAAGTGATTGTTTGCGGTCAACGACTGCCTTGTGCGGCGCGCAGACTTGACTGTTGCTTTGAGTATATGCCGCCGCCAAAACACAGCGCGGTATCCTTGTACTCTCCGTGTGTTTACATACAACTGTTAGTTTCTCAAAAGTATGTCATTCTACAAAAATTTCTCAAAAGTATATCATTCCACAAAAATTTTAACGTTAGATATATGATGTATTCCTTTAGAGCGTCGTGATTTAAGAGTTTCTACTTCAACAGTGTTATCATGAATAATTTTGCGAATTCTATATGGACCGTTATAAAGCAGAAAAAATTTGCGACACAAGCCTTTTCCTTTGTGAGACAATCGATGAGACTTAATTAACACCTTCTGACCAACTGACAAGATTTTTGAACGACCAGGACGCTTAGCTGACTTCTCTCTTCTAGCAGAGCCGCAGATGCAATATTTTGTAGAGCCAGGTTGACAATTTCAGAATGCCGCAGTTTCCGTGAAGGCGGAAAAGGAACGATTTCAGAAATGCGATTTGTCGGTGCTTTGTTTTTTAATATGAGTATAGGCGGTAAAGAAGTTGAATCATTAGGGAGTTCATTCAGAATGTTTTGAAAAATATGAAGATACTGATCCCACGTTCTGTGATTCTGATGACAATAAAGACGACACAATTTATTGATTTCCTTCATCCATCTCTCTGAAGCGTTAGATTGAGGGTGAAAAAGTGAAATGAAAATTTGTTTAATTTTACGACGCCGTAGAGTACGAAACCAAATTTTAGAACGAAACTGTGATCCATTATCTGATATAACCTTATCAACATGACCCACTTCTTTAAGAAAATGTTTGATGAAAGCATTAGATACTGAACGAGCTGTTGCTTTGCGTAACGGTGTAAAACACACATATTTTGATGTCAACTCCACTGCTACGAAAATGTACGCAAAACCATTAGTAGATCGAACCACTGGACCGAACAAATCAACTGCAGCCATGTCCTTTAATTTCGCTGGAATGATAGGAAACAACGGTGCTCTGTGAGAAATAGTTGGCGGCTTTTGCCTTTTGACATAATTTGCATTTGGCAAGAACAAATCGAATACGTTTTTCCATATTATTGAAGTAGCAATTTTCTCGTAATTTATGAAAGCATTTTCTGGGACCAAAGTGTGCATAACTGAAATGTGTGTACCAAATCAATTTATTAACCCACTCATCAGGAATACAAACTAACCAAACAGAGTTGTCGACCGATTTTCGTTTAAAAAGAACTTTCCAGATAGATCGCAAAAACGAGGTGTGGCCAAATCGTCCAATCTAACAAAGCGTCAAGAAAATTACAGACACCAAGGAAACTACGAACATCACGTTTTGTGGTAGGAACAGCATAATTACGAATAGCGTCTAATTTTTCTGGATCAGGAAGAATACCTTCTGTAGAAATAATGTGACCGAGAAATTTCACCTGAGAACGACCAAATTCGGATTTTTTTAAGTTCACCGTAATGCCAACTCTTGCAAAAATACGTAATAATGAATCCAAAATTTTGTTGTGCTCACTCCAAGAATGTTTAGCAATAAGAATGTCGTCGACATAAGAAGTAATATTGTCACGAAGATAAACAGGTAAAATTTCATTTAAACTACGAATGAATGTTGCTGAAGATACAGTAAGTCCAAACGGTAATTTCTGAAGTCACTTTTGGGTAAAACAGTCATATCCGGTTATTGTTTACTTACTCTCTAGATAGATTGATAGTCGAAGAGTTGTTTTCATAGATGCAAAGAATAGTGAAAGAGTAGGCAGCGGTACAGAAAACTAAAAGGGAAATAGCACCACTACAGCTCGAGGCCCTATGCTCGCTACGGCACATATTCACTTAAGAGTAGTGAATCCCCTGAGGACTTTAATAGCTGCACATAAATTTTAGTTTGTGACTTAGTGGCAAATTTAGCGGAAGTGCGTACAGAAATTGAGCTAGCCATGCACATGGATGTATGTCATTCTTAGAATTGCGGAAGATCTTAAATTTCCGAACAGTCAAAAAGTGTTTATAGTCAAAGTTTTCGCCTCGTGGCGACAAAGACCTACCGCGTCTGTCCCAGTCCGAATGCCGATTATTGTCAAGTTCGCGCGCCTGGCGCTCTCTTGTTGCATCCCGTAAATGAAACAAATTGTTTTCTTCAAACCCCTCTGGTATCTGTGATTCTAAATTTCTTCTGCTATATTTTCCTACGATTTCGCCTTCAATTTGTTTGACTTGCTTTTTTAATGCCTCAAATTCCCTTTTCACGCGTTCATTAAATTTTCCCTGATTTTCAACATGTTTATTTATGCTCTGGTACTCTTCGGTTTCTGAAAATGGCAATGGAGCTGTGTCATCTGAATCTCTGTCCCCATTTAAACTAAGATTTGTCAATTTATCTGAAATCTCCTCCACTCTTTCCGATAAGTCACCAATTTGTTCTTTCTGTTTAGTTACGTCTTCCGTAAGTGTCGCGACTCGCGTTTCAGTATTAACGCATTTGGTAGTTAACTGTTCATACTGTTGTGTTAGGTTATTTAATCTGTCATTTGGTACGGATTCCTCGATTCTCTCAAATATTTGTTCCTTATCTTTTGCACGTTGTAAATTTAACTCTGAAAATTTCTGTACTATCACGCGATCTCTTTCTTCCTGTTCTCTATCCTGTTCCCTTTGTCTAATCTCTACTGCAACTAATCTATTATTGTGAGCATTCAAAATCGGTTGTACCTCTTCTCGAATTTCTTTCTTTAATTCATCTTTCATATTTTTGAAACATGTCCCTATTCGTGAATCTAACCGTGTTTCCAAAGTTCCCATCTCGGTTTTAATTGTTCCTATCTCTGTTTTTAATTCAGATCCTAACTGCGATCCCAATGAGTCTAACCGTGTTTCCATATCTGTTTTTAATTCAGATCTAAACTGAGTTTGCATTGTTCCCATATCAGTTTTAATTTCAGATCGTGACTGTGATCCCATATTTAATATAGCACTCATCAACTGCTCCATATTAAATGGTTCAGAATTCTTTTCGCCCCTAACATTTTCCGCAATACTAACTTCCTTCTGCATAGCCATAAGGCTATCTGTGTTCGATACTATTCCAGAATCTTCTGTCGTTAAACTCGGATTCTGTGAATTTTCTGGTTGAGAAAAATTTTGAAATGGTTCCGGACTATTTTCTCGACTGATTAAATTGTTTTCCACTTCATTATTCATGATACTGTTTTCCTCTGTTGGCGAGTTCGCCATGTTAACAATTTCGTCATTCTCACTATCCATCATTTTTGCCTTTTTCATCGATCGCGTAATCATTTACAAAACATACAAAATTCGTCACTGTACGAAAATTTATACACAATGACACTTTATCACCAACAATATCAATCACACGAAATGCGTCCTTCAAACACGATTAACGAACAATAGAAGAATGACAATTACCAATCTACACATGCAAAATAGACTACAATTACTGAACTACAGATTACTACAACAGTACTACTGTCTACTATTTTTGCAATCAGAAGAATTCCAAGGGACGATCCGAAGCAGCGGTCGCCACGTGCATGGGGGCTTAATTAAAATTAAATATGAATGCAAATATTTTTAGTAGCTGTATGTCCGATTACGCAAGTCTCGTAAACGGCTGGCCCTGACTAGTTTTCGTACGCAATCTGACTGCATAGAATAACAACAAACAATGAAACAAAATTTTCGTTAACACAGTTAATTAATTAAGTCCCCAGCAACTATAAAATCTACGAAGCCAACATAGCACAAGTGTAGCTGTTCTGTATGTGGTAGTATGACTCAACGCACATCTGGCACGGTTCTTCTTCAACAAGACAAGAATTTTTAAATATCATTTATACTGACGTGATAAAAGAAAATTAGAAATACTATAATTGTGCAAGAAACCCAGAATTACACTCTAATACAAGAACACACGCCAGATGCTTTGTTGACTGAACCTGTAATGAAGCATTATTCAGGACACACAAATAATAAGAAAATAAGGAACAGTCGTTAGTTACCTTAATTTATATTGACGAAAAGCACTCAGATCATTACAATATCTCCATTGGAACAACATCTGCTATCTCTCCCATCAAATAACTGCATAAACATGGAACAACACTCTCCACTACCGCATCTCACTCTAACTTCAGCTACACGCAGTGTCCACCACAACTTCTCAGCAAGAACTGCCTGTCGCTGCGTCTCAATAATCACTGCCAGTGGAGGCGGCGGAACAATACTCTCTGGCGCTGTGGCTCAGTGTAGCCACCTTTCACCTGCTATAAGAATGTGTGTTCCATTGCTTATTAATATTAGGTTTTCTTGTTGAAAGATAACGTTACCGACACACTGACGATACGATACGGCCAATGGCCGTAATACGACAAAAATGCAACGGTTGCTGTCCAGATTAGCGACTGTCGAACCAGAGGTGATAGTACTGTGTACCCCACGGTGCCACATACAACCATGCCAGGTGTTGGGTCTGTATAATAATGACGAAAGCAACGAGGCTACGTTCGCTGGCCATCGGGGCGCAATTTGATGCAGGGCTCATCACTGAGGACAATTCGACTCCATTCAGTGGTATTCCAGGCCGAATACGTATTTGGAGCCGCCCCGGACAGCGGTGGGACACCAACCTGACTGTCGCCCGTCGTACCGTCCGACAACCAGCTGTGGTGGTCTGGGGTGTCACTTCTTTTCACAGCAGCACCCCTCTTCGTCATCCTCGGCACCCTTACAGCACAACAGCACGACGGCGATGTCCTACGCCCTGTTTTGTTGCCCTTCGTGGCAAGCCATCCTCGGATTACATTTCAGCCCGCACAAAGCTCAATTCATGGAATCAATACTAGAAATAAGAATAATCTTCACAAGGATTTAAAGTCACTTACTCTTGTACAAAAAGATGTGCATTATTCAGGAACACACATTTTCAATAACTTGCCAGCAAGCATAAAAAAGTTTAACAACCAATGAAATTCAGTTTAAGAGAAGCCTAAAGGTTTTATTGGTGGCCAACAGCTTCTACTCCATTGATGAATTTCTCAGTAGAACCAACTGATTATATATATATATATATAAAAACTTCTCCACCATTTCAGTGCAGTAATATGTTCTAAATAAGTATTATAGTAGTTCTGTTAAACGTTTGTTACCTTAAAAATTCAGTGCATTAGTGCAATTTTGTCATATGATGACATGATGGAGACCGTGGCTGTTGTTTGAAGACAAATTTGTGGCTGGTTGCTGTCCCAACACCATCAACATTTGTCAGTGCATTAGTGTTTGTAAAATGATTCTTTCATATAATGTTCATTAAAAAAATGACAGTCATTCCACTTGGGACCTGTGGAAGATACATTAGCTTATTTGTTTCAGTTGTAAATATTTGTCATGTATTGTTGTTTTTCTGACATGTTCTACATCCTCGAGGACCTCCTCACTATGGATCAATTGGAATGAAAGTAAATCTAATCTAAATCTAAACGGCATCCAACAACTCTATTAACAAATACCAAACTGAATAACTGCTTACGTAGGCGCTGAATTGGACCAACGCGTTATTGACTCTCTCAGTTTGTGAAGTTCTTTCTCTTGAGTCAATCACCGACTTTTTCTCAAATTGTTGAGATTTGTTTGTCTGCACCTGTACATTACATCTACCCATTTTCGTCCCATTCGGATAATTCAGTCGTGGTGGGTCGGTTTTTTTATATTATAATGTACGTAAATTAATCCTTTTAGCATACTGGACCATCATTATTTTTGACGCTTTTAGGTCACCGCTGTTATATTCTGGTCGTCATTGGGCACGGTCACTGTTCGAAGGCTCGTTGACCGTAAAATACCACGACTTCCACGCAAATGTGGCAATGAGTATTCGACCGGCCTTCATAAAAATATATCTGCATGTTCCACTAGTGGATTATAAAATACTTAAACGACACGACACTGTAAGCAATCAGTCCCTTTGCCTTCAAAGAATGTGAGCGCAATTTCGTGATATATCTACCTGAAAAATGTAAAATCATTAACGAAATTCAATATGGTGATATTAACAGTTTCGCTACAATAATCGTAGACACTGACATGTATGACTAAAAATATTATTGTTCTATAATAAAATCTATAACTCAAGGATTTCGTCAAAATACCTCTTAGTCATCGAATGTCAAAACTGAAGTGAATCACAATACGAGGACATGTGCACTTCCTTAGAAACTCATTTGTTTCTTTGGAATAATGAACTTAGTTTTTCTTACAGAGCTTTCCTTCTTACGTTTCGTAATATAGTCTTTCAATTTTTCATTAACATTTGTGAAGTAGTCTGACATTATACATATTACTAGTGACACAAGACTTTTTGCAATTGAAAAGTTCCTTAATAAAAAAAGAAAACTAAAACGTCTTTTAATAAAATACACTTTACTGCCATACCAAAGGCCACAGTATACGTACATAAACCAATTTATCAGAGTTAGTTTAGTGTTATCCATAGGTAAGTATGGTAGTGGGGCGATTGTGACGAAACCGAGAAAGGCTGGAGGGAAAGAATAGCTTGACACACTCAATGGCAATTTTCTCCAAATGCATGTAAATACAAGGTAATTCCCATAACAAACAGAATGAACGTGACAGTTATCCAGTTAAGGGATTAGTGGCGGATATCTGGAGCGTTTCACTCTGTTGAATTATTCAGGGCTGCCACTAGGAAGCAACATGAAACGAGCCGAACTCGTAAAATCAGCGGCAGAAAAGACGAATCATAGGAATTTGTAGTGCATCTCTAAAGGAACTCGTATATTGAAAGGTCTCTGTTGGATTCCTTTCATGTTAATTTCTTAAATATGTTGCCATTTACGGCATAAATTCCTCTTCTAAATTTACTGTGGTGTTTCTGACTATCTGGGAGGAGACTGAGCAGTGGAACGTGTTACTTTTACACATGAACAAGGACGATCTGTCACACTACTACACTTTAAAACACAGTTTATATGTAATTCATGTCACACAGTCTCATACGGAACCTACATCCGCTTTCTTTTATATACTGTATTTGATAAGATACTGTCATCCCCCTTCCCTTCTGTGTGAGAGGATGAATGAGCAAATGTATTTGTAGTTGCATGCTTGATGGTAGCAGACAAGCCTGTCTGCTAGAGAACAGTAGGACCAACGTCGGAACAGGTAGCTACACTTTCTAAAAGCAGAGAGGTTTCTATTCTTAGTATGGTCCTGTCCGTCCCTTGTCATGTTGGTATAGGAAGCTGCCTCTCTGGTCACTTCCGTTTGTATCGGTTAGCACGCTCGGTAGGAGCCCAGGTCAGTCTGTCCGCGGCGAGCGTCTGAAGTGGTAAGATCTCAGGCTAAGCGCGTGTCTGCTAAGTCCGTAGGACAATGGGTTTCTTAAGTTCAGTCTAACTGAAAATTTAATCACCTTTATTTCAGGTTTAGCTCTAAAATATATAATGTTATCTTAAATTGCAACGCAGTGTAATTCGAGTGTGAAGTTCAGAATATCTTCCGGTAGCTGCTTTGTCACTACTCTGTGAGTAAAGTGGAACCACGTGTTGATCAGTAACTCTAACTAAGATCATCAATCCTAAATGCGAATGTGTATGAGATTATAACGTCTCGTCTTGACAATATTTTTCAATATAGCAACTTTTCTTTATGTTCAACCCACGTGGGGTGTACTTTGTGAGACCAGTACCACGTGCTTATACAATTGTTTGACCCATCAGGTTAATAGTAACACAATAGTAACCAGTTCGAGGTTTTTCTTTTGTAAATTGCGTTTCGATGTAATTTATTTTAATTATCAAAATTATTGTGGAGTTACACTCTTTGTGTAAACCAAGTTGACCACGTGAAGCATGTGGTGTAAGCATCAAAGTAGCCCTCAGCAATTCTTTTCGGGAAGATTTCACAGAGAGTTAGTATGAATTTAGTATACCAGTGTGTGGTAATTTCATGACGGACAGGATTTTGCTGCGAACGTAACTTCTTTGGGTGAAAATTGAATCGGTTGGTTGTGGTTAATTTCCTCTTGCATATGTTTCAACGTTCTTCGTGTGTTATTTTATGAATGCAGTGTTGTATGTAGTCTCCCAATCTTGGCTCCCTATTTGATGTGTTCCGTAAGATTACAAACTCACATTTACACAATCCTAGGTAAGGCACCAGTTTAGTTATGAATCAAGATTGATATGCTGAAATTTTAACGGAACAATGATCAATGTTGAAATAAATGTCCAAATATAAACTGATTTATTTCTTTTTATTTAAATTGTCTTATATATATATATATATATATATATATATATATATATATATATATATATATATATATTTCACCAGTTATCGTAAGATGAGTACTAAAAGATTATAATTAATGTTAGTCTGGTTGGGACGGACTTAGCAGACACACGCTTAGCCGGAGATCTTACCACTTCAGACGCTCGCCGCGGACAGACTGACCTGGGCGCCTACCGAGCGTGCTTAACAGATACAAACGAGAGTGACCAGAGAGGCGGCCTCCTATACCAACATGACAAGGGACGGACAGGACCATACTAAGAATAGAAACCTCTCTGCTTTTAGAAAGCGTAGCTACCTGTTCCGACGTTGGTCCTACTGTTCTCTAGCAGACAGGCTTGCCTGCTACCCTCAAGCATGCAACTAGAAATACATTTGCTCATTCATCCTCTCACACAGAAGGGAATGGGGATGACAGTACCTTATCATGTACAGTATATAAAAGAAAGTGGATGTAGGTTCCGTAAGAGACTGTGTGACATGAATTACATATAAACTGTGTTTTAAAGTGTAGTAGTGTGACAGATCGTTCTTTTTTATGTGCAAAAGCAACACGTTCCACTGCTCAGTCTCCTCCCAGATAGTCAGAAACACCAAAGTAAATTTAGAAGAGGAATTTATGCCGTAAATGACAACATATTTAAGAAATTAACATGAAAGAAATCCAACAGAGACCTTTCAATATGAGACACTAGAGTGAATAATTGTAGACTACTGTTCCAGTGATCAAGCACCCATCCAACGGCAGACATCAAACTGATTCCGAGTCTTGGTGCTAGAATCTTAACAGATAGATACAACCCAGTGAAATGTAACAGTGATGCTTTATCAATTTAATGTGTTGTATTTGTGAAATGGTGACGTTGTTCCCGTGTAACCACGTCGTGTGCGTTGTGAGAACCGTTATTTGTGGATGACTTTGTGCAGCTCTATTGTCACCGCCGTACATCTCGCATGGCGATCGAGATAATATGGTACCAAAGAGGTATACAGACAGTCGTTTATTCCTCGCTCAGTGGAAAAATATAATAGGATAAAAAACTACTGATGATAGTACCAAGTACCCTCGACTAGAGAGACAGGTGTCTCTGAATAACTGGACAGTTTTTTCTACTAATGTACACTGTGCGTTCCAGATAACGTCTAAGAGAACATTGTTCACTGCTCGGCTGCTTCTGGTATTTAGGAACTTACTAAAACAAATTCTCGATTTCCTGCTCGAAAGCAACTGGAACATTAAAAACAGCTTTAAATTGTTGAGCAAAACAGTCCGCGTATTTATTTAGCCTATTGAACATTTTTTGTGGGACTCCTGTAACACAAGGTACAGCAGGGTCTAAGCAGCAAACTACATTTCTTGCTGCATATTCTTCCTTCATCGTGTCTTCATAGGTCGATTCCCCGACAAAATCATTGATTTTTCTGTATTTAATGCCAAGTTACATGCAACCTTGAGGGCACATCCACAGATGTTATCTTCCTGCCTGACTCCCTCAGCGCCCTTCAAGATATTCAAAACAGGTTCCTAGCAGAGTAACAAGTTCCGAGCATCCACAGGAGCCTTTTTTTTCCACCAGCAGATGCAGGAGAATGATCTGTCATTCTTGTATGTACCAGAGTACATCGAAATCATAGAAATCAGGTAACAGATCCGACAGACACACGCAACAGCACAAGGCCGTCACTTCGCTGGAGATTGTCGGTAGGGTAATGAAAACTGGCTGCATTTAGTTCAATCGTAGACTACATCCTTCCGACGCCTGTACCGTACCAACTGGCCAAAACCTGTCATCGCACAGTCGTGTGGTCTATGACGTATGTGTTCCTACTACTGCGAGAGATCCCATCGCTACGACACACTAAGGGTCTGCGAGTGCCAGTGTAATTAAATTTAACCGATTATGCTCAAACGTTTTTAGTCATATTTCTACTCAGTAGTGTCTTACGGAAAAATTTTCTGGGGTAACTCATCGCCTAGAAAAAAAATATTGTTTGCACAAAAGTGAGCAGTAAGAATAGTTTGCAGTGTTCAACCGCGTGTCGTAAAGGAATCGCCGGCTCGGAAAGAAATTCAGTATACAGCCACAAAAATTTCTGATCATTCAACCAAAATCATAAAATTTATGACTGGTAGCAAAGAAAGTTCTGAATCTAACCTAAAACCATTTCTCTTGGAGAACTCCTTCCATTGCATGAACGAATTTCTGTTTAAAAATTGGTAGTCTGCCAAAAAAAATTCTAACTAGTATTAAGTGTAGTGTCATGAATAGGACTAAAATATATGGATTCATTAATGTTGACACGTATCATGAATACCTGCAAACATAATCGATAAAAGAATCGTTCAAATGGTCTGTGGAACATGTAACTAACTACACGTTGTCTGCTGTAGGTAATGAAGAGACGGACGTTATGACCGTTTCAGAATTATAGATGTTGTCTGACCTTCTTCTTAAATTGTGAAGGAATTATTTCTTCACTTTTTATGTTGGAAGCTTATCTGATTTCGGACATGTCCGAAAGAGCAGATACCACGCATTCATATAACTGAATCGCCTCGATGTGCAATGAATCCACCACAATCAGTGCGGGTGTACAATTATGTTCGACCTCTTGTGGGACTCTCGAAGTAGCGAGCATGGCGGACATGACGGGGACTAGGCGCTAGGTGGGAGCATGCGTCGGCCGAGATAGTCCACGCAGTAACGGTAAAGATTATGTCCACATGGCGCAGTATTTAACGCAACTGCCTAATAAGTAGGAGACCTCGGGTTCGAATCCCGGTCCGGCACATATTTTCATCCGGCGCCGCTGATTCCTCATAAATTTCCGATGCAGCTGACATCACCATTTCTTTCCAATTCACAATGCAGCTGACATCAACAGTTCCTTCTCTTTCCTTTCTCCCCTCTCCACCTTCAATTTCCATTATAATTAGCAGATTATCTACAGTAAGTTTAACACGTTTGAAACCTTTCTCCACCATCTATTTACATAATAATTAGCTGATTATCTATGTGAAGCTCAATACTGCTATTCTAAATTCAAATCTAGATATTAGAATGTGGCATTTTTTTTTTTTTTTTTTAACGGGACTTGTAGTCCGAGGTGATAGGTTACAATACAGCATCACCGGTCTGTTGCGGTCTAACTGTGTTGATGGGCCAGTAAATTTCCACTGTGCAGTGACTTTGTCACTACAATTCACTTTGGAGGTGTGGCGGTGGGACTTGTAGTCCCGTACCACCCTCTTACGGTGATAGTTCTACATGAGTCAGGCAGAATTTATTGCCTAACATGGGCAGGTGCAGGTGTGGCGGTGGGACTTGTAGTCCCGTACCGTGTGAATGTGGCAATTACGATAATAATTTATACATACTATGTGACATGTAAGTGACTGCGAGAATGCATACTAAAGCATGCATGAATTGCCCATACTCTTATTCGGTTGACAGGTTTTTAATACAAAGTCATAAGGGCTGTCGTAGTAGCCCTCAAAACATTGAATTTAACTTTTGACATATTTTCTACATTGTTTCAAAGATGACGGCAGCTTGTTGTCTCCATACTTGACAGAGGTCTACGAAATTCATCTACCGAAGATCAACAAGCGATTCAATAGAAGTTATTAACGCACCATGTTGGTACGAGTACACTATAGTTAGAAGGCGAGATCTCTAACGTTTGCTATTTTCACTTGCTTTTTCACAGCTCTTTGGAGTTATCACGCTGAGCGAAAAAGTACCAAAGATAAGGTTCTGCGGAAGATGTTCTCTTCCAAGTGGAGAATTACCAAAACCATAAAACAGGGGAATTAGGAAAAAACCATTGGCTTAGGATTTGTTAAGAAAATATCTGTTTCCGGCCACGCGTTGCTGTGGATAAATCTGGTTAAGTGGAAAACAAAGAACCTGTATTCATTAAAAATGTTTCTAATAATCGTATTTATGGAAACTGGACGTAGGTCCTACTCTCCTTCTCTCCCCTGTCTGTCTATCTCTTCCTTCTCTCTTTGACCACCTCCTCCTCCTTCCCCTTCTCTCTGTCCATCACTTCCTCCCCCATCTCTCGAACTATCTTCCTCTCCCTCATCTCTCTCTATCTCCTCCTGCTCCTCTCTCTCTTCTCCTCTCTCTGCCCATCACCTCCTCTCTCTGTCTATGTCCATCTTCTCCTCTTTCTCTCTGTCCATCTTCTCATGCTTCTTTTTCTGTCCATCTACAACTTCCTGCTTTCTGACTCAATTTCCTCCTACCCCTCCGACCATCTCCTCTTCACCCCTTTCTCTTACCTTGAGCTTCGTTTATAGTCATTGCATATTCAGATTCTGTAGTAGTATTCTAATCATAAGCCAATAAGCCACAAATAAAACTTTCTCGTTTGCTGAAAGCATTTCGCTGTTAGTATTTTATTAGTATTAATTATGGCATGTAAGTGTCCGAACATTTATTACAGTAGAGTGTAAAAATCTGAACTAAATCGGTCGAGTACTTTATGACACTTTTCGTAACAATGTTTCCCCTTTGCGTATTACATGTATTTCATCCATGCTAAAAATATATACCCTACGTCTGTCCGACAGTTCATTAGGCTGTTGTGTAAAATTTTGAAATAAATGGGTCAAAAACTTTTCGAGATTTTTGGTAATAATGTTACCCCTTTATATACTACATGGTTATATATTACATATATTAAAAATAGGTTTATAAAAACGCACATATTCGAATGTGACGTCGTGTAAAAATTCCAAAGCAACCAATGAAGAACCTTCGGAGATCACGATTTGAGCAAACGAACTTTTACCTTCTTTTTTATATACTGTAGATGTAAATGTTTATTTGTTCAGAATCTTAAATCTCCGCAAGTCCTTCAGTGACTTCTTTAAAATTTTGACTCAATGTTGCATACGAATACGCGCGTATTTTTATATATCTACGGGAGCGCCGTATGGTATCTACATAATATATATTCGTATGTATCGTTGAGTCTAAATTTCAAACAAATCAGTGAAGGACTTCCGGAGATTTAATACGCACCATAAGTAAATTTGTGTGTACCATAAGGCGCTCCAGTAGATATATAACAACACGCCCGTACTGGAATGCAGCGTTGTGTCAAAAATTCAAAGCCATCGGCGAAGAACTTAGGACGATTTAAGATTTTAAACAAACTAACATTTACATTTCATTTACATTTTTATGTATAAATTCTTCTGAAATTGCAGATTTTCACATGGGACGAAACGCAGGCAGTTGAAAAGCCAGAGGAAGAGGAAGAAGAGATATGGCAGCACTTTACCAGAGGCGGGAAGGACCAAACGGCTGGAGTGAATGGGAACACATTGCAACAGCAGACAAGGTATGTTGTGGGGAAGCAGACGTGAAATTCATCGAAAGGCGAGAGCAAGTATAATCATTAACGGGGTACAGATGTCATTCACTTACAGTAAAATGAATGAACGATACGGTGTTTGTTTATAGATATTCGCGTAAAGAGACAATTTATACGGTAGTTCGTCGACATACTTATTGTAAGAATGAAATTTATAAATCGAGAATATTACGAAACGATGTACTTCGAGAGACAAAACGGGGTCTGCAACCTGGTGTTTGCAGATGACACACAGTATATGTGACGTTCCTGGAAATACAGAATGAAGATAACTGAGGCGAAGCCGAAAATACACATCTGTCAACTCCTGAAAAAATCTAACGTTTAGCCTTAATGAGGCAACTAGAAGACATAGAGGTATCACATACATATTCGAAACACATTGTCAGTGCAGTAGCAAAAGCAACGTACTCTCAGTAGGATGTTGAACAATTTGGTATGGCGACAACAATATTTCGCAAATATAATAAAGTAACTATAAAGGGTGCACTGAGCCTAGAACTAAGAAAAGTTTTGTCTAAGTAGCTGTCTGGACAGGGAAAGATGATAACAGAGAATGAAATTTGCAAACTGCATCCAAATTATTGGAATGTGACACCATTGTCAGCTATGGAACTTCGCCGTAGCATTGGAGAAAAAAAGGACTTTATGAAAATTCACATTAAGAGGACTCTGCTGGACTGGGTAGACACTGTGAAATCGAGGCTTTCTGCAAGATGCTGTGGAGGGTCATCGAATAACGGAGAGGAGGAAGCATAGTTTCACGTTTTGTCCGCTTTGACGTCATTAGAGACGGAGCACAAAATCGTGGTGGACGGGGAGAAAAAAAGAATATGAGCCGTGAGCTTTTTTTAAGGAATCAAGCCAGTTTTTATCTTTCTCTCTCCCCCTTATCTGCTACTGAAGGATCATGAAAGACTTAAACCATAACGGTCACGCACATATTTGAAATCGTACGTTGCTGACACAATATTTATCTCATAGTAAGTCCATGCACAAACATCTTATACCTATAACAGAAGTATAAAAGGGTGCAAACCGTTCACCTGGCGGCCATCCAACTGAGCTGCCTAGTTTTGATATTATTTTAACATTTTCTTGTTTTAAAATATTGTTTTCCTGTATCAGTTTGCCTTGTCTAGACCTCAAGTTAATATTCCTGTCTTACAACTTTCAGTTTGAATTGTTATTATTTTACTCTGTATCTGTTTTCTGACTTGCTATTCCTGTATATGGTGCGCAGCTTTGACAGCGGCTGTTAGGTGTCCTTGCAGAAGACCACCTACACCCATCGCGAGTCGCTTCCACCACCCATCCTGCCCAGTAAGGGAAACAAACCGCTTGTAATCCATGTGCCTAGCGTCTTTAATTTATTTTTAATAACTTTAATAGCTGCATGGAAGGATTGTATCATCAAAATTTACATTAATCAACAATTCGACAAAGGATACAAGAACAAGGTCCTTGGAGCAACTAAAGATGGCTGATTGTCGCTATTAAAATAGATAACCAACTGAAAGTTGTGTGTTATGATTTTCCAACTTCCATGTATCACGTTTTACGCGTCTGTTACTCGTGAGCAATCTCTGCTATTGTTTCTGCGACCACTAGTCGATTACCTGTTTATTCGATTCCGCTTCTGTTTTGCCGGTTTGTCTTGACTAACATCTCTGAGACGAACGAGGGCTCGGCGAATGGGAATTGAAGGCGCGGTTACTGTCAGCATGGCTTGCAGCTTCAGTGGAAATAAGGCTTTCTTCGTCCTGTTCTATTCGACGCTATTCTGGCGGTTGGTCGTGTGCATTTTGCTTGTTTGTATAGTGTGTGGTAATGAGCGTGGCTGCTTTGAATTACACTGAGAAGGAAGGAGAGTGATGTATGTACGCAGCCTTGGGTTTGTATAAATGAGGTTATGCTGACAACTGCATACAGTATTTCTCCATGCGTCTGCTCTGAAAGACAATTACAAACTTGCCGAGCCATACTGGAAAAGGAATTTCGTTTACTATTGAAGCAGTATGAATAACAGTGCGGAACTAAAGGTTCCGAATAAAGTATGGTAATTAAGTTCTGTTTACACTGTGGTATTTGATTCGTAATCGAATTGAACAAATAGGTATTTCATTCACCAAGAGTTTCTTGCTTTTTATTCGTTTTACAACTAGTCAGTGAGTGAAGTCACTGGCTGATAGTGGCTATGGATGCCAAGTGGCTTTTCTGTTAGTCACTACAGTGTTACTTGTGAAGTATCATATGTGTATGTTGTGGGTTTTCAATAATCAGTCATTATTCCAAAATCTCTTCCATTCAGTTACACGTCGTTCTCTCAGTAATTTAATTACGAAAGCACATTTTAAAAAATGCTTTTGAAAGACATGTGGATAAATGCACTTGCATCGAGGAGTATCGATAACTAATTACGATTTTGTGCCACCATGAGAACGATTCTAACAGAACTTAAATTTTTCACGAGCGAAAGATTACTTGTAATGTTCTAGCAGTTTTATTTCAGATTCCAGAAGATAAGTTTACGTAGAGAACTTCGGATCAACAGTGGTGTTGCAATGTTTGATGGACTGTTTTGTAAAAATTTTGTATTGTCAGGTATGCTGTAAAAGGATGTTCTCTCTTATGCGTAAGAGCTAAGCATGCTCATTACACTTGCTTTCCGTGTGAGGTGTAGTGTAAGAAATGTTTAGAGGATCACGTGTTGGCTTCTGCGATACTGTACTTGTACACTATTTAGTAACCAATAATGTCCAGTTGACCGTTGTGCTATGTAAAATTCCCTGTGGTAAGATCATTTCTGAAGCCAGATTGTGCAGTAAAACAATTTCGTGTGTAAACATACTTGGACAAAAAGAGGGCGTTTTCCTCACGGTAAGATTTTGTAGGGTTATCTAGGCCGACTCACGAAGAGAACACGGTGAGTGCCATAAATCGATTTACCAGAAACTTCGCACAGTGGAAGAGGAGTCGAACAACATAAGCGAACATGTGTCTCGGCTTATCAGTAAGTACTCGACCGTTTCTGAGAAAACGACGGTCGAAGTTTTCGAGGTGCTTTACGTGCCTTTTAGTGCTCGATAATGTCAGCGGAATTGGTGGCACAGTGGTTAGCGCCTCTGTCTCTCAGTGTTGCGCCCCGTGTTCGAAATCCGGTTATTGTTTTTATTTATTTTATTTAATTTCAAATGTTCAAATGTGTGTGAAATCTTATGGGACTTAACCGCTAAGGTCATCAGTCCCTAAGCTTACACACTACTTAACCTAAATTATCCTAAGGACAAACACACACACCCATGCCCGAGGGAGGACTCGAACCCCTGCCGGGACCGGCCGCTTTGTCCATGACTGCAGCGCCTCAGACCGCTCGGCTAATCCCACGCGGCCTATTTTTTTTTTAAATTCATCCACTAATGTCCCTACAACGTTACTACACGAATGTTTCATATCAAGTTAGGGGAGATAACGGTGTTATATTAATTGTAAAATTGCAACTTGTTTTCATAATAAGTGTCATAACATTTATTACACAGTATATATGCGTGTATGTAATTCTGCAGATTACAATCTTTTTAAATTCTCATATTCTTAAATTTTATTCTTATATCAATACTTCTATCTCAGTTCTTATATTTTATTCTTATTGTTATTTTTCAGTAAGCTTTGGCGCATTACCAACACCACGATTGTCGCGCGACAGCAAGTTTGCCACGGTAACATTTCTTCGTATGAATATCTTTCGGGAAAGAAACGTAGTTA
Source organism: Schistocerca cancellata (assembly GCF_023864275.1). Taxonomy (NCBI): domain Eukaryota; kingdom Metazoa; phylum Arthropoda; class Insecta; order Orthoptera; family Acrididae; genus Schistocerca; species Schistocerca cancellata. Next base: position 486,756,264 of record NC_064633.1, on the reverse strand, counting down.
ACATTGCTGATGATTTCACTCATTGGCAATAATTTCTCGTCAGACCAAGCATAACGGATCACTTACCAAAACCTGCCGCTTGCAACTGATTATGAACCAAGATACACAATAAGAATTTTATCGAAAACAATTTCGAATAATTTTTCATTAATTTTTTTTTAATTCATTAGCCAGACATACAACTAGTAGACAAATAAGGACAACGTTATATCAATTTACATTGGAAATAGTCGTGTAGTAATCTTCTACAAACATGAGTAGATAAATGGAAAACAAAAATTGTAATCGGGTTTCGAACAAGGGACCCAAAACCGTTAAGCCGCGACGCTAGCCACTGCGCCACCGCTCCGACAGAATTGTTTACTCGCTTAGAAGGCACACAAAAGTACTTCGAAAACTCGGACCATCTTTTTGTCAGAAACATTCGTGTGTCTACAGATAAGCTGAGACATGTGTTCGCCCATTTTGACCTGCCTTAAATTGGGCGCAGTTTCTGGGAAATCGGTTTATGGAACTTGCCCTGTTCTCCTCCGTAGTTCATTCTACGAAACACAGGCACCTTTCGCGTTGCTTGAGGAGAAAGTACCAGACAGCTGAGTCACTGGACATGATGATGGTGAAGACGAGTTATTTATTTATTTCATTAACAGTAAGGAGTAATACACCACTTTGAAATGTAAGGTGGGTGGATGCTCCTAAATCTATTGGCAGAGACTTCTTATTGTTACAGTCTTACTGGTATGTAATTGTTAATGTTATTTTAAAAATACGAAGTATACAATATATAAAAATTTCTCTAAGATTATAGAGGATTTAACGCTTTACTATTGTTAAAGTGATTCTATATAAATAGTTTCTACCAGGTTGAGGAGAATATTATTCAAATAATGCAAATGTTAAATAATGTAGGACAGAAGTGTTGTAGAAATAAGCTGCAAAATGTAAAGGGCAGTGATAGATGTGTAATATAGTCTAACTAGCTTATTGGTTGATAGTAGCCTATTTATGACAATTTCAGATGAGAAGGTCTCGGTAGAATTCCGATCTATTCTCACCTGAAATATTGTGTTTTTATGCAGGTTTGTTGCGTTTACGTGTATTGATATATTATTTGGAGTGTTGCGTGTCAGAACACTACACGATATTCAGTAGTCGTGGTGTATTCTATGTGATGTCTTTGATACGAGGGTAATCCCAAAAGCAAGGTCTCCTATTTTTTTATAAGTACAGAACTTTGTGTGGCAGTTGGTCATACTGTTACGAAGAGTGCTTCACGCGCTGTGTGTAAACATGCGCACACCGCGCTCAGGCACTCAGTCTTGGCTTGGCAGCCGTTGAGAATGGAGCTTCCGTTGGATGTTACCGCCAAGAGCGAACTGCGCGCAGTTATTCGGTTTTTGAGCGCAAAGGGCAATGCGTCGATTGAAATCCATCGCCAATTGACGGAAGTGTATGATGAGTCGTGTATGGATGTCAAAAATGTTCGTAAGTGGTGTAGAGAGTTTGCAGCTGGTCGGAACCGAAATTCACGACGATCAAAGGAGCGGGAGACCGTCAATGTCTGAGGAGACAGTGTTGAAGGTTGAGCAAAGCATGCGTTAAGATCGGCGGATCACCCTGGATGACCTCTGCACGTTGGTTACTGAGGTTTCCCGATGCACCGCTCACAGAATTTTAACGGAAACATTGAACTACCGGAATGGGTGCGCAAGATGGGTGCCATGCATGCTGACTGAGGAGCACATGCAGAACGAGTTGATGCTTCCAGCGCATTTCTTCACCGCCTTGCAGCCGAACAGGACAACTTTCTGGACTCACTTGTCACGGGTGACGAAACCTGGGCATACCACTTTACACCTGAGACCGAGCAACAATCACGCCAGTGACGGCATTCTTCTTCGCCAAAGCCGCGGAAATTCAAACAAACACAGTCTGCCGGTAAAGTCATGACAACCGTTTTTTGGGATCAGAAAGGCGTATTGTTGGTTGACTTTATGACCACTGGGACCACAATTAACGCTGACAGGTACTGTGAGACTCTGAAAAAACTCAAACGGGCAATTCAGAACCGGAGAAGAGGAATGTTGAGCATTATCCATGATAACGCTCGCCCACGCTCGGCAAACCGTTGCTCTCCTGCAACAGTTTCAGTGGAACATAATCACCCTCCCACCCTATAGTCCTGACTTGGCGCCCAGTGACTATCACCCGTTCCCTAAGTTAAAAGAACATTTGGCCGGAAAGCGATTCAGCTCCGACGACGAGGTTCATAACTTTCTGAATAGCATGGTGGCGAGCTGGTATGACAAGGGCATACAAAAACTGCCACAGCGTCTACAAAAATGCATCGACACAAATTGTGATTATGTCGGAAAATAGCTAAATGTTCAATCTTTAAACTAATGTAAACGATTGTAGAAATTATAAAAAAATAGGAGACCTTACTTTTGGGATTACCCTCGTACATACATACATAGTGTTATACCGATTACATAGTGACTGCCCGAAGAATAAACTTTTGGTTGTGAATTCACCAGTAGAAATAGAATGTAGCTCATTGCTACTTGAATGAAGTACTCCTTAAATAACTTAATACATTACATTTATAGTTTTACACATGGTTTATACAGAAAATACATTTGATATATAAAATACACTGATTGTAGCTTTACATAAAGAAAAGAATGTACTTCCTCCTACACGTAATAAGACGAACAATACATTATTGCTTGTGTACAGTGTACCACAATGCAATATAGAGAGTGTTGTTGGGGAGAAGGAGCCCCGGAATAAAAATTCCTAGAGCCTTGTCCTCCCAAGCGACGCTTATCTTGCCACTACATTCTTGGCGTGTGGAGTCACTGCTTGTGCGGTGCTTCGTTGCCCATACGATTGTTACTGCCAGTTGTGTTGTTTGTGGCTGTGTTATGGCGTGCAGTGTCATGTGTCCCTTATGTGTTGCTCCCTTCCTAGTCACGAGAAGGTGAGTTAGGACATGTGAGCCGGGGCGGCCAGTGCTGCCACCTGGTAGCGGGGCGACACGCCGGACGCAGACCTCCGCCGCCCGCCGCCCACGCACAGACCGCCCTGGGCTGTTTTGGGGTCGGTCGCTACTTGCGGCGCCCACGCTGCCGCATACCAGACCCCAGATGAGCGACGGCGCCCGGACGATAATTATACGGCCCGCTCATTTGCATCCGTAATAAACAATAACTATGGGCGTCGTAATAAATGCACCGACAGCTAATGCACAGAGCGTTCATTCATTTTTACGAGCGCCTCCTCTCTGATTGATATCCATCTCGGTCGGCTACTGTTTGACCGCCCATGTAGAAGGACGGCATCTGCTTCTTGAGAGAGTTGCCGCCCTCTTTGGAAGTGTAACACGTGTAACAGCGGCGCTTCTCCAAACTGGCCAGCAGCGCAGAACCAGACGCGAACAACGGCAGAAAAAATTTTGGTTTAGCTTAACGGTTACTTAGAATCTACAACATATTGTCGATATACATAGCTTTTCAGTTACACTGACGTGACAAATCGTGGGATAGTGATATGCAGATATACAAGTGGCGGTAGTACGCGTGCACAAGGTATAAAAAGACAGTGTTCTGGCGGAGCTGTCATTTGTACTCAGGTGAATCATGTGAAAAAGTTTCCGACGTGTTTATGGCCCCACGACGGGAGTTAACAGACTTTTAACGCGGAATTGTAGATGGAGCTAGACGCAAGGGACATCCATTTCGGATATCGTTAGGGGATTCTGTATTCCGAGATCCAGAGTGTCAAGACAACAGCAAATTTCAGGCATTACCTCTCACAACGTACAACGCAGTGGCCGACGGTCTTCACTTAACGATCGAAAGCAGCGGCATTTACGTAGTTGTCAGCGCTAACATACAAGCAATACAGTGCGATATAACTGCAGAAATCAAAGTGGAACGTACGAAGAACATATCCGATAAGACACTCCGGCGAATTTTGGCGTGAATGGGCTATGGCAGCAGACGACCGACGCGAGTGCCTTTTTCTAGCAGCGCCACATCGCCTGCAGCGCTCCTCCTAGGCTCATGACCATATAGGTTGGAGCCTGGACGACTGGAAAACCATGATCTGGTCAAATAACTCCTGGTTTCAGTTTTTAAGAGCTCGTGGTAGCGTTCGAGTGCGGTGCAGACCCCACGCGGCCATGGACCCAAGTGGTAAACAAGGCACTCTACAAGCTGGTGGTGCCTCCGTGGTGTGGGTTGTGTTCACATGAAATGGACAGGGTCGTCTGGTCCAACTGAACCGATCATTGACATGAAATCGTTATGTTCAGCTACTTGCAGAACATTTGCATCATACACCGATGGATTTCTTACGGATGAAAATGCGCCATGTCATGCGGCCACAATTGTTCGCGATTGGTTTGAAGAAAATGCTGGACAACTCGAGCGAATGATTTGTATTTCTTCCAACGACTTTTTGAGTCCATCCCACGCCGAGTTGCAGCACCACTGCGGCAAAACGTAGTCCGACACGACATTAGAAGGTATCCCAGACTTTTGTCGCCTCAGTGCATTCCATTAGTGTTTTTAGGTAATGGACGTGTTTTTCTACGTTTATTCTTATTGCGGTCTTCAGCCCAAATAATGGTCTCATGCAGCTCTAGTCAGTCCTGTGTACCACGTAACTACTGCAACCTACGTCATTTTCACCCTGCTTACTGTAATTAAGCCATGGCCTCCCACTGCTACTTTTACCTACCACTCTTTCCTTCATAACTAGATCGACTATTTCTTGATGCTTCAGGGTGTTTCCCATCAACCGATGCCTTCTTGTGCTCAAGTTGTGCCATTAATCTCTTTTACATCTATTTCCATTCAGTATCTACTCATCAGTTATTCAATCTACCCATTCAGTTTTCAGTCTTCCTCTGTCGAAATGCATTTCAAAACTTGAGTTTGCTACTAGTCTTATGTGTTGATTGTTCTTGTTTCGCTTCCTTTCAAAGCTACACTCTAGAGCCTGCACAGTTTCTGAAAAGACTTTCCTGACACTTAAATTTGTATTTCAAACAAATCCTTCCTTTTCTGAATTGCGTTTCTCGCTGCTGATGTTCAACATTTTATATCGCCTGTACTTCGACCATCGTCTGTTATTTTGCTGCACAAATAACAAAACTCATCAACTATTTTTAGTGTCTAATTCCTAATCGAATGCCTCCTGAATATTTCATTCACTTGCATTCTATTACCTTTCTTTTATGAAGAGCGTTCAATAAGTAATGCAGCACATTTTTTCGGTTGATTTCGTTTGAAAGAAATGCCATATTAGTTGTGAGACATCGTGGAATATTCCCGTTTAAGCCCCTGTAGTTTCATGAAGTTCCGATAGATGGCGGCGCTATAGGTGGCTTTCAAAATGGCCTCAGTAATGGACGTGCATTACCAGTCAGAGAGCTATCGTTGAGTTTCTTTGACGAAGAACCAGAGGAACACAGGTATTTGTAGGCGCTTGCAGAAGGTCTCTGTGGACCTGGCAGTGAACAAAAGCACGCTGAGTCGTTGGGCGAGACGTCTGTCATCATAGCAACAAAGTCGCCCAAACTTATCCGACCTCCCGCGTGTCAGCCGACCAGACGTAGCTGTGACTCGTGCAATGTCGCAACCTGCGAAACACTCATTCGAGGTGATCGACGGATGTCAATCGAACACCTCGCTACTGAACAGTACGTCTCTGTCGGTAGTGCTGCACTCGTCCATCAACTGGGGTACACAGAAGTGTGTCCACTGGTTCCTCGCCTCCTTACGGAAGACAATAACGAGCAACGAAGGACAATCTGTGGGGATTTGCTTGCAGGTTACGAGGCTGATAGTGTCAATTTTTTTTTTACTGAACATCGTCAAAGGCGATGAAACGGAGTGGTGCCATGCCACCTCTCCACCGAAGAAAATATTCAAAGCCGCGCCATCAACCGGTAAAGGCATGGCGACGGACTTCTGGGACTCTCAGGGGATTATTCCGTTTGATGTCTTCCGTCACCTTGTAATGATGACCTCTGAAGTGTACTGTGCTACCCTCAGGAGAATGAAGAAACTTCTTCAATGTGTTCATCGCCAGAAAAACGCTAGCGATCTTCTCCATGACAACGCAACGTTTCACACAAGTCTGCGCACCCGAGAGTAGCTCAGAAAACTCCAATGGACTGTTCTTTATCATTCATTGCACAGCTCGGAATTACCACCTTCCGACTTCCATCTGCTTTGTCCAATGAAGGACGCACTGTGCGGGAAGCAGTACGTGGATGATGCAGCAAGGCTTTGGCTCCGACGTCGACGTCGACCAGTACAGTGGTAGTACGCCGCCACACAGGCCTTCCCAGCAAGGTGGCCCAAGGCCGTCGCACTGAACGGAGATTATGCCGAAAAACAGGGCTTTGCAGCCAAATAAGTGGGCAATAATATGGTGTATTGAAATCCCGAGAAAAGTAACCTGATTTCAGAAAAAAACGAACGTCCCTCGTATTTTTGCTGATATTCATAACCAATTATCAAGACACATCCAGCCGGCCGCTGTGGCCGAGCGGTTCTAGGCACTTCAGTCCGGAACCGTGCTGCTGCTACGGTCGCAGGTTCGAATCCTGCCTCGGGCATGGATGTGTGTGATGTCCTTAGGTTAGTTAGGTTTAAGTAGTTCTAAGTCTAGGGGACTAACGACCTCAGATGTTAAGCCCCATAGCGCTTAGAGCCATTTGAACCAAGACATATCCACACGCGCGAACTTGCTTTTGTAAGCTTTTGGCCGTCTCCGACAGAGCTGTAATGTCATCAGTCAACCTCAAGATTCTTATTCGTTCTTCCTGAACTTTAGATCACTTTCCAAATCCTACTTGGTTTTCTTTATTGCTTGCTTAATATACAAATTAAATAGCACCGAGGATATACTACAACGTCGTCTTACTCTCTTCTGTGTTACTGCTCCTATTCTATGTCCTTCGATTCGTGCAACTGCAGCCTGGTTCCTGCATAATTTGAAGATAACGTTTCGTTCCATATACTTTTCTCGCTACCTTCAGAATTTCAAAGAGTATACGGAGAGATAAATAACAACTGAAAAATACTTGGTGCAGATACTTAAAAAGGTTCTGGTACAACAACATACGAATTAAAGTAGTTTTTGAGTACAGTTAAATAGAGAATTGTCCTTTTTTGACTCATTTTAACACAGATACAAATCATTTAGCTACGCTCACCTCAGTCTACCATTGCTCATGTCCTACAAGAAAACAGTTTTTCATGGCTCCATCACTGTTATTATTAATATTTGGTTATCAAACTGTACACCTTAATGCGCACCAGCATATTTTTTTCTATCCTGTTGTATTCGCACATGATTTCTTCCTGATTTCGTCCTGAAATTTGCGCGGCTTGTGTGTGGGATGGAGAACCTTGGAACGTATGCCCTCGGAATTTGAAGACTAGCCCTCTTCGTGATTTAAAACGTTTTCCTTGCGTAGTCACTCACTGCAATTTGGTAACATGTCTCAGACGCTGCCACATTGCCTCAAGAAAACCATGGAGAGAGCTCAGAATTTTCTCTGCGTCTTGCATTAACCGAGTGTACCCGTAGTTTCAGAGTGACTGTCGATACTCAAAAATTTGACGGACGCCCTTTTTGTAGGTGACGTCCTTCTTTTATTGGTGAGTTATGTTTCTTTACAAACAATTTTCTTCAGTTCAATTAACTTTTGACTCGTTCCAGATATAAGCTATATAATCTCTTTTGTAGGCTGAAGCGCCTAGAACCACTCGGCCACAGCGGCCGACTCCTAATGAATAATTTTATATGATTGACGTAACAATGTTAAGCTAGAAATCACATTCTAGTCGTTGTACTTTGTCTGTTACCAACTGTGAAACATAAAATTTTGCACATCTCCTGATAGAAGTTTTGTGTTGTATTTTGTAGCCTTTGAAAATGGCGGAATGTCGAAGCGCATAAGGCGTTTTTGAAAGTAATAAAAGTGTGGTCAAGACTTAAGAAAATTTACTGTTATAGTGCACCCAAGTGGCCGCTTCGCCTCTCAGCATTTTCATGCAAAGTGCAGTCCAGGCAGTTGAGCGTCCGTCCAAACGGCCGGCCTCTCGATTGTCTTCTCGTCTGCAACGGTCCGCAATCCCGGTAAATGGCGATTAATCTCGTCATTGCTAAATTCTTCCGCACTCGAGCATATGGATATTTCGCACAAAATGTGTCTACAACAAACAGGAAAAATACTGTGCAACAGTGAAAACTGGTCGCTCTTGGGAAAATGAAATGTTTACCAAGAGATGGACTGTGGTGTTATCTTAAAGTATCTGATCGAACGAGTGCAGTGCAACTCTTATTTACAGACACATTTATTTTCATGTGCGCGACTTTTCTATGGCACTGTAATTAATAAACAGATACGCCCCAGCTGTCGTGTACTACCTGTACTTTTTAATAGTGTCGCGCTTCAGAGGCGATCATCTTCAGATATTCATTGTATGGGTCGCAATATGTTAGAGGTTTGAAGCACCGTTCGGTACGATCGTCAACACAAAGTGGATCTCCAATGTTTATTGCTAAATTCATTGGCTGGGTGAATGGCGCAAAACATTAGTTAGGACTGCTCCCTGCGTAAGAGACTGCAATGTGAAAGTGACAGTTGATGCAGACACTTTCCCACTGCCGTGGTCACTCACGGTTTTCTTCAGTACACGAAACTCAAACCTGTGTAAGAAAGCGGGGCATTCGCTACACCGCAAGTTGTAGACTGTGCCGTGCCCTCTCATATGTATTCCTTAGCGACTGTCGCTGTGCGGTGGTAACGATGAAATGTGTAAGCCGGGATGAGGACACTGTTTATGAGGTTGTGGCGCGGTTCCGCGCAGTCCGTGCTATCGCAAATCCGGCCGGAGGACAGCCATCTGCGTGGGAACGCGGCCGCCGCTGCCCCATTGTGCAGGTCCCTCACCTGCTCCCCCTGTGCTCTCCGCCGCTTTGTGCGGGGGTGGGTCGGGCTATTTCCACGAGCCTTTTGTGCCCGCCGGCGGCCGCGGCGCGGTATTAAGCGCGAGTCCTCCATACGCGACGCTGGGCGGTGCCCGGCTCCAGCCGCCGTCCGAACGCCACCGCCAGCGATAAGCGACGGCGCGGCGGTATCGTCCGGCAAACTTGCTTACTGTGCCCTACACTAGCGGCTGCTCCGGAGGCCTAGTGAAAGTAGGCCTACGTCTGCCTGTAGTGACGTCACAGCCTGAGTGCTACGTGCAGGCACAGGCGATGGCGCTAGCAGTTCAAGGTACGATTTTCAGTATCAAAATTTCGGTGCAGACATATAAATAGTCATGCATTGTGCGTTTCACGTAGATAACACTGAGGTGACAAAAGTCATCGGATGGCGATATGCACATACACAGATAGCGGCAATATCTCTTACACAAAACATAAAAGGGCAGTGCAGCTGTGATTTGTAGCCAGGTGATTCGTGTACAAAGGTTTCCCACTTGACTGAGGTCGCACGGTGGAAATTGGCAGACTTCAACGCGGAATGATAGCTACAGCAAGATGCATGGGACATTCCATTTCGCAAATGGTTAGGAAATCCAGTATTCCGAGATCCACAGTTCCAAGGGTGTCTCGAGATTACTAAAGTTCATTTGTTACCTGCAGTGACCGACGACATTCCTATAAAGACCGGAACAGCGGCATTTGCGTATAGTTGTCAGTGCTAACAGACTGCGTGAAACAACCGTAGAAATAAATGTGGGACGTACGAACGAATCCGTTAGGGACAGTGCGGCAAGATCTGGCGTTAATGGGCTATGGCAGCAGACGTTCGATACACGTGCATTTGCTAAAAGCACTACATCGCCTGCAGCGCCTCTCCTGAGCTCATGGCCACAGCGATTGTACCCTAGACGACTGGAAAACCGTGACCTAATCAGATGAATTCCGATTTCAGTTGGTAGCAGCTGATGGTAGGGTACGAGTGTGGTGCAAACTCCATGAAGCTATTGAGCCACGATGTCAACAAGGCACTGTGCAAGTTCATGATGGCTCCATGGTGGTGAGGGCAGTGTTTACATGCTCTGGATCCTCTGGATATTCGGCTTCTTGGAGACTATATGCAGCCATTTACGGACTTCATGCTTCCAAAAAACGATGGCATTTTTATGGATGTCAATGCACCATCTCACCAGGCTGCAATCGTTCGGGATTTATTTGAACAACATTCTGGACAATTCGAGCGAGTGATTTGGCCACACATCGAACATTTATGCGACGTGATCGGGAGGTCAGTTTGTGCGCAAATTCCTGCACCGGCAGCACTTTACCAATTATGGACGACTAAAGAGGTGGCACAGATCAGTATTTCTGCAGGGGACTTCCAACGACTTCTTGAGTCCATGCCGCGTCCACTTGCTTCCTACACCGGGCAAAATGAGGGGTGACACGACGTTAGGAGGTATCGCATGAACCGGCCGCGGTGGCCGAACGGTTCTAGCCGCTTCAGTCCGGAACCGCATGACTGAAAGGGTCGCAGGTTCGAATCCTGCCTCGGGCATGGATGTGTGTGATGTCCTTAGGTTAGTTAGGTTTAAGTAGTTCTACGTTCTATGGGACTGATGACCTCAGATGTCAAGTCCCATAGTGCTCAGAGCCATTTTTTGAAGGTATCTCATGACTCTTGTTACCGTGTGAAGATATGAGAATAGACGCCACGTATTCATATAATTTATTTGTCTCGATGAGCAATGGACCCACAATATTCAGTGCGGATGGACAATTACGGTCGACCTCCTGCGGGTATCTCGAAGTAACGAGCGTGGAGGACATGGACAGGGACTACGAACAGGTGGTGATAGTTGGGAGTGTGGGTCGGCCGACGCCGGCCGGTGTGGCCGAGCGGTTCTAGGCGCTTAAGTCTGGAAGCGCGCGACCGCTACGGTCGCAGGTTCGAATCCTGCCTCGGGCATGGATGTGGGTGATGTCCTTAGGTTAGTTAGGTTTAAGTAGTTCTAAGTTCTAGGGGACTGATGACCTCAGATGCTTAGCCCCGTAGCACTCAGTACCATTTGAACCATTTTTTATTTATTAGCTACATTGCATCATGCCAACATTCTCAGTCACGAGAAGCGGTGCAAACGGCTAGCAAGGGAAAATGTTGTAAACCTAGTGGACTAAGCCACCCGGCGACGCTGGATACGTGGTATACGCTGCATGTTGTCTTGTTTACAATCACGATTTCATCGTTGCATCGTATAAAACAGTTTCATCAGTAAACATGTCGACCACCTCACAATGTTTTATAAAAGGTATTTCTTTACAAAACAATGTGTAACAGACCTTTTTAGTAGTAAAAAATAATACAGAAGAACAACACTTATTGGCGCTGAGGCCAACTACCTCGTAACTAATATTTTTTTCACAACTTACAATGCATAAATTACTACAATCAGTAAAAGTTCATAAATATCACTGATATAAAGATTTACAATGTCTATAAATACAAGCTGAGGCATGTAGCATTCACTTATGAGGAACAGGTAGTGCCCATGCGTGGTTATTTCCGCCAATGGGAGCAAATGCATGTGATAGACAAAAATCAAACAATTTGAGAAGCGCAATCGTCAAACACTGAGTTTTTTTCTCTCTGTTTATTGTGATTTCATACCCCTGTCCGTATGGGCAAAGGAGGGCTGGCAGCGGCACAATCCGCCGCTCTTCAGCCGACTGATACAGTTAATAAAAATATGAAAACGATACACATAAAACACGATAAAAAGAGGCAACATAAGAACATCATAAGGGGAGACAATTGGGGTTAAAACATCCACTTACACGGAGACGTTCATTGTGGGACAGCTAAAAAGTCCACATAAAGATAAAAAAAACACAGTTGTCGATTTGCGTATCACGTAAAATACACTGAAGTCACACGCACAAGTTAAAAGTCAAGCGCTGAGCAACCGCCTATGAATACTCTATCGGACTATGACCAATACCCGCGAATGACGCTAAATGTGTAGTAAATAATTAAATGTTGACTCATCTGCAACTCCTCAACCGTATTTAATAGCAGCCCCTTTGGGGCACTGTGCTGCTAAATATGCTTGAGGAACTGGAGATTTTCAGAGTAAAACAAAATTTTCGTCAGAAATACTAAACGAACAAATAGCTCTCACGAACTGGTCTTTAAATCTACACTCCTGGAAATGGAAAAAAGAACACATTGACACCGGTGTGTCAGACCCACCATACTTGCTCCGGACACTGCGAGAGGGCTGTACAAGCAATGATCACACGCACGGCACAGCGGACACACCAGTAACCGCGGTGTTGGCCGTCGAATGGCGCTAGCTGCGCAGCATTTGTGCACCGCCGCCGTCAGTGTCAGCCAGTTTGCCGTGGCATACGGAGCTCCATCGCAGTCTTTAACACTGGTAGCATGCCGCGACAGCGTGGACGTGAACCGTATGTGCAGTTGACGGACTTTGAGCGAGGGCGTATAGTGGGCATGCGGGAGGCCGGGTGGACGTACCGCCGAATTGCTCAACACGTGGGGCGTGAGGTCTCCACAGTACATCGATGTTGTCGCCAGTGGTCGGCGGAAGGTGCACGTGCCCGTCGACCTGGGACCGGACCGCAGCGACGCACGGATGCACGCCAAGACCATAGGATCCTACGCAGTGCCGTAGGGGACCGCACCGCCACTTCCCAGCAAATTAGGGACACTGTTGCTCCTGGGGTATCGGCGAGGACCATTCGCAACCGTCTCCATGAAGCTGGGCTACGGTCCCGCACACCGTTAGGCCGTCTTCCGCTCACGCCCCAACATCGTGCAGCCTGCCTCCAGTGGTGTCGCGACAGGCGTGAATGGAGGGACGAATGGAGACGTGTCGTCTTCAGCGATGAGAGTCGCTTCTGCCTTGGTGCCAATGATGGTCGTATGCGTGTTTGGCGCCGTGCAGGTGAGCGCCACAATCAGGACTGCATACGACCGAGGCACACAGGGCCAACACCCGGCATCGTGGTGTGGGGAGCGATCTCCTACACTGGCCGTACACCACTGGTGATCGTCGAGGGGACACTGAATAGTGCACGGTACATCCAAACCGTCATCGAACCCATCGTTCTACCATTCCTAGACCGGCAAGGGAACTTGCTGTTCCAACAGGACAATGCACGTCCGCATGTATCCCGTGCCACCCAACGTGCTCTAGAAGGTGTAAGTCAACTACCCTGGCCAGCAAGATCTCCGGATCTGTCCCCCATTGAGCATGTTTGGGACTGGATGAAGCGTCGTCTCACGCGGTCTGCACGTCCAGCACGAACGCTGGTCCAACTGAGGCGCCAGGTGGAAATGGCATGGCAAGCCGTTCCACAGGACTACATCCAGCATCTCTACGATCGTCTCCATGGGAGAATAGCAGCCTGCATTGCTGCGAAAGGTGGATGTACACTGTACTAGTGCCGACATTGTGCATGCTCTGTTGCCTGTGTCTATGTGCCTGTGGTTCTGTCAGTGTGATCATGTGATGTATACTAGTCATTTTCTTTCTTGTTCCACTCGCAAATTGAGTGAGGGAAAAACGACTATCTATAATCCTCCATATGAGCCCTAATTTCACGTATCATGTCTTCTCGGTCCTTACGCACAATGCCTGTTGGCGGCAGTAGAATCGTTCGGCTGTCAGCTTCAAACGCCGGTTTTGTAAATTTTCTCAGTAGTGTTCCTCGGAAAAAAATGTCGCTTTCCCTCCAGGGATTCCCATTTGAGCTCCCGAAACATCTTCGTAGAACCTTCCCTATCACAGTTATCACATGCTCGTTCCAATTCATATGGCTTTGCAACGTTACGCCCAGATATTTATACAACTTGACTGACAAGCTGGACAGTAGTAGTCTAATACTGCAACCGAACATTAGAGGTTTGTTCTTCTTACCCATCTGCATTAACTTACATTTTTCCACATTTAGAGCTAGTGGCCATTCATCACACCAATCAGAAATTTTGTCTAAGTCGTCTTGTATCTTCCTACAGTCATTCAGCTTCGACACCTTACCGTGCACCACAGCATCATCAGCGAACAATCGCAGATTGCTGCCCAGCAAATCATTTATGTAAATAGAGAACAACGGTGGTCGTATCACATTTCCTTGGGGCACTCCTGACCACACCCTTATCTCTGACGAACACTCGCCGTCGAGGACAAATACTGGGTTCTATTACTTCAGAAATCTTCGAGCCACCCACACATCTGTGAAGTTACTCCATATGCTCGCACCTTGTTTAACAGTCTGCAATGGGGCACCGTATCAGATGCTTTCCGGAAATCTAAAAATATGGAATCAGCTTGTTACTCCTCATCCATAGTTCGCAGTATATCATTTGAGAAAAGGGCAAGCTGAGTTTCGCACGACCGATGCTTTCTAAAACCATGCTTACTCAGGGACATTAGGTTCTCGGCCTCAAGAAACTTTATTATATTCGAACTGAGAATATGTTCAAGAATTCTGCAGCAAACCGAAGGTGATCTGTAATTTTGCGGGTTCGTTCTTTTACCCTTCGTATGTACAGGAGAAGAAATAAAAACTTTGAGATTCGCCGATGACATTATAATTCTGTAAGAGACAGCAAAGGATTTGGAAGAGCAGCTGAACGGAATGGACAGTGTCTTGAAAGGAGGGTATAAGATGAACATCAACAAAAGCAAAACGAGGATAATGGAGTGTAGTCGAATTAAGTGGGGTGATGCTGAGGGTATTAGATTAGGAAATGAGACACTTAAAGTAGTAAATGAGTTTTGCTATTTGGGGGGCAAAATAACTGACGATGGTCGAAGTAGAGAGAATATAAAGTGTAGATTGGCAATGGCAAGGAAAGCGTTTCTGAAGAAGAGAAATTTGTTAACATCGAATACAGATTTAAGCGTCAGGAAGTCGTTTCTGAAAGTATTTGTATGGAGTGTAGCCATGTCTGGAAGTGAGACGTGGACGATAGATAGTTTGGACAAGAAGAGAATAGAAGCTTTCGAAATGTGGTGCTACAGAAGAATGCTGAAGATTAGATGGGTAGATCACATAAGTAATGAGGAGGTATTGAATAAGATTGGGGTAGAAGAGGAGTTTGTGGTACAACTTGAGTAGAAGAAGGGATCGATTGATAGGACATGTACTGAGGCATCGAGGGATCACCAATTTTGTACTGGAGGGCAGCGTGGAGGGTAAAAATCGTAGAGGGAGACCAAGAGATGAATACACTAAACAGATACAGAAGGATGTAGGTTGCAGTAGGTACTGGGAGATGAAGAAGCTTGCAGAGGATAGAGTAGCATGGAGAGCTGCATCAAACCAGTCTCAAGACTGAAGACCACAACAACAATGTACAGGAGTCACCTTCGCTGTTCTCCAGTCGCTTGGAAATTATTGCTGGGCAAGAGATTCACGATAGGTGCAAGACAGATAACAGGGTAGTTTGTGCGCAATATATTAAGCTGTAAATTATGGCTTGTCTTTTTTATATAGTAGTTCGCACGATTTTCCAGAGTCGCTAAACGTCAAACCTTACTTACGATGGCAAATAAGTAATAATAGTAATAATAATAAGAACAACAATAATAATTATTATTATTATTCCCTTCCCTTCTGTATCGCCATGTCAGGGACAGTTAGGCCGGGGCCGACCTTTGGTGCCCTCATCATTGACTTGGCGTTGAAATCCAGCCTCGCTCTCTTCCGATGAGACGAGCGAAGAGGGAGATTATTTCAAGGTCACCGGGACGCCTCGGCAGGCGTTTCCGGCGCCGCAGCGACCACGTGGCGCTGCGCGGGCAGCAGCCGCGAGCGCGCGCAGAGAGAGCCGGCAGCAGCCGGCCGGGCCGCGGCGGGACGTGAACTCGTGACCCGGTTGCGGCGGCCTACCGCGCTGCGCCGCGCTGCGCCGCTCTGTTCTGCCCTGTCCAGCCAGCCTCGTGCTGCGCTGCCCCCGTCCGTCCCTCTCTAGCCTACTTAGCGCCCACACGCACCTGTCCACTGCCGGCCGGCCTGCGCGCTACACGTAGAAAGCACGGCGCGCCGGCCGCCGAGGGGAAATAAAGGCTTTCGGCAGCGTATGACGCAAGTCTGGAAGCAACAGCCACCGAACTGGTTTCTCCTCAAGTGGCTACCGAGTAGAAAAGCCGCTTGTCTCGTTTAGTTGCTTAGGAACGCGAGGTGCGTGCGTACAATCGTAGAATACTTTATTCCTGGGAGAAATGTAGACTCAACCTAACCAAATGCTTCCCTCGAACTTTTTCTCTAATAATGAAAATATTTACTGTACACAGTGCGTGTCCCGAAATTCACTATGGGACTTAACTCTGAGGTCATCAGTCCCCTAGAACTTAGAACTACTTAAACCTAAGGACATCAGACACATCCATACCCGAGGCAGGATTCGAACCTGCGAGCGTAGCGGTCGCGCGCGGTTCCAGACGATGTATCGGCGATATTTCAAACCTACATATCGATATCGAAATCGCTACATCGAGTGCCGATTTTTTTTCATTTTTTTCCGCAGTTTTCAATAAATATTTGAAGTCTTTCTTTTGAAACTGTAGTAGAACACAGTTTTACTTTGACTATGTGAAGGAGTCTTACTACTTTTTGAACTTTCATCACGTCCAGCCTTTCTCTTCGACTGTGTGAAGCAAATATAGATGGCACAAAGAAGTCCGATTGCACTGGAGGGGCCGAGCGGTTCTAGGCCCTGCAGTCTGGAACCGCGCGACCGCTACGGTCGCAGGTTCGAATCCTGCCTCGGGCATGGATGTGTGTGATGTCCTTAGGTTTAAGTAGTTCTAAGTTCTAGGGGACTGATCTCCTGAGAAGTTAAGTCCCATACTGCTCAGAGCCATTTATTTTGCACTGGAGGGGTGGCGGTGTGAACGGAATAACAAGATATCCGATGTGAAGAAATGACACACCACTTGTGTTAAAAAACAATTTTTAATGCAACTAGTGTGCCACTAGTTCACACCGGCATTCCTCAAAAACATTTACTGAAACTGATGTGGTGGTGGTGGTGGGGGTGGGGGAGGGGCCTGTGTGGGTAAATGCTGACATAACGGGCGCTCGGTGCTACCAAGAAACTGCAACGTTTAGCTTCACCACGCAATTTTGACACTGCAACTGCTACGTCGCTGGCGTTTGCAGAAATGACAAAAACAGGTAAGTCGAAATGAAGTGTTCCAGAAAAATCCGTTATGTGACGATACCAGGCTGTTGGTTGGTTGGTTGGTTCTTTGGGGAAGGAGACCAGACAGCGTGGTCATCGGTCTCATCGGATTAGGGAAGGATGGGGAAGGAAGTCGGCCGTGCCCTTTCAGAGGAACCATCCCGGCATTTGCCTGGAGTGATTTAGGGAAATCACGGAAAACCTAAGTCAGGATGGGCGGACGCGGGATTGAACCGTCGTCCTCCCGAATGCGAGTCCAGTGTCTAACCACTGCGCCACCTCGCTCGGTAAACAGGCTGTTAGCTTGTTGGTATACAGAATATCTAATAGTAAATCAATACTTAAATATACAGTTCTAAAACTTGCAGTATATTTACAATGCGAAACCCATATTTTTTTGACCGGTACGTCGATGTTTTTTCCCGACGATACATCAACATATCTGTCGTCCTTTTCGAGATATCAAGAGACGATATTTTTTTAAATATCGATATAATGGATTCCCATTTTTTTTAAAATACCAACAGTCCTACTACTGAATATCTAACACAGAATTGAAATTACAACGACAGAAAAAAATCACTGCACCAAGGAGGAGATGTCTACTCAAATTTCGCGCCAGCTGGATAAAAGTGACTTTAGTAGCGCCATCATGGGAATGCAAATCAAGTTTGCTTTAAATTTGGGCCGTAGCGATCGTTAGCGATAGTTGACTTTGAGATTGGACGTGGTGCGTTAATGTCAGCAAGAATGCCTTTAAGACAACGAAACCGCCATTATTAACAGCTCAGGTTGAACGAGGTCCTGTAATTTGATTATGAGAAGCTGGATGTTTCTTCCACGATATTGCCGGAAGACTCGGCAGGAATGTAGCCACTGTAAGTGACTGGTGGCAGTGGCGGTACAGTAGCAAGAAAACCAGGCTCGGATGGCCATGTAGTACTGCCGAGAGGAAAGACCATCGACCATCGTGTTTGGCGTATGGCGGTGCGCGTCGTACGGCGTCTGCAGCAACAATTCGAGCAGCAGTTTAGGCACCACAGTGGTACGACTAACTGTTAGAAGCCGGTTACTTCATGGACAGCTACGAGTCAGACGCCTTGTTGTGCGTATTCCACCGACTCCATACCATCGACGTTTGCGACTTCAGTGGTTTGAGGCCAGAGCTCATTGGAAGGTCGGTTCTGCCTCAGTGCCAGTGATACCCGATTGTTGGATGGAAGGAGGCCAGGTAAGCTCGTGCAACCAACCTGTCCGTGGCCTGGACACACTGGACCTACACCTTGAGCTATGGTCTGTGGTGCGATTTCGTATGACTGCAGGAGCACCCTCGTGATTGTCACCCACACATCCTGACTGCGATTTTGTACATCAGTGTGGTGATTCGACCTGTTGTGCAGCCATTCATGAACAACATTCCAGGGGGGTGTTTGTGGTGTCACCGCCAGACACCACACTTGCTAGGTGATAGCTTTAAATCGGCCGCGGTCCATTAGCACATGTCGGACCCGCGTGTCGCCACTGTCAGTAATTGCAGACCGAGCGCCACCACACGGCAGGTCTTGAGACACTTACTAGCACTCGCCCCAGTTGTACGACGACTTTGCTAGCGACTACACTGACGACGCCTTTCTCTCATTTGCCGAGAGATAGTTAAAATAGCCTTCAGCTAAGTCCATGGCTACGACCTAGCAAAGCGCCATTAACCATTTCTAGAGAGAGTCTCACTTGTATCATCCAGAATGCTGTATACAAATGATGGATTAAAGTTAAGTATTCTAGCAGCTACGTACTTTTCTTTATAGCATTCATTACGTATCCTGTTTCAGACCAAACGCCAGACGGCGTGTGTAAACGCGTGCCTTACGGTTACCCGTCACTGTGGACTGGCTGTCTTGTCAGTCCACAACAGTGTTTTGTAACAGAATAACGCTCGCCTACATACTGCTGTTGTAACCCAACATGCTCTACAGTGTCGACATGTTGCCTTGACCTACTTGATCACCAGATCTGTCTCAAATAGAGCACATATGAGACATCATCGGACAACTCCAGCGTCACCCGCAACCACCAATAACGGTCCCTTTAACGATTGACCAAGCACAACAGGCGTGGAACTCCATCCCACATACTGCCGTCCGGCAACTGTACGACACAATGCATGCACGTCTGCATGCTTGCATGCAACATTCTGGCTGTTACAACAGTTATTAATGTACCAACTTTTCACGTTTGCAAAGGCTTTTCTCGAGCTTGCATTAACCTGTGAACTTGCAACGTTTATCACTTGAATATATTACCTAGACAATAGTACTCCCGAAATGTCAGTAGTGTATGCTGATTATTTCTTTGTGTGCGTATTTTTTTTCAATCACTGTAGATGAACTAGGAATATAACGTGTTGGAAAATTTCTAGAATTTTGTGTGCCTCAGCTCTATAACATGTGTCGGTTAACTGTTGAAATATCAGACGAATGGAGAGGCGCTAAAGTTATTTCACTGTTCGAAAGAGGAGAAAGAAGTAACAACTAATTACGGAACAATCACTCTTCTTAAAGCTTCTCATAAAATCTACATTAAAATAATTAATGAAAGGCTTCGAAGCATTTCTGATTAAATTTTGTAAGAACAGTAAGCAGGCTTCCGTAAAGGACGATCCTGTTTCGAGGATGTTTTCGCTCTGAAACAAATTATACGAAAAAGACGAGAATTAAATGGGGAAATACTCCTACCATTTATCGACCGTGAAATTGCATTTTACCGCATCCAAAGAAAAAAAAACTCTGGTCAGTAGTGGAGAAAAGAGGTTCCACCATACACCTGATCAGAAAATGTCAATAATTAGTAAAAAATATCGAAATAAGAATAGATACTGGCCAAACTTACACAAGAAATAGAGGTAAACCAGAGACTAAGGGAAGGCTGTACTACGTCTCCTAGACTATTCACAACATCAACATCGACGACCTGGTCGGGAAATGGATGCAGGATAGAACATTTCACGGTGTAAGAATTGAAGCAGATAAATTTCTAAATAAGATGCTTTCTGCTGACGACCAGGTAATTATACAGGACAATGAAGACAAGTTACAAATATTAATATATAGATTAAACTATATAAGCCTAAATTATAGCTGAAACATTAACAACAAAAACAGTTGCTGTCTTAGGAAAGTATGCTACTGAGCTAACAATCATCAGCAACATAATAATAGCACATTTGTCCCATATCCAATATCTAAGGTGTGGTATAACATTTGAAGAAGAGCCACGACATAAATTAAAAAAAACGAGCTTCCATCAACATATATGTGGCACGATAAGAGCATTAAATGATAAAACTGGAAGAGAAACACAAATGAATTTTTAATAAAGTCTAGGTGATACCCACAGTACTATTTGGAGTATAGAACTGGACATTCAGATCAAGAGAACTAAAGACAATTACACCCAAAACAAAATTTCTTAGATCTGTGAAAGTCTGCCAAGAGAAGACAAAATAAGAATTGAGAAATAAGAAAAGAACTGAAGGTGCAATCATTAACTGTAAAACTAATCCAATGAAAGAAGGTTTGGAAAGAGCATGTATTACGTACGTCACCTCAAAATTCTCCACAAGCGATGGAACACAACGCTATTTGAAAACGGAGTTCGGGAAGGCAGAGGAAGAGACGATGAGGCCAGAACACGCCAGAAGGCCTAATCTAGGATTAGCAGAAGAAGAAGAAGAAGAAGAAGAAAGAGAAGAAGAAATATTAGTGAGAATAATCATAAGAAAAGCTTAAGAAGTGTGGAAATTAGGAAGAATGAAGAATTATATGAAAATACACAAAAAATAAAACAGTAAGGAAAAGGAGACTCATGGTTTTTTGGACATTTTTTCGTTATAAATGACATTAGGCTGACAAAAGTCAATTATCTTTGGCAAAATATATTCAAGAAGTTAAAAAAGATTTAGAAATACACAATAGAAAAGTATCAAGATAAGTATGCTAAACTTAAAAGTATACCGAGGCCGAAGCAATAGGAAAACAAGTGTGAAATGGTCTGAAGAAAGAAGAAAGAACTTCAGAGAAACCATTAAAGCATATTGAAGTAAAAGGGAAGAGAAATGTGAAGGAACTGAAATTGTGAGGTGGTGTTTAGTTGGTTAAAACTGAAGGGAAAAGTTTAGTTATATGCCTCCTTGGACTGAAGGAGAAAAAATGTTGATCTTAGCGACTGCCATGGGAGACACGCGTAATCATCAACCTTCACATCTGTTATGATGAAATTAAACTGTCATTTCAGATAATTACTGAGACGTTAAACATTTAAAAGGCGACCAACTAAAATTTGTTCCATGTTTCTTGTAAAAATTTCAAATTCGAGCCTGACAAATCGGAATTCCTTTCCTTGTTTACACTAATGGGAAGCCGTTTCGCTTAATGGGGGGGTACTGGTGATCAGCTAAGACGCCTGTGTTCTACACACATTGCCCTGTCTACTATAAATTGTTTACGCAGTATTCAATACATCGTAATCAATTTCCCACCAAATTCTTTAAATAAATAAATATTCCATACACAGCTTTGTATCCCATAAATTATTTAAATAAACAATATTCTGTACCTCGCCTTGTCTGCCAAAAATTGTTTAAACAATATCCCATACACTGCACTCGATTTCTCGTCAAATGGTCAATCAACTGAGTCTTTCTCCTGCCAACTTCCAGGTGGGGGAGGGGAGGGGCAGAGCTGTGGGATTTCCCAGAGGGAAAATTGATATCAAAGGTGTACTTGTATGGGCGATTGGAGTTCCAGAGGTGTGGGTGAGTAGGAGGAGGAGGAGGAGGAGGAGGAGGAAGAGGAGGAGGAGAAGGAGGAGGAGGGGGAGGAGGAAGGGGTTCCTGGGTGCATAACTTGATCCCGCATCTCGTCATATGAGGGTACATCCACCACTGTCGAACATGATCGTTTCGGTGGGCCAGGTGTTATAGTGTGGAGAGGCAAAATATTACATGGGCGTTACGACATCGAAATCTTTGAACGTGGTACACCCACCGGTCAATGTGACACTATACTCCTTCCATATGAACGTCTTTTCAGAAGTGCCTCTGGGTCTGGTTTCATTTTGGAGGAGCTCTTGCAACGAGAAGATACTCTGCTACTGGACTGGCCTGCCCATCTTGCGGCCAGCCTGGGGGCAGGTTTCAGAGCATTCATTGCTGTCCGTGCTGGTCAGCTATCCTGTTAAGAACCATGTCCAGCCTTTTGTAACGTACAGGGACCATCACGAATCGCCGTGACTGCAGTGTAATTATTGTCTCTGAATCAAAATTCATTTCTGTTCCTCTCATTGCATATTTCTTTGCGTCACCAACTTTACCGTAATGTGCCGTATTGTACTATACAAAACACTGTAGGAGTTTTTCTATGTAAGGTCCAAATTTCATGGAGCTATGTTATTTGGTTGTGATACATCATGCGAGTGTTACTTTCGTCCTTACGTTTTGCACGCCAGTCTTTTATTTCCGACCTTTTTCGTGGGCTGGTAGATCAGATTCATCAGATATCCTGAGAAATGTATCTCGGAAGGGTGTACTGTTCAAAATACTCTCTAACAAAAAGAGGAAAAAGAACGACGCAACACGTTTATATACATACAGAAATCGACCGAAAATGCAAAACTAAACTTTAGCACCCGATGGGTAAATGTGAGAAGCTGCATCGCATTTTCACTGTGCAGCTGGCAAAGATAATGAACAGAGACATGTCGATGCCAGGACATAAAGTCTTTGTGAATTTCATTCCGTGTACTCAGTTGGACAGTAACAGTGCCCCACAGAAAGGCGTGTGAACAGCACACGCAGATATGTCAGCATTTGAGAGAGGATGTCTAGTTGGGCTCAAAGAAGCCGGATGGAGTGTCGGCGAATCACTCGATATTTGAATATGGTTGATGACACTATTTGACGACGTTGGCAGAACGGGTGAACCATTACCGAACGCAGCGTCAAGAAGGAAGCGGCGACCTAGAGTGACGGTAGAGCGCGAGGATCCAGCAATCGTTAGAGAGGAACTCAGACCCGCAGATTCATCATTATCATCGATCCGACGTGCAACTGGTGCTTCAGTGATGACAAGGACGATTAATAGGTAGCTCCTAGAAAGGAGGCTGAGCTCGCGGCACCCCTTGCGCTGAGTGCCACCAACAAGACTCGTCTGCAGCGGTGTCGGACAACTTCGGCCTGGACTCTCACTGGCTGGATTGAAACTGTCGTCATTGATGAGTCCCGCTTCGAACTGCTGAACCCTTACGACCAGCGACAACGTGTCTGGAGACGTTCCAGACAGCGGTTGGACATGAACGTGACTGTCGTCTACCACACGGCGCAACAACCAGAAATGGTGGTCTGGGGTACCATCCTGGGCTTGCATTTCAGCAAGATAATGGCCGCCCGCAAACGGGGAGGGTTTCTACTGCTTGTCTTCGTTCTTGCCAAACCCTGCCTTGGCCAGCAATGTCGCCAGATCTGTTTCCAACTGAGAACGTTTGGAGCATTATGGGCAGAACCCTCAAAACCTCTAGGGATTTTGACGATCTAACGCACCCGTTGGACAGAAATTCACACGATATCTCTCTGGACGACACCGACCTGCTTGTATAGGGGCCAGAGGTGAACCAACTGACTTGGTTTGAAAACCTCTTTCTCTTGAATAAATCGTCCAGTTTTCTTGAAATTGTAATCGTTTGTCTGTATATGTACTACCGATTTACATACCGTTCGCATCATTCCTTCGTGAAGCGTCGTTTTTTATCTGAGAGTGTATTCAGTTACGAAATGCAAACATATCAGCTTACGGCCTTAAACAATGAGAATGCACAAATAAAATAAAGGCACAATGGCGATACGGAAATTTGCCGCAGGCCATTGACGCGCAGGGAGCGGCAGACACGCCTGGGCGTGTTTCTGGCGTCGGCCGTTAGTCAGCTGACTCCGGGGCCGTCCCGCATGACCCGCGGCCGGACGGGCGCGGGTGTTTCTCAACCCGAACACCGAGCGCCGGCAGCGGCGGCCCTGCGTCCGTTAAGAGCGCAAACACGCGAGCCCGCAGTTCCGGGCAAACAGCTTCTGAGAGCAGCTCACACACGCGTTCCTGCTGCCGACGCGAGTTCGGCGCGCCGTGGAAACATCTCGAGGTCTCCTACAAAGGACAAAGTCCACCTTTACATCAAGTGATTCTCAGCAATAATTAAACCGTGCCTGACGGAAGTTGAAAGTAATACACAATAAACACCGTGAGCGGACACTACCAACCGTATGCTCCAGTAATTGCGTGCCTGTGATATTTTGACCGAAATTTCATTCTTATGTGAGCTTATTTTCAATACGGAAAAGAGCCTCTTCCCCGGATGGACAATAGTTTTAGTGCATGGTGTACATTGGGCGTGTCTGACATGGCTGGAACTTTCCAGGTGTGGATGAGACACAGCCTGGCCGGAGGACGCGCAAGTACAGCTTAAAGTCATATTTCGGCCTCTGACAAAGAATCATTGGCATGAGGGTCAGGGGAGAATCATAGTAACAGATCGCAGAGACAGCTGGCTATAGTACAATGACTATAGAAAAAGTGGAAAGTGGTGACGAGATGGACTCATGACAACAGTAAGGCAACAAGAAAAAATGGCTCTGAGCACTATGGGACTTAACACCTGAGGTCATCAGTCCCCTACAACTTAGAACTACTTAAACCTAACTAACCTAAGGACATCACACACATCCATGCCCGAGGCAGGATTCGAACCTGCGATCGTAGCGGTCTCGCGGTTCCAGACTGAAGCGCCTAGAACCGCACGTAAGGCAACAAGACTAGGCATGGGTCTTTACATGGCTGGCCACGACGCACAGACAGATGACAAGATATTATTTTTTGGAATTGAATTACAGTTTTTCCAAAAGCGTTATTATTTATTTGCCAAATTTGGTGTATTTTTTCCAAATCTGGTCAATTTTAGTCACTTTTGGTATAATTTTCTGCTAAAGTTGGCCTTTGTTTTTTTGCCAAATACAGTGTATCTTGTAGCTAAACTCCATAACCTTTTGTCAAATTTGTTGTCAATTTGGTGTTATTATTAACCAATTTGTTTTTTGTCAAATTCAGTGTCATTTTTAGGTGTTTTTTGCTAATTAAGGCGTTATTTCTTTCAGAATTCGGGGTTTTTTGTCTTATTTTTTCAGAATTCTGTGTTATTTTTTGTCCGAAGTAGGTGTTTTTTTCCATGTTCAGTATTTTTGACGAAACTTGTATTTTTTTGACAAATTCGGTGTTGTTTTTTGTCAAATTTCGTATTATTTTTGCTAATTTCGGTGCTCTTTTCAGCCTTGAGGGGAGTAGAAGCAAAATGCCGTTTTAACAATCAGTAACTACCAATTACGAATATTAATAAGCTCCCGTTTTAATATTTAAAACATTTTTGTACGGCAAAAATCACAAAATATTGTTACATCTCTAAAAACCGCAGATTTCTCGTTTTTCTTTAAAAACTGCTAATTTCGCGTTATTTTTCGCTGTATCGTTTTCGCGTAATTCTCCTGTCCCTAGTTACTGGATTTGACAACAGCACTAATTCGGTAATTTTTGAACGGAGGCTGAATGCTCGCCAGTTTGTCGCGAGAATAGTAAAAGCTGTTGTCGTACTCTTCGTGACCAGGCTACCAAATAGGGCATCCAAACAACGTAATCCAAGACTACACACTGCATTTCACACTATAAATGCCTTGAGCAACGTACAGTTTTGAGGAATTGCTCTAGTGATCTGAATTTTAACGTCGTGTGTTAAAATGTGATATAGTGATATGCGGAAACAGGAGTTATTACGACGCCTACTGCCTCGTTTGAAGACGGTGGAGACTGCTTTCGCATGGGTCCTTCTGCACTCGTTCACGGTACGTCGTCGACTGGGGGCAGCAACATCACATAGCGCGCCCGAAGGAAGCAAACCCCGGTGGTTGCAATGAAATCATCGGTGGCGCGAAGTTCTCTCTCTGCCCATCTTTTTTTTTTAATTTCAAATGGTTCAAATGGCTCTGAGCACTATGGGACTCAACATCTTAGGTCATAAGTCCCCTAGAACTTAGAACTACTTAAACCTAACTAACCTAAGGACATCACACACACCCATGCCCGAGGCAGGATTCGAACCTGCGACCGTAGCAGTCCCGCGGTTCCGGACTGAAGCGCCAGAACCGCTAGACCACCGCGGCCGGCTTTTTGAATTTCGTTTGTTAAATTGTTTCCTAATATGCTGACGTGCAATGACCCTCATGATAGAAGAACATTCTTATTTTGTACTTTTCTATTTTATTTGTTGAATTACTTCGTAATTTACTAAGGAGCACATCACTGAGCAGCCTACTCATTAGAATGATTGTTTTATCTTCTCATATAATCTACCTACATCTTCTTATTTTCAGTTGCTGACCTGTTTTAATACCTGCCACATTCTTTTATATATTCTTTAACCTTTTTAAGATGGTAAATTTTATTACGTAATTCCGCATACAGTGGTGCCTTCCTTTATCTTGAACAGCAGTATCACGAAAACTACAGTAGCTTTATTGACTCAGTACTTAATTGTACAACATATGACGTGTTTTATGGGTTTATGATATGTTGTTTGTTCTTTTCTTTTTATAATTACCTGACACTGTCAGTGTAGAGACAACGATCTGTAATTTGAATGAATGTTTATTTTTTGTAAACTTCTTAGTAGCCAAGATCGCATATAGGAAAACAGATAACTAGTTTCGACAGTTTCACGTTGTCTTCAGATCTGAATATAATATGCCGTCTCTAAGATAAAAAGACACTTAGCAGTTGACTGTTAACAACGCAAGGGAAAGTCAACTCAGAACTTGAGCATCCCTCACGCTGTTAACGGCCAATTGGCAAAATGTCCACTTATATTGTGATCTGAAGCCGACCGGAAACGGTCGAAACTATTTATCTATTTTTCTCTATGCGAACTTGGCTAAAAAATATTTTACAAAAATTTAACATGCGGTTTTTTATGTTGAATATATTATAAGTAGGTAGCACCTTATATGAATGATATTATTTCTGTCTGTTTTAGATTTGAAGATAATTCCTAGCACAATCGAGACCCGTCTTATTTTATATACAAAAAAAATGCTTCAAATGGCTCTGAGCACTATGGGACTTAACTTCTGAGGTCATCAGTCCCCTAGAACTTAGAACTACTTAAACCTAACTAACCTAAGGACATCACACACATTCATGCCCGAGGCAGGATTCGAACCTGCGACCGTAACGGCCGCACGGTTCCAAACTGTAGCGCCTAGAACCGCTCAGCCACTCCGACCGGCTCTTATTTTATAAACTCGCAACCTAAACAAATAAAGGTTATATTGTTAAGATTCTTGACTGACCTGCCCGGACCCCAGGTATGCTACCGTGCTATTGTGTGTCTTGGTCGTACTCTAAATAACTGCAACTTCTACACTCATTCCAAACGAGAGGTATAGAATGAAGCGTCAGCGGCACTGAAAACCAAATGATGAGGAGAACACGCAAGTGCCATCACCCGATTTCCCAGGAATTTCACTCAGTGAAAGGGGAGTGAAAACAAGCGAACACCTCCCTCGGTTTATGTGTACATACTCAATAGTTTCTGAAAAAACGACGGCCAAAGTTTTTGAGACACTTTATGTGTCTTTTACCGCGCAATAACCGCAGACGAATAGGTGGCTCAGTGGTTAGCGCCGTGGCATCTTAATTTTGTGCCCCTGCTTCGAAACCCGATAATTTATTTATATATTTTATTTTTATTGTTTTCATTTATCTACTCATGTCCGTAGAATGATACTACAAGAATCTTTCTTATCAAATTATGGAATACAAGACAGTTACATTAACTACAAAATTACAACTGGACATCACAATAAGCATCTCACATATGGTATATAATAGGAGTGTGTATGGTATGTCGAGGAATTACAATCTTTCTACATTCACATATTCGGATATTCCATTCTGGTAGCAAATCTTGTATCAGTTCTTACCTGTATATTTTATTCATTTGTTCAATCTTCAGGATGATTTGTTTCCTGCTCTTGGACGATACCGATCTTAGAAACACTGGAATCACAGATACTCCGAACACCACGAGCATCGAGCGACGGCTGGTTTGCTACAGTGACATTTCTCCGTACGAATTATCACTCGGGAGAGAAACGTCGTTAGCCGGCCGGAGTGACTGAGCGGTTCTAGACACTATAGTCTGGAACCGCGCGACCGCTACAGTCGCACGTTCGAATCCTGCCTCGGGCATGGATGTGTGTGATGTCCATAGGTTAGTCAGGTTTAAGTAGTTCTAAGTTCTAGGGGACTGATGACCTGAGAAGTTAAGTCCCATAGTGCTCAGAGCCATTTGAACCATTTGAAGAAAAGTCGTTAACATTGGTGAAGATTTCACACGTTGACAATAATTTCGCGGCAAACGGATCACCTTCCCGAAAACTGACACTTGCAGGTGATTATGAATCAAGGTACGCTATAGGAATTCCACGGAAAACAATTTCAAATAATTTCTCATTCTTTTTTTAAAAAAATCATTCTGGAGACATACAATTAGTAGACGAATAATGACGATGTTATTTCAGTATACACTGGAAAACATAGTGTAGTAATCTTCTGCAGATATGGCTGTATAAATGAAAAACAAAAATAAAAACTATATTCGAGATTCGAACACGATGCAGAAAATTAAGAAGCCCCCCACCAATCACTGCCCCACCATTTCGTCTGAAGATATCGCGCGGTAAAATGCACACAAAGCACTTAAAAATACATTTAATACTATGACCGTCGTTTTTTCACAAACGGCCGAGTATTTACGGAAATGCCGAGACACTTGTTCGCTTATTTTGACTCCTCTTCCACTGATCAAAGTTTCTGGGAAATCGGGTGATTGTATTTGCCGTGTTCTCCTCCTGCGACTAGTCAAACTGAACAAGGCACCAGCCGCTGAAGGACGACGTGTAAAAGTTAACATTGAATATGCAGCAGAGTTTGTTTGGTTCATATTTAGCACGTATACCTTGTGCAGTCTTGCGTGAACAGAAGTGTCGAGTAACGAATGCTTATGGTAATGATAACGTTCCTTTCCAGAGCACTGAATGACACTGAAACAAATTTAGTGATAAGTTCCCTCGCAGTCTTCATCTGACGCGAGGTGCGGGGGTGGGGGCTGAAGGTGGGCCGGCGAGAGGGGAAGGGAGGGGAGGGGAGGGGGGAGGCACGTGACGAGTGGCGCGGCACGCGATCCTCCACCCTCCGGGGACCTAGCGCCCCTGCCGGCGGCTGACCTTCACCCCGCAGCGACCCCGGAAGGTGGCTGTGACGTCACGCGGTGCGGGCAGGACGACCAATGGCCTCACGAGGTCAGCGGCGGTAACGGGCTGCCGAGACTGGACTCGCCGGGCCGGCGCAGCTGGCGCGTTCTTGCGGCCGGCCGGCGAGGCCAATCAACCTGCCGCCGCCGCCGCCGCCGCCGCCGCTGACCATCCTCTGGAGCCGGTTGGCGCCGCGCGGCCCGGCAGGTGGACGGCTGGACGGCTGGACGGCTGGACGGCCCGGCATGCGGCCGGAGACGCGCGCGCGCCACAGCTGCGGTCACCGGCGACGATACCAGCGCCTCCACTCATCACTTGTAGCTCCACACATCGAGCCTGTCACGCTCCTCGTAAAACATGAGTTGTTGCAAAAGAAGAAAATTCTGCACAGTAAATTCCCACTAATTCCTCCCTAAACACAAGGTTAGTGCATAAGCTGGTAGGGTTTTTGTTCTTCATGTTGGTATTCCAACTGCTATTTGTCTACTTACAGACCGTCATTTTTTTTATTTGTAGCCCACTGTTGCTATTTGAGTTTACATATTATCATTTTGTCATTGGGAGATACTGAGTGGATCTGTGGACGTTGGAAAATGGAGTGCCGAGTGAAGAAATTTGAACATTTGCGACGTATCCTTCTATTTGAGTTCAGTAGAGGGATGACAGCAGCGGAGATAGCCAGGAACATTTGCACCTTGTATGGGGGTAATGCCGCTGGGCAGAGCGCGGCAAGAAAATGGTTTTCTCGTTTTAAGGAGGATCGTATTGACATTAGTGACTCTCCACGTTCAGGCAGACTTTCGCGGTTTGATGAAGATCATTTAAACGCGTTAATCCACATCAGTGTACTCGAGAACTGGCAAATGTGATTAACTACGATCATTCCACCGTCGTGTGACGTTTGCATGCAATGGGGAAGTTTCAAAAACCGGGTGTATGGTTACCGAACGCTCTAAGACAAAACCACAAAAATCAGCGAGTGGCCATATGTGCATATCTGCCTGCTCATCATCAACTGCCTTGTGAAAAACACACATCATTCCTATCCTGTATCGTTATTGGCGATGAGAAATTGTGTCTTTATGCTTACGTAAGGAAAAGAACGGAATCGTTGAGCCAAACAAAGCAGCAACTCCCTGTACAAAGATCTGCTCGCAACCACGGAACATAATGTTACGCATCTCCAGATCAGCGACTGTGTGGCGTAATACGAATTCCTACCCCGGGGTATAACCATTTATGATGAGATTTATTGTCAACAATTGAGACATCTTGCAGACGCAGTCCAAGAACAACGAGAAGGAAGACTGCGTGAAGGGACGCTACACCACGATAAAGTATGGCCGCATTCTGCTAGACTGACAAAAAACACTATAAGAAGTTGGGTTGAGAAGTCACCTTATTCGCCTGATTTTGCGCCCTCGGATTTTCACGTTTCCCGCTCTCTATCGAACAACCTTCAACGAACTTCCTTTCCGAATGAAAATGCCCTCCGAACGTGACTTGACCAGTTCTTCGCCTCAAAACCGCTTGATTTCTATAGTCACAGAATCTAAAAGTTACCCACGATTGGCAGACGGTTGTAAATAGTGAAGAAGGGTATATTATTGATGACTAAAGTCTCTGTTATGTGTATCTGTTATGGAAAAACGCCATGAACTTGTGCGTGAACCTAACACGTGCTCCTAGTATTTGTGTTAAAACGCTTTTGGAAGCTTGTTTGTCATCCTGGTAACGTCATCTCTATTATACTTTCTGGTATTTCCCGTCGCTTTAGCAGGCATATGCCGAGCTTGGTCATAGCTATTCCCTCACATGTATACTGGTGTACAAAACACAAGGACGAGATAG
The DNA here is from genome assembly GCF_023864275.1 of Schistocerca cancellata. Lineage (NCBI taxonomy): Eukaryota > Metazoa > Arthropoda > Insecta > Orthoptera > Acrididae > Schistocerca > Schistocerca cancellata. The sequence goes on along the minus strand of NC_064633.1, from coordinate 486,724,789 downwards.
ATGAAGTACATAACATAGTAACAACTCAATGGCAATGAATCAAAGTGTGGGAGGATGTTGCCATTCGTGCACAGGAAGTCGGACGTCACACGCCGTGAGGACAGCAGGACAGCGTGACTATAGTGCAAAATGGGGCTTGCCCCGCAACAGGCAGCAGTTGAAGGAACAGGAAAAGTCACTGTGTGCCAGTCAGTCAGCACACGGTGCACTGCGGTGATGTTCTTCATAGCATCATGGGCCGGAGAGAGCATTCGGGTGATTGCACATGGGGAAGAATGATCTGCAAAGTGGAAGGAGGACCATGTATGGAGAGTATAGCTGAAAAGTTTGGTCTTGCTCACAGCTTTGTTTCACGAGCATGGGAAAACTTACAAATCACAGGCAATACTTCCCGAAGGATGGGAGATGCCCGACTAAGGTCATCTACAGCATCAGATGATCGTTACACTATTCGGCAGACGAGAAGGGACCCAAGTCAAACAGTGAGTGCAATTGCAACCATATTTAACAGGACTTCAAGGCACGCAATCTCACACACTACAGTGGCACTGCGACTGCGTTGGGGTGGTCTCTTTGCACTATGAGCAGTGCATTGTGTTCCGGTGACGCACGCACATGGGTGCCGAAAGCATAGCGACTGACCCACCCAGGAGCAGTATCGCGTGCTCTTCTAGGATGCGAATAGATTCAGTCTGACTAGTGATTCTGGACGTATGCTCATATGACGAGAGGTACGAACACGTAATGCACCAAGGAATACCTTCGAATATGATCCTTTTCGTGGTCCAGGTGCTATAGTGTGAGGAGGTATAATAACTTGCATCGGCGTACTGACCTCCAGATCTTTGGACAAGGTACATCTACGGGTCAACGTCACTGCAACACTGTGCTCCTTCCCCAAGCGCCTCTTTTCAGGGCTGCATTTGTGTCTTACTTCATTTTTATGGATGACAGTGCTGGACGCATCGAGCAGCGCAGGTGGAGGAGTTCTTGGAACGAGAAGACATTTGTCGAATGGAATGGCTTGCCCGTTCCCCCGAACTTAAATCCCAACGAGCAAGTGTGGGATGCGTTGGGGTAGACGTACTGCAGGGAGTCCACACACAGCAACGACCATACAACATTTGTCAACAGCGCTGGTGGAGGAATGGGAGCACGTTGCAGAGGATGCACTGCCGTTCGTGGTCATCAAACACGCTATTAAAAAGCATGTCCAGCCTTTTGTAATGTCCAGGGGAGCATAGTGAATAGCGGTGACTTCAGGGTAATTGTTGTCTTTGAATTAAAGTGTCATTTCTGTTCGTGCCATTGCATATTTCTTTCAGATACCTTCTGCAGAACATTGTAGAATTTATTTCTACGTGTGGTCCAAGTTTCGTCCAGTTATGTTACTTTGTTGTGACATATCATTCGAAAGTTACTTTCGTCCTCAAGTTTTGGACGCCGGCGTATAATAATTACGTAAACGCTGAAGCTATTGATTCTTTAGTGCATTTATGTTACAGGATATACATATCTAAAAAAATTACTTTCCCCTTCCAAGCACAAACACACACACACACACACACACACACACACACACACACACACACACACACACACACACACAAAGGTTCCTGAATGTTTTGTATTCGTAATTGACAGCAAAATCTCAGTACTCTTAACACTTTAGGGCTCGTTTCAATTGCTGAAATAAAAGTACTACCTCAAAAACTTCAAAAATTCTGTTTTCTCTTACATACTTCGAAGAATAAATAGTCGACGATGACACTGACATACGTAGCCAACGACCTACCGGTATGAAGATATGAGCTTTCTTTTGTGTAGAAGCAATTGTCTGCGAAAAACAGTCGACGTGAAGTATAGACCGCAGTGTAAATACGAGGGCTAGTCTAATGTTTTAACTATCCCCTCAAAAAATGAAGTTGCTCAATTAACTTTTTTACAGCTGGTACATTTCTGCAGTGCTAATATATATTGAAACCTCTCGCAACAGTATAGCAGCAGGCCGCTAGATGAGGCAAACAAACTGGCACAGCTCACTGACAGAGTGACATTTCATTTTGCCTCCTGTAGCGGCCTTCTACGGTAATGCAGCGTGTGGTTTTTATGTGTATTACGACTACGGACGTGTGCCAGAAATAAGTGTATAATTCTTTATTTTTCGATAATTCTTTATTTTTCCGAGGTGATAATTAAAATTTTATGTTACGCTTCGTATACTGTTTTGTTTTGTAATGTATTGTCTGTCGAGTATAAAATTTTCGTAAGTGTTCGTTTTGTATAGGACATTCAGTATAATGAAATTGTAGCGTCTCCTGGCCAGTCGTCATAAAAAGCGTGTGATAGAATTTTTTTCCATGTGTGTAAGACCAGTTAACATGTATCGATATAGTGCCACGCACACGGCGAAAGAGAAATAATTTAAACACAAATAAACATGACCAAGTGAAGCAAGAAAGCAAGACTGTGTAAACATTTCACGAATGTATTATGTGTGTATGTAGAACATTCATAATTATTTGACGTTTTATGCATTTTTTAACTTTGAATCCATGACATATTATTATCTTTAAAAATCGTATTCTTGTTAAATGAATTAGTGATTATGATCTGTGCCTCAGATAAAAAGGACAATTCAGTACATGTATAAACAGTAAAAAGCATTGTAATAATCTCTCTGTTCTCTTTGGGTTTCGTTACGAGTAACACTTGCGTGTTAAGCAAATGTATATGCTGGCCGTGAGTCTTTTGTTCATGAAGCTTGAGATCCGCCATTAGGCGAGTTGTTGTAAAAAGGTGTGTAAAATTAATTCATTTTTGTTTGAATATATAGAGTTTGAGCAAACAGGTTTTTAAAATGATTTGTAAAGTTGCCAGGCATTCGTCTCGTAAATAATTTAGACATTTTCAGCATTTAATTTAGCGGAAGCCGCTGTACCAATCTGCGAGGGCAACGGCCGCAGACGCGGCACATTTAAAAAATATTTATTTCAGGCATCGCAGTCGCCTCGCCGGTAACGCGAGGTAACATACTAATATTTAACATTTTCTTACAGCTTCCAGCAGTGCCGGCAGACTATATTATGTTATTCAGTGCATTTCTCAGTTTGATTTGGAAGGTACTGTGCGACATGTTCTATGCGGGCTCAAAAATATAACGAATAATTGTGTTATGACTTTATCCTTTTCACATTTTGTGGCAAGGTCTGCTCTGTGAAACTAAAGCAATATTTTACATTTTTTCCCTGAGATTAAGAGAACGCGGGCTAGCCGCGCGCCTGTTCTAATTAACAGTATTCAAAAATCCACTGCATAACGTAACCAACATTCAGTGCAGTAACGATCATTTGAATTTCATTACTGACTTTTCTTAATACTATGCAAGGGAGTGAGTTCAGATACTGTTTTCTTTCTTTCTTGATTACGTTACAGTAGCAAGTGAATGTTCCCTACATGATTATCCAGGGCAGATGTGGAAAAGCAATAATTTGATCCACGGTGTGCTACATTTATGATAAAAGTGTTTATTCCCTCTCCCACTCCATGTCTGAACTTAACATATGTGTGCTAGTGTGACTCATACAGCCAAAGTGAAATATTTATTAAACATTACTCAAAATTACTTGCTTTTATGAAGAAAGAATTACTAAGTAAAGACAGTGTAATAACATTGAATCAAAACCATAGCAAATTGTTACAAATAATTTTGTGTACTGCCATCAGTTCTCAGTTTCAGTTTTAATCAGTCTGAACATTGCAAATCCAAACTTTAATATCGTAAAGCAAAGTTACTAGTTACCATGTACCAACTTACTTGCTGCTACAGATATGTAATCATATCTAAATAAATAAAACCACAAGCCGAATAAAATTAACTCCAGTAGTAAAAAAGTGAGAGGTGGAGTAAGGGTGACGGAATAAAATCAGCGCAGAAACGGCATTACATTATGCCAATTTACGAAACTATCGTCATAAAATTAGGAAAATAAATGCTCTGAATAATTTAATCTTGAAATACAATGTATGAAAAATAAGAAAGCCCCTGATTGCATTAGACTTAGCACAGAGCTTATTAAGTATGCCTCAAATGCAGTTTGAAGTATCCTTAATATATGCCAGAATATGAAGACAGTGACAGAACAGTGGGCAATAGCACTTACGATACACATCTACAAGAAAGGTAACAGGAATAAATGGTGGTAATCATTGGTGCTTAAATCTATTAACGGCACCGTATAAAGTGTATGCTAAAATTATTGTAGCTGCTCCTGTAGAAGAGTAGCACAGCTCCTTAACTATATGCTAACTGACAGACCATTTCAGGTAATTATAGGCAACACCGCTAGTGACAAGAAGGCCCTCAACAATGGCCTACCTCCAGGCTCAGTGCTAGCTCTGCTACTATTTAGCTTGTACATTGCAGATACGCTAGCTATTCAGTCCTAGAAGTTTGTCTATAGTGATGACTGAGTGACAACAACACAGCACAAAAAAATCGAAGTCGCCGAAGATATGTTAACAAAACACGTAAATAAAATCGGACAATACTTTCGTAAAATGGGGGCTTGAATCGAAACCTAACGAAACTCCATCCGTATACTCTCATCTGAATAATATATCAGCCAACGGAGAACTGGACATATTTTTCGAAGGTAGCCGCCTGGCCATAAAAAATGTCCACGGTACCTTAGAATTATGCTTGGCAGAACGGTGTCATTTAACTAGCATCTAAAATGACTGCAGCTAAATTGAGGCCAAGAAATATTCTGCAAAAATTATGTGCTGCAATATTGGGTTCAGCAGCTTCGACCTTAGGATCATTCGCCCTCGGCCTTATCTACTCAGGGGTAGAGTATTGCAGCCCTGTGTGGGTAAACGGCACCCACATAAAGCTGGTAGATACGCTACGAAATCAAACAATGTATAATTTTTTGTGTGCTGTTAGAAAAAACAAATTAAAGGTTCAAATTTGACCTTCAGGAACGTCCAGTATTTAGTTAACAATAATGCTTTAAAAACGAGTGTACGAATTTTACGTGATGAAAGCTGTGCGTAAGCCTGTCTTAGGATTTCCAGCATACCGAACGAACTAAAGTAGTTCACACAATTTTAATGTCTGTGGATGTGTACCAGGAATATACCGATACAAATTTACAGGGAAAATGTTGGTAATCGACTGGGAAATCGTTCAGAAAAATACTGGGACAGACTTTGCTGAGTTGACTCTTGTTTAATTGACAATCTACGAGTTGCCGTTTTCTCAGTAACTGTTTCTTTAGCAAATCGTTCATAGCGTTGAAGTTTCTGAGACCCGGGATAGAAGTCTGATTTTATCCCAACTTTACCATTTACATAGGTAATAACAGCAAAACAGAATACATTACTACTATTTGAAATTCAGAACAAATAAGTTTTAATCTTACTTTTTGGTTCAAATGGCTCTGAGCACTATGGGACTCAACTGCTGAGATCATTAGTCCCCTAGAACTTAGAACTAGTTAAACCTAACTAACCTAAGGACATCACAAACATCCACGCCCGAGGCAGGATTCGAACCTGCGACCGTAGCGGTCTTGCGGTTCCAGGCTGCAGCGCCTTTAACCGCACGGCCACTTCGGCCGGCAATCTTACTTTTTCTCTTCATGTGTTGGGATATGGAGAATTTTGCTCAGAAGTAATATTGTGTAATAAAATCCTTGTGGGATTGCCTTACTTTGCGAATGAAGAGTTAGCCCAACTCATTTTATTCTCAATAACATTTTTGTTAATTCCACGACAGAAATGAAACCACATTTAAGTACCTTACTTTACGTATGGGTACCATTTATAAACGAACTGTTGGTTTTTCCTTTTAAACTGACACACATTAGAGCTACATTAAGAAGAAGCGTACAATATGGATCCTCTTTCATCATAGTCCCAGCCGAATCGGCGTGGTTTGCGAGAAGAAACTCCGTATTGTGAATGGTAACTGGACGGCTAGCAACTACTGAGTGCCCAAAATGCAACTAGCAAATATCCAGTGTGAGAATGTAACTACTTATCGGATGTCAGTATTTAGCAGCAAAGTAATAATATCTCTCAACCTGTAAGCTAGATGTTTCAACAGTAAGAAAGTTAAACAAAACATTCCGTATGTAGTTATGGTAGTTTCTAGCAGTGAAATGAGATGGCATTACAAAATTTATGCCGGTTGGAGTGGCCGAGCGGTTCTAGGCGCTACAGTCTGGAGCCGTGCGACCGCTACGGTCGCACGTTCGAATCCTGCCTCGGGCATGGATGTGTGTGATGTCCTTAGGTTAGTTAGGTTTAAGTAGTTCTTAGTTCTAGGGGACTGATGACCTCAGCAGTTAAGTCCCATAGTGCTCAGAGCCATTTGAACCATTTTTTGAACAAAATTAATGGTGTACCAAATGCTTAACATCTTAATCCTAAAAGAATACTGTTTTGGAAAAGAGGCTGATCTAAGTAGTAGTAATACTGAATTTCCCAGTCCCCACATTCAACTGCTATTTTTATTTGCCACCTGTGGCTCGGTGATTAAGTGTGAGGCTACAAATCTAATGGTTCACGGTTCATTCCTTAGTCGTATGTAGAATTTTTCTCTGCCACTTTCGGTTTCTTTCATCTCTGGTACTGATATGTTAATATGAAACTTCCCATCCTGGACCGTGGTCCGTAGTCCACTTCAAACATTATGTCCTCCTATGACTGGCAAGAGTCGGAAGAAGGCAAAGGCGTACCGCCTCCAAATAGTACGCTGCCTAGCAAAGCAGTGCATTGTCCAAACCAACGTTTGGATTCAGGACACCATTACATTCCCTGTTAGTCTGAGACAAGATGTTTACGCTATGAAAATGATAAATCCTAAGAATTCAAAGAAAGCAGATAATTAAATAGGGCGTCTCAGTCTCCATACTTTCTGCAATGGCGATACGGAATAACTAAAGACTCCTCAGGCTGCAACTGTACCACGTCGTAATGCAGCCTGTAGCAAAGCAGCTGGATTCTTCGGCCCTGTTACGTTTTTCTCCCCACCCACACCCCCATTTTTTGGCAAATATCTTCGAGATTAACACTTGAATGTCATATGCACAATACCCCTTTTTTTTACAAATACCTTCGATCTATCACTTGTATGGCATGTGCAAATACCAAAAATCTCAAAAATTAACTCAGTGCTTAGCGAACTTAACTTTATTTTCCAGTGCACTCGTTTAGTTAATCAGAATCTCCAGAATGAGATTTTCACTCTGCAGCGGAGTGTGCGCTGATATGAAACTTCCTGGCAGATTAAAACTGTGTGCCCGACCGAGACTCGAACTCGGGACCTTTGCCTTTCGCGGGCAAGTGCTCTACCATATGAGCTACCGAAGCACGACTCACGCCCGGTACTCACAGCTTTACTTCTGCCAGTACCTCGTCTCCTACCTTCCAAACTTTACAGAAGCTCTCCTGCGAAACTTGCAGAACTAGCACTCCTGAAAGAAAGGATATTGCGGAGACATGGCTTAGCCACAGCCTGGGGGATGTTTCCAGAACGAGATTTTCACTCGTGCTTCGGTAGCTCAGATGGTAGAGCACTTGCCCGCGAAAGGCAAAGGTCCCGAGTTCGAGTCTCGGTCGAGCACATAGTTTTAATCTGCCAGGAAGTTTCAATCAGAAACTGTTTGTGTAATTAATTCACCTAAAATCTGTGCTGATAACAAATACCAGTAATTGAAAACTTCATTATGAATGCTCATATGTAAACATACATCTCATTACTGACTTTTAGGTGAAGTACATCAAAAGCATATGTGAATAATTATACAGTACATACAGCTAGTGTTGGAGACATGGTAGTAACTTCTGCACTCATTTAGTTCCAGAGTAATAAGTATTTATAGTTAAAACGTTGTTACTGAAACAATGTACCGTGTTTTGACAAACTAGACAACATAATGCAATAACACTTACTGTTGCATCCAAATGTTCACATTCAGAAGAATCTCTCCCCACTATTCAGTTAATCAGAAATGTAAATCTTTAATGGTAATTTGTAAAAAGACAGCAAGCAACAATAGCTGAATGTATTGCTGATTAATGTAATATTATAAAAAGAGAGGTTGCTGGAAGCCATTTCAGTCAGTCTGCGGAAGTGTATAATATGAGCTAGATCTGTGACCGAACTTATTGCACAATGCACTGCAGACGAATTGGCACACATTACAATTCGTACAATGTGCCGAGTTTTATGTACATTTCAGATCCGGGAGATCTTTCTATAATCTAGGGCCTGTTTTGAGTGATTTACTGGAAACTTGCAATTATTGTGAAGAACTGTGCTAATTTTCAATAATGCATTCTACGAACCGTAACAATAGTACTGAAGTGCGAAATGTGCTATTTCCGAATTATGCTTACTGTGCGCGTCGTTTTTGTTTTGATATGACTATGTGCTTGGAAGGAAAGTGTTATTAGCGAGTGATTCACTTGCCACACGTTAATTACTGTGAATCTGCATTTATGTTAGGCTACTATAATCGAACACTCACATCATTATAGGACATCAGTCGCACGTACTCTGTGGATTACCCATTATCTGTGGACAAATAACGGTAAATGAGACTCGATCTGTCCAGAAACAGTAGGTTATTTAATATCAAAGTGCAGTTAAAGTGTTCTGGACTGTAAACCTTTTGCAGCCATTTTTCAGCTAGAATCGACGGAGGCGCAGCCACCAGAGACATGTTAACACAGATAAATAGGGTAATGTTACAATCTCCGCAGAAACGTGCTCTGACTACATCTAGAAGTGTAGTACATTATTTATATATTTTTCGATGGTTCATTGTGTATGACAAGTAAACTATTTCTAAGGTGCGAATTATTACTTGTTCTCTTACAGCAATAAGGCAGTGTGTTTGAGCATCGGTTGTAAAAAGAAATATTTTCTTTTATTGTTACGGCTCCAGGATACCAAACAACTTGCTGTTTTGTTTTCGGCTTTCGACAAGAGCTGAGGATTCCATTTTATACACAATGCTTCGATAACTGACTGAACTCCCTTCTTCAGGCTCAGGAAAACATACATTGAGCAATCATTCTGAGAAAACCTTAAAAGTCTTTCTAACTGAACTGACTGAGCCGAATAAAAGTTCGAAAGAGGAAGAAATTTAGTTATTGGCCTTAATTATTGATATCTTTCATCATATCTAGAGCCAACACCCTTGTCACATTGGACACACAGATTCCCACCCGATCAACAAATTAAACAACCCGAGCTGCTGTTACTACTTGGCTGGGTGACCACCAGGGCACGCCGTGTGTCATTGGATCATTCGGCGAAGCGACGTCCAACTGAAAGACATGCACCAGGCCGGGTGGCCATACGGCATTATATTATCAGTTCCGGCCGCTCGACTAAATGGGGTTCAAAACTCGGAGCTCGTCTCTTCGCCAGTATCCGTGATGTCGCCATGCAAGTAAAGGAGTCCCAGACGACGACAACAGACCTATTGTTGAGCATTCCACTGCGCCTGGCGTTCCGCCTTCCTAATGTGTTTGTCGTCATCCAAGTGTGCGCGTCTGGGGAAGTACTTGAAGGCTAAAGCAGGAGGTTTCACAAACGACCAGCGCAAACGACCAGCGCGAACGTATTGTTCTGGGACAATGAAGGCAGTAGTCTATTTTCCTTTCAAACGACAGGAATTTAGAAAACCACGTCTAAGTTCATTGAATATATTGAGTTCACACTGAATATAAATGATGGAAAATGGCAGTGTTAAAGCTTAACATTTCGTCGAATTAGCTGTTGTTAGAAAGGGTGTGCCAAGTTTGACGGACGAGGATGAGGGGAAAACAGGCTGCAACCTTACTGAAGGAGCCATTCTGTCATTCACGTCAAGTGATTTAGGATACCATGAGAAAACTAAATGAATATGAGCAGACTGTGATTTGAACGCCGCTCCTCATGAATACGTCTTTGCTGCGGTTCATCACTGGTGTGTGGTATCCAGCGAAAGTTGTAACCGTAAAATAGGCAATACGGCTGTGTCTGAGCTGATTGTAAAAATGGAAATGATCGTATAGCTTCAGTGGCCGGGAGTTACCAGGAGGGAAGGTCAGCCACCAGGTGCAGGTCTTACTGAGTGCGACGCCACATTGGGCGACTTGAGCGTCGACAGTGGGGATGGAATGATGATGAGGGCAGCACAGCACCCAGTCCCTGAGGGGAGACACTCTCCAACCCCAGCCGGGAATCGAACCCGGGCCCTAGTGCGTGGCATTCCAACGCGCTGGCCGTTTTCTTTTTTTTTTTTTTTTTTTTCATTTTGTTCGATGTAGTTCGTTGCGTTTGGTCTGGGCGGACGTTACAAGACATCCGTTCAAGTTGATCGTTGATTCCTTTACTCAGTTTTTTTGTTACAGAGGGCAAGCAGCACTCTGACCGAACACGCTGAGCTACCGTGCTGGCAAACCGTTAAGCTATTGGGGAGGACTGAGCTAGGTAGTTGTAATTAGCAACTTTCGGTACGGGTAAGCTAAAGTCCTTAAAAACGTACATATAAATGATTTATCAGCAGTTATTACTATAAATGTAACCTAAGTCCTACGCTACCTACCGATAAATACTCTACGCCACGTAGACTTTCACTTCATTCACTAAAAATAAAAGAAGCTAGAATAATGGATGATGTGTTTCGTTTGTTTACGCGTTCGTTATTCGCGCATTCATTACAACGCACGTTGTGGAGGGCAAATGTCGACCATAACGGGCTTCAGTGACATAAACTGCTCAAAACAAATTTTGCACTATCCCATGACTTGCATAGGTTCTGTTTCTCGATCAAACGTTTAAGCGGAGTGGAAACAAGATTCCCTATAAATTGCAACAATGAATTTTTGTCCGAATTTTTATAGCCAGACGAAGAACAGGAGATAGACAAATGGGGTATCAGATTGATCGGAGTGATGAGTAGCTTTGGAAAAAAAATTACGGAAAAAAAATCACTGTCAAAGCTCCTAACTAAATAAATGAAGTGTCAAAAGACGTAAGATCACAACGTAATGTGAACCTTGTCTGCTTTCTCATGATTTATATATTCATCGTTGATAGAATACCGATCGGCATTTAAATGTATTATGTTTCACGCTACCTGAACAAAACTGGAAAATAAAAAGGATGAAACTGTCCACTGTTTTGAGAACTGATTTGCCTAAAAGTGAGGATTAAACTGTAAAGGACGATCAAAAAGTTTCCGTTCGAAGGTCGTAGAGTCCAGAACCGGTATGCCACTCAGACAAAATCGTCGCCGGCGGCTGTGGCCGAGCGGTTCTAAGCGCTTCAGTCCGGAACCGCGCGTCCGCTACGGTCGCAGGTTCGAATCCTGCCTCGGGCATGGATGTGTGTGGTGTCCTTAGGTTAGTGAGGTTTAAGTAGTTCTAAGTTCTAGGGGACTGATGAGCTCAGATGTTAAGTCCCATAGTGCTTAGAGCCACTTGAACAAAATCATATGCGATGAGGCACTAATACCACCCGACGCATCAGGTCGAAGATACATGTTTAGTGAAAACACCACTCCCTGCTGCGTGAAGAGGTCCGCAACTGTCTGCTGCACGTCCTCGTCAGACAGCAAACGTCGACTCTTTCAAGATCTTTTCTAATGGACTGAAGAAAGCATGGTAATCGAATGGCGAGAGATCAGCGCAATAGGGCGCGTGCTCGTGTGTCTCCCTCTTGTCCGTAGTAGTTGACGCTGGCATCCCAGACCGACCGGCGCTTTTGTCGGACTGCTAGCAGCACGGAATTTGGCGTACCATTCCACAACAGGCGTTTTAGACAGACCAGCTGTTTCATTCTATGTCTACCTGTGTTTGTCCTTCGCCAACCAAGAGAAGAATAACAGCAAGTTGGTCCTGTTGTCTGGACACATCTGGTAATAGCGTCGCCATAGTTCCCGCTTGTGCATTTACCACATGCCTGTCGGAAAGACACGAGTACCAAACTAAAGCCGGCCGGAGTGGCCGAGCGGTTCTAGGCGCTTTAGTCTGGAACCGCGCGACCGCTACGGTCGCAGGTTCGAATCCTGCCTCGGGCATGGATGTGTGTGTTGTCCTTAGGTTAGGTAGGTTTACTTAGTTCTAAGTTCTAGGGGACTGATGACCTCAGAAGTTAAGTCCCATAGTGCTCAGAGCCATTTGAACCAAACTAAACTTTTAACATGTCGTTGCTCGTGTGTCTTGTTCGGTATCGCTCTACTCTACATGCACGTTGGAGCAACGGACTCAAACGGAAACGTTTTGATCGCCCCTTATAGATTGGAGAAACATTCGACGCGACTCTGTATTGTCTTGGAAATCATGTACAGCAAATGAGGTGCCAATTGAAAATTTGAACTTGAAAACTGTATTTAAGTTAGACCTTTAGGCCTAAAGGAATTATAGATATTGGCTGCTAGTGAGCATGAATTTAAATCAATGGGGAAAGTTATGTCAGACTGGGATTCGAACCTCGGTTTCATGCTTTTTAGGCTAACACGCTGTCTGCCGCGCCACCCAGGTCCAGTGATCATCACGACAGCACGGACTATTCTAGCACGCCTTCCGTGAGACACATACTCTCAGCTTATCCACTCACTACTACTATAATGCCCCATTACTCGCGGCGTTTCGCCGACTTCTATAAAAGTTCGAGTCTGGTGTGCATCTGCGCTGAAGAGATCATTGTTCGTCCTCGCCTCCGTTTGTATATACGTAGGTTGGAACTTAAATAGTGGCAACACTGTTGTGGAGACGCTATGCAATGGAATCTACTATTGTTGCTGACAGCACACGTTGTTGACATACCTACCTTATCTCCGAGCAAATGGACTCGCCCGTCTCACGTCACTGGCGTGCGCACAATTGAGGGAAACACAGTCACTTGTGAGCGAGCGGTCTAACGTAACGGTGTCACTATGTTTTCAGAACAGGAACAACGGAGTTGGATCAAGACTGAATGTGCCAGAGGTCGTATTGCACGACAGTGTCATCAAGGTCTTCAAGAGGCGTGCGGGGAATCGGCATTGCCGAAGAGAACAGTGGCACGTTGGATAAAAGTCTTCAACGAAGGTCGGCAAACTGTGACAGACATGCATCGGGCAGGTCCTCCTAGCGTCTCTGAAGAAAAAGTGCATGCTGTTGCCGCGTTAGTGGACAGTGATCGACGCCATGCGATTCGTGAGCTCGCCCACGAAACCGGATTATCGCATACGACTGTGCTTCAAATCCTGAAGGAACGCCTGGGCATGCGAAAAATTGAATCACGATGTGTTCCGCATGACTTGACGGAAATGCAGAAATGGATGCGTTACGACGCTGCTCAGACGCACTTGGAGCGCTATGAGCGCGAAGGAGAGGCTTTCTTACACCGCATATTAACACTGGATGGGACATGGGCCACATCGTACGAGCCAAAACTGAAACGCCAATCCAATTAATGGCGTCATCATGGGTCGCCGCGACAGTCGACAGTACCTCAGAGCCCCAGTATGGTGGAAGTTCTGGTGATTTTCGTGTACGACTGTGATGGTGTTACCCTGACGCATTACGTTTCTCCACGGCAGACCGTCAAGGCACAGTACTACTGTTCGTTTTTGGGGCATCACCTGCGACCAGCTTTGCGAAAGAAGCGGCGACACTTTCTGCGCAACCCATCCATCATTTTGCACGACAATGCGCGGGCGTACACAGCGCAAGCTGTGGCTGCTCTGTTCGGTCGATGGGACTGGGAAGTACTGTTCCATCCACCATACCCCCCGGACGTAAGTCCATGTGACTTTGATTTGATTCCGAAGATGAAGGAAGATCTTCGTAGCATTCGCTTCAGAACTGTTCCAGACAGTAGTCCGCTCCATCCGCACCATCAACAGAACAGGTTCTGCTAACTGTGTACTACGCCTTCCACATCGAAAGCAACGGGTTCTACACAACACTGGTGACTACTTTGAAGAACAATAACGCAGGTGCAAAAATGTAACTCTTTTGTATCGGTCATGAATAAATAGTTGCCACTATTTAAGTTCCAACCCTCGCATGTGGTGTCTGTTCATTCGGACATGCATGAAAGAACAGACACCTCGTATTATTAAAGCGAGGCTGCAAATGATACCGGTTCACAAGTCGGCTGGAGGGCAATCGGTCCATGGCTATCGTACACTTACATTGTTGAACGCCGACTACAAGTTCTTATTGAGGCTTTTGACAGGCCGCATTAAGAAGATTTTGCCAATGATTCTTGCCACAGAACAGATTTCACAGGGCGGAGATAACAACATACAAATGGCCACCGGCGACTGCAGGGAATTAATAGCCATCGCCTCGGTGTGCCGCCCGAGCGGTGATCGTCCCAATCAATTTGAATGGCCTTCGACAGAGTGCATCATAACTTCCTCCTACAGGCGACGGACCGCGTGGGTCGCCCCCGAGGCTCATCGACACCCTGCGACAGCCAGCTGTCAGGTCCAGGCCAACGGACGGAAGGTAGGCACAATAGCCATACAGGTCTCTACCACAAGGCTGCCTGCTTTCTTCCTACCTTTATGCAATCAGGCTCGAGCCACTCCCCGGAACCCTCAACCACAGGCTATCTGACATCACCCTTCTACTACAGGGCATATGCCGACGAGTTGCTACTGCTACTTTGTTCCACCAATGAAGTATGCTGCGTACTAAACTGGATAGAGAGATATGAGCAAGCTGCGGGCAGTCTTCCAAACATCAAGAAGTCGGCGGCGCTGCATATCGGTCGTGGTCTCGGGCCATCCGCTGTGGCCCCCTCCTGCCAGTTACTGAACTGATATATCTGGGAGCCACATTTGCGAATAATGAGCGCGGAACGGCCGCGCCAAAATATCGACGGTTACTACAGATTCTACGCGTGATGGTGCGCCGGAACTTGCTCTGGGACTTTAACTAGCTGCAACGTGTGAAATACCTGAACGCCTACAGGGCGTCAAAACTCAATCACGTGGCCAGCTACTGGCGGTGATGGGTTGCAGGCTGCAGGCGGCTTTCCCTTCTTTCCTATCCACAGGACAACGTCCGGGAACAGTCAGCTGCCCTTTACACGAGCAGTATGTGGGAACGATGGGCCAGTCAACATGCCTCCGTTACGGATCGTCTATTCGAGGTCCTGATGCCGGTCTCTCACGTCCGCCGGAATCAGTGGCGCACGTCGCGACACATCCGTCCCATGTATCGACATTCATTCTCGAATGCAGCTATGTGACTTCGGATCACGCCGCAACGCGCCCGCCGAAGGCAAAATATTTTGATACCACACTTCCGTGGGCTGTTCCACGCAACGTGGTAGAAACCAAGTATCCGATTATTTTCAGTCATAATGGCTATGTTTGTGAACCGTGACTGTGTGGGATAATTATTTATTTCAAGTTTCTGCTACCAGTCACTTTTTATTTTATGCTTAATCTAACGTAATGCAACGCGTTTCGAACATGTTCTGTTCATCTTCAAGCGTTTATACATACATACATAGAGAAATGTTACTTAAAAATAAACAGTCTCAAACTAGATTAAGCTAGAACACTTTGTCCATTGTTTTTTACTGTACCTGCTGATGTCGCATTTGGGGGGGAAGGAGGGGGACAGTGCATATCTAGAAATCGAAACCAGTGATGTCTTCTGCTGGTGTGTTTACACATCGAAGCAATTTGTGCAGTGGCAATCAGTGACAAAATATAATGTGCAATTGTTTAATGTCAATCAACAGCTCCGCCATTACACCAGTGATGCAAGTGAAGCAGCAAGATGATGAAATTGCTGTGATATGCATAGTCAACAACAAAGAAGAAAACCAGCAGAAGACATCACTGATTTCGATTTCTAGATATACACTGCCCCCCTCCTTCGCCCGAAATGCCACACCAGCAGCTACAGTAAAAAACAATGGACAAAGTGTTCTAGATTAATCTAGTGTAAGACTGTTTATTTTTAAGTAACATTTCTCTGTGCATGTACTTGAAGATGAACAAAACATTTTCGAAACGCGTTGCATTACGTTAGATTAAGCATAAAATAAAAAGTGACTGGTAGCAGAAACATGAAATAAATAAGTATCCGATTGTCAACTGGCCACGAGTGTGTAAAAAGATACACCATCACTTTCTGCCAACCATCGTGCACGCGATGTGGTATCAAGTCACCACCAAAAAACATGCGACGAGACACCGACTTGACGCTATCGGATTAACAGACTCCCCACTTTGCCCTGACAGTAGCCTCCTGGTCACCGATGAACATCGCTACAAACGCGTGTCGTCATCCAGCGTTTGGCGACCGACACAGAAGGTCTTAGCTTGTTACCTCCGTGTCACGCCCAACGTGATTGACCCTCGGGCCCTCCTGTGTCCGGATGACTATTACTTTCGCCTCGCAAAATATCATGCGCTTACACAGGGTCAAGGGAATGACCATCGACTACACCTTCGGTGAAGGGGACAAAGTGGCGCCTGATTACTGGTGGTTCCTGCAAAACGCTCAGAATGCTCTTGAACAGACATCGAGGTAGCGCACGCTCTCTGCAAATTTCTTGTAAACTGCTCTCTCGATGACCTGAATTGTAAGCGCTGGGGAAGGAAAGAGACTGGCTGATTCGTGGGAAGCTGATTTCATTGAGGCGTTAGCAAGCAAAATGAGTCTGTTGTAGATAATTTAGACGGCTCTGTTGGAGCTAGCAAACGCTAATGACGTTGGACAAGAAAATTCCAGTTGCACCATTTCTTGAAGAAAGATTCTTTTAGATGAAGTAGCACAAGTAATATAAAAAATTATTTTAGTGTATCCTTTGAATCACATTTTTTGTAATATTCTGTTTTTTAGAATTTTCATTTTTACACATTTACTAATAATAATCATGTAATAAAAATAAATAAATAAATTATTGCTGCCTGGATCCTATCGCCCTGGGAGAATTTTTGGGAGTGGTAATTAAGGGCAACGCCTGAAGAAGGACAGTTCATTTTTTTATGGTAGGGTAAAAATGGCGGTGCCAAGTAGGGGTAGGTTTGATTTTTTTTGTAGATTACACTTAGTTAGATAAGGAGGTAGGAGCACTAACAATGAAAAGCTAGAGCTTTTAGGCAGATACGGAAAGGGAATAAGAAAACTGAGCAAGAGGCCCGGGTCTGGATCTCGGCCTGGCACTAATTTTTAACTTTCTTCATTGACGTAAATCAGTGCTAGCAACTAAATGTCTATAATTCACTTGTGTCTAAATATACTTCTTCCTTAGAAGGGAGCCGAGCTCGTAAAAACTCACCAATAGGCACCTTTCCTAGCAGCTAAATCCTTCTTTAGGTTCCCATTTTAAAGTTCATTTACCTGCAAAAGATGAAAGAAATACATTAGAATCCCATTAGAGCAAAGTACTTCAATATTAGAAATTATCTAGTTAGAGATAAAAGTGATTATTTCGTGCAACAGTTATATATTATCCATTGTTTTTCAAATTTGGCTTATATACAACCCTGAGACTCGGGGCGGGCGTAATCAAGGTCACATGAAAATCAAATCATTGCAAAAACGAAACGCACTAATATGCAGTATAGCTAACATATTGTCCAGCTCTACAGTCAACATATCGGCAATAAGTTCGTCTTTAAAGAAGATGATGCACGAGCATACCACTCGTAGCTGGTTAGCATCTTCTTCCACGAGGCAGGAATCAACTACTTGGAATGGCTTGCTGAATCTCCTTACGTGAACCCGATTGAGGATGTATAGACCGAGTTTCCACAGGAAACCTACTCACACACATCACTGGATAAATAGGATGAACGTCGAAGAGTAGGAAAGGTTTGAGCAACAGTCTCGTCTCGAACGTCTTGTAAACGTCTTGTGGACAGCATTTCAAGGAGAATTCTAGCATATTACGCTTCCGTAGTTGAGTGGTCAGCGCGGCTGACTGCCAAGTTGTGGGGTCCTCCAGGTTCGATTCCCTGTACTGCCAGAGTGTTGTTCACGGTGAGACGAGTGGGACGGGGTGCACTTAACCTCTTAATGTCAACTGAGGAGCTACTTGAGCGAGCAGTAGCGGCTCCAGGTGACGAAAACTGACAAGGTCAGGGAGAGCAGTGTGCTGACCCCGCGCTCTAAGGATGACTCGGCGATCGGTCGGTACAGTCAGGCCCGCCAGGACTTGTGGACGGGGTTTACGCAGATGTGTACTATGGAACAGACTGCCTTCATTTTGGTTATTGGTGTTTTTAGGATTCCGTGTCTCAATCCGTAGAAACGGAACCCTTATAGGATCAATTTGGTGTTCATCTGTCTCTCTGTTAAGAACCGATTTTTTCAGGAACTTATCACGTTCAAATTTGTGTCACATATTAAAGTCTATGGGCTCTTGATGGTGTAAAAATTTTAAGCTTCTAAATCAAATCAATCATAAGGTACGGTCATTTGTGTCATATTTTGATAATGGCAAACTTATTCATCAAAACCTATAGGGTAAATCCTGTTGACCTACAGTCATGA
Organism: Schistocerca cancellata; assembly: GCF_023864275.1. NCBI lineage: Eukaryota > Metazoa > Arthropoda > Insecta > Orthoptera > Acrididae > Schistocerca > Schistocerca cancellata. The sequence goes on along the minus strand of NC_064633.1, from coordinate 486,706,267 downwards.
AATTCAGAAACAAATAAGGTTTCACAGCACAAGTAAAGTAAAAAGTCTGAACTTGTTTAACTGCAATTATATCACATAAAAATATCTTTTTGCCATTTGAAAATACGTAGCATTCATCAAGCGTCAAAAGCATAATAGACCAACTCTACTGTAGTCTTGTTTTAGTAAATTAATGTTTTGTTACATGTTTTCCTCTCTAGATACGTAAATTGAAGTGCCTTGTTCGCTTCTTTTTGTATGTCTGCGTGCCCTGTTCGCTTCTTTTTATATGTCCGGGCTAGTGCCTGCCTTACGAGACAAACAAAAGCTGGGCTTCAGTATTCTGCATGTCCTTCAGTGTTGGATTTACATATGATTTTCTTTCTGCGACTTAAATTTTTCATAAGCGATAATGCATGTGCAGAAGATTTTGAAGTACAGTGGCTAGATTTTATCAGCCCTGAATTTTCGCAGTTGTCTTGTCACGGACACATACATTTTAAAAATGCGTTTAGCCGAATGTTTCCATAAAACTCTTTGTGATTTCTACCAGCTAGATACGCAGCCGTCACAAACAGGAAAATATCATCAGTTAATGAGAACACCATACAAGATGCTAGTTGTGCACTGTATCCGTAATGAGTCAAAAATAATCCATTGTAATGTACATTCGTATCTATATCTAAATCTATATGTACTTGCATACTCCGCAAACCACTGTGAAGTGCGTGGGAGGGGGTAAGACGCATTGTACCGAATGTCAGTTATTAGAACTTTCTCCCATTTCCATTCCGTATGAAGCATGGGACGGATGATTGCTTAAATGCCTGTGTATGCTGTAATTACTCTAGTCTCTTCGCGATCCCTGTGGGTGTAGGTACATAGTTTTAATACATTTATGTATTCATTAATTAAAGTTGGTCGTGAAAAAATTCTAAGTAATCTTTTTCGGGATAGCTTGCGCTATCTTCAAGTGTCTGCAACTTCAGTTCTTTCAGTATCTCTGTGACACTCTTCTACGGGTCGAACAAACCTGTGACCATTCGTGCTGCCCTTTTCTGGATGAGTTCAAAATCTCCTGTTAGCCCTATTTTGCACGGCTCCCACACACTTGAGCCATACTCCAGGACGTATCGCACGGGTGTTTTGTGTGCAGTCTCCTTTGTGAACTGACTGCATTTTCCTAGCAGTCTAGTAACGAACCACAGTCTACCAGTTCCCTCACAAACGACTGAGACTATCTGATCGTTCCATTTCACATCCCTACAAATTTTTACAGCCACTTACATGTATGAGTTCACAGAGTCCAACTTTGACTCATTGTTACTGTAAGGTATTATGTTTTTATCGTTTTGTGAAGTGCACAGTCCTGAAGGCTTAAAGCAAGTTTTCAATCTGGGCACCACTTGAAAGTCGTTCAAGATCTGACTGAATACTTGCACAGCTTCTTTCAGACAGTACTTCATTATAGATAACTGCATCATCTCAGAAACTTCTGAGGTTATTGTTAATATTGTTCGTAAAGTCATTAATATATAACATGGACAAAAATCATCCCAAAACACATCCATGGGGCATAACCGAAGTTATTTCTACATTTCCCGATGACACTCCACCGAAGATAACTTGCTGCGTCCTCCCTACCAAAAAATGCTCAATTCAGGCACAAATTTCAGTAAAACCCTTTATGATCGTACTTTTGATGATGAGCGGTGATGTGGTACTTGTGTCGAGGAATACTGCATCTACCTGACTGCCTTGATCCATTGCTTGCAATAAATCATGTGAGAAAAGTGCGAGTTTAGTTTCGCACGATCCTTGTAGTGTGCCACATTGCTTTCGTCAAATGCCCAGTCTCCGTGCAAAGGTACAAACAGACAGTTAGAAGCAAGAACACAAATAGAATAGACTTTGCTAGATTCGCGACGGGTTGTGTACGTGATGTCACTTGCCTTTAGATAAAGACGACAGTGCTGTTAGGGGAAGGACACCCGACGACATAAAAAAAAGAAAAAAAAACCGCTAGTTCCACAATGAGCAAAGTGAGTTCAAGAGCGCACCTTGGCTCCAGGAGGAAACAAACAGAGTTGCCTGTCAGGCGAGTTGTCACCTTCAAGTAAACCAGACAACTAAAGCGCACGACTCTGGTGAATTAGAGAAGAATAGAGCGTAGCGGTGCTTCACGAGGAGTGGACAAGTTGGGGACTGTCGGCAGCTGTGCCGGAGTGAATAGTAGTGGTCGGCAGCGGCAAACAGAAGCTGCGAGGCCTGCCTTCCGCGAATGGCTGGCGAAAGTACTGGAGGCCGGGGAGGCGAAAGGCTGCCGTGTGCCGTGTGCCGTGTGCTGGCCGCCGCCGCCGCCGCCGCCGCCGCCGCCGCCGCCTTTTGTGCATCGGCCGGCCCAGCCTGCGCTGCGCTGACGACACCACGGCCGCGGCGGCGCTCCTTCCGTGACGCAGCGAAACCCTCCGCCAGCGCGGCTTGCGTCGCCCATTGGACGTCACCTCCCAGAAAGCTGGTTAAACACGCTTTTGTGTCCAGCATCCGTAGCCTACTCAGCGACTCCCACTCTCTCGTGACGTTCCAAACGTCGTTCTAGCGCTATGACTACATCACCTTATCCATAAATATCTTTTTAACCCACTGAAATGTTACTACCGTACTGCTGCACAATACCATCTCTATCATAATCTGAACCTTGCGAGGCCTGCATCTCGTGGTCGTGCGGTAGCGTTCTCGCTTCCCACGCCCGGATTCCCGGGTTCGATTCCCGGCGGGGTCAGGGATTTTCTCTGCCTCGTGATGGCTGGGTGTTGTGTGCTGTCCTTAGGTTAGTTAGGTTTAAGTAGTTCTAAGTTCTAGGGGACTGATGACCAAGTCCCATAGTGCTCAGAGCCATTTGAACCTTGCGAAGAGACTGATATGTAAGACGCGCGGCTCTAATGAAGAAATTTGTGCTCGAATCCTTTCCCAGCCCCTTTATACGTGGTGCAGTCACATTAATGTGACACTTGTCCATGTTCGACGACAGCATGCAGTAACCACTCAAAGACGACAGGTGGCAGCACTAGCAGTGGAGGGTATATAAAGCTTGGCAAGGGACGTGGAAAACAGTGCAGTCGTTGTCGTAATGCGGAAACGAAACAATTTATCTGAAGCCTTAAAGTGCATGATCATTGGCCTTCTGGCGAAGGATGGAAGCATTTTCGAAATGGGCAAGCTCGCTCGCCTCTGTGGTTAAAGTATACGGTGCATGGCGAAATGGTGTCAAAAATCAACACCGAGGCAACTGCGGTGCACCACGGGCCGTAGATCACAGTGGTGAACAACGGCTGCGGTGATACGTACGGGCGATTGGACGTGCAACTGCTGATCAACTGATCTCCCTGATAAACCAAGGGCCTAGCGACGTTGTTGCATATGGACCTTCGCAGCGAGCGCCTGGTTCGTGCAGCCATGACGACTGCTGTTCATCGGTGACGAAGGCTGAAATTTGCACGTCAGTACCCTGGACTTCCAACGAGTGGCGAGAGGCGGCCTTTTCGTATGAATTCTCCGCTGGACAGGTAGCCGTTGACGTGTACGGCGGGGAATGTCTGCAACAATCGTCGAACGGGGCCATGCCATCGGGAATTCCCTGTGTGGTCTCGTCATTCTGGAAGGCACAATGGATCAATACAAGTACGCATCTATTTTAGGAACCACGTCCGCCCCCACATCCAATTTGTTCTTTCTCGGCACTATGCCATCCACCAACAGGGCAACGCAACGTATCTCACAGCTCGCAGTGTATGTGCGTTGTCTGGAGAGCACAAGGATGAGTTGCTGTACTCCCTTGTCCACCAAACCCCTCTGATTTAAGTCGAATCAAGAATATGTGGCGCAACTTCGATGGAACTGTTCGCGCCATGGAAAAACTTGTGCCAGCTGGCCAGGTCTGTGAAGTCGGCACGGCTCCACATCCGTGTCGGTACCTTCCAGAACGTTGTTGACTCTCTCTCTCCACGTCTCGCAGTTCTGCACTGCAAAAGGTGGCTATTCAGCCTTTTGACAGGTGGTCACATTAACGTGACTGGACAGTGTAGTAGTATTATTGATCCATATTTATCATTTTCTTGGCTGAACGCGTCTGTGAACACATTGCTTTACACTAGACTTTATTTCAGGCAATGCTAATAAAATTTCTGAGTCGAGGGACATGAAAGGGAAGCAGTGGTTGGGAAGGGAGTAAGACAGGGTTGTAGCCTCTCCCCGATGTTATTCAATCGGTATATTGAGCAAGCAGTAAAGGAAACAAAAGAAAAGTTCGGAGTAGGTATTAAAATCCATGGAGAAGAAATAAAAACTTTGAGGTTCGCCGATGACATTGTAATTCTGTCAGAGACAGCAAAGGACTTGGAAGAGCAGTTGAACGGAATGGATGGTGTCTTGAAGGGAGGATATAAGATGAACATGAACAAAAGCAAAACGAGGATAATGGAATGTAGTCGAATTAAGTCGGGTGATGTTGAGGGTATTAGATTAGGAAATGAGACACTTAAAGTCCTCTATTAAACATAGAGGACTTGTCATATTTGTGTCGAATGAATTTAATGTTGGTGATGAAGCACTGATTTCACGATTACATGCAGTGCATGCCGATTGCCATATTATTCATTGTTTAAATATGAAGGAGGAGATGGCGTCGGACACGTCGGACGTGGAAGCCGAGGCGGAGACCATTTGCATATCGTCGGATGAAGATGACGAACCGGTTTCGCCGTGCACGTCCGAGGCGATGGATTCGCCGACGGAACACTCTGACTAGGCCGTATTTTGGACGAATGTGCAAGTGGCGTACCGAATATACACAAGCGGACGCAGCTAGATTCGAATATGGAAAAATGGCAACTATTGAAAAATATGACGAGAACGCCCAAAATTTCACTACGTTTAAGCACTATGACATAACAGATGAGTTTAAGTTTTTTGCTAACAAATATAATGCTGTCATTATTAATAAAATTGTGACATATGTATATAGAATTAATGTAAGGGTAGACCGATTAACACTAGATGACAGAGCAAATAAAAAATTCTATGAAGATCAGGGCGCATTAGAGAAAGTTAGAATAGCGTGTACTAATAAATTGGGGCCATTTAGCTTGAAACCTGACAAATCGTCTGGTGTACCATGGAGAAAGTATAGTAGGCGTAATGCATTTAAGTTTGTAACATATTGTAAACCCGAAACCAGTGCCGAAATTGGAAAAGTAAAATCTTGGGTAGATTTAGAAAATCAATGTAAATGTAAAAACAAACTGTTCCAAGGAGTAAACCCTTTTTATATAGGTGTACAAGTTGCTGGTGAGGAACCCGATAAATCGGACGTTGTACAAAGTGAAGTTAAATATGTAACCTTTATTGTACGTAATAGAGTTTATATGACATTTTGTAAAAGAAAGGGAACGGTCACGTTCTGAATAAAGATTGTTGTTACAGCTAATGTCTGCGTTGGAATTTTTTTATGCCAATTGGGAGCACATCCGTAACTATCCTGATGACCTGCGCCTCGCCTTCCTGGTACCAACTACGCAGCAGCGTATCGACGATCTAGCACTTACATTTTATGGGAATAAAATAAATTATGCAGCCGCTGTAATTGTTCTTGAAGAATTGTGGTTTTACAAACCTAACTTGCTGTTTGGGGAGCAAAATAACTGATGATGGTCGAAGTAGAGAGGATATAAAATGTAGACTGGCAATGGCAAGGAAAGCGTTTCTGAAGAAGAGAAATTTGTTAACATCGAGTATAGATTTAAGTGTCAGGAAGCCATTTCTGAAAGTATTTGTATGCAGTGTAGCCATGTATGGAAGTGAAACATGGACGGTAAATAGTTTGGACAAGAAGAGAATAGAAGCTTTCGAAATGTGGTGCTACAGAAGAATGCTGAAGATTAGATGGGTAGATCACATAACTAATGAGGAAGTATTGAATAGGATTGGGGAGAAGAGAAGTTTGTGGCGCAACTTGACCAGAAGAAGGGATCGGTTGGTAGGACATGTTCTGAGGCATCAAGGGATCACCAATTTAGTATTGGAGGGCAGCGTGGAGGGTAAAAATCGTAGGGGGAGACCAAGAGATGAATACACTAGGCAGATTCAGAAGGATGTAGGTTGCAGTAGGTACTGGGAGATGAAGAAGCTTGCACAGGATAGAGTAGCATGGAGAGCTGCATCAAACCAGTCTCAGGACTGAAGACCACAACAACAACAACGTCGGTTTCTACTGACGAATTACCAACAGCTCCATAAAAATAAGCGCTACACATTTGCAGTTCTGGTTCGGAAACATTCTTCCACACAAGCAGCGTGTCATCTGGCGCTCCCCGTCTCTACCGCTCGTCTCAATTCTAAGAACCTTTCTCGTTGTCGGAAGATATTCATTTCGTAATTTTTATTAGACTGATATTTTCTATCAACTTGTGAAATCCGATCATCAGTCGCAGTACGCTCTATTCCTTTGATTGCAGAGAAAATATTTGTCGGTTATGCCAAGTAAATGTGAATCGTTTGTGCACGGTATACGCTGATTAGTCGAAAAATCTCGACCAGTGCCAATCGCGAGATTCAATGTCGCCTGTTGCTCTTGTGGATACATGATGTAGTAAAGGAAGTGTGCAGGGTGGTCAGAAACAGTCTGAAAGTTTGTAAGGGTGTTGGAGGAAAGGCTGTGCTCAGAAATAATTGTTAAGAAAGAAAAACATTCTACACGTTGCGCCGTTTTCGAGTTAATTAGCATCGAAATTAGCCAATCAGTCCGATGCGCGCACACATTCAAGCGGCCCAGCAGAGATGGTGTCGCCAAACGCGATTTTCGTTTGATTTCCTAAAACCGTGCAAGAGAGCGATACAATAATTGGACGTGGTACGGTAGTAAGGACCGAACCGAAGGCTGAGCAGTCTCGTGCGCTATCATCTACGCTATGAGAACAACTGTAGCAATTGTTTTTGGAGCGCCGCTCGAATCTTCGAGCAACGACCTGATTGCCTAACTTCAATGCTAATTAACTCGGAAAGGGTGCAGTGTGTCGAATTTTTTGCTTAAAAATTATTTCTCAGCACAACGTACTTCGCAACGCCCTTACGTGACTTTCAGGCTGTTTCTCACCACCCTGTATAGTAGGACCAGGGACGAATGCAGCAACATTCTAGCGACGCTACGGGCCGTAAATGGGGAAGTCCACTGGCATAAGCTACGTTGACAAAGGATAGGCTGTTATGGCTCTACGCCTGGGAGCGAAAATCTCGGAAATGATGAAACTGTTCTCTGTTCGCGTGCTGCTATTGTGAGCATTTATTAAAAAGGGTTGAACGGCGGTGGGAACACGGTTAGGCGAAAGGGTGCTGGACTGTCACGCCTCGCCACTGGGACAGATCTGGAGGTCGAGTGCTGGTGCAGGCAGGAGAATTTCGGACTCGTGGTGGTTGTAATTAAACTGTCTGAGAAGACCCCCATTAAAAAAAAAAACGAGTGATCTTAGGAGAATGAAACTTTGTGGAAACATTTGTAAGGATATGCGCAAGAGAAATAACGAACAAACCATTGAAAGAAACACGTTTTAGTTTCCACACCAAATATAAATTCTGTCCAAGTCGTCTTGTGTCTTCCTACAGCCGCTCAACGGCGACAGTGTGACGTGCACAGCAGCGCCGTTAGCAAAAAGTCGCGGACTAATGCTCACCCTGTGCGTCAGGTCATTTATTTATGCAGACAGCGAGAGCGGTCTTCTTGCACTTCCCTCGGGCTCTCCTGACGATACGGGCGGTAGATTTCACTTCAGCAGTCTTCCATGACTCATGTCCAGCGGAAAATTCATGTGAAAATTAAAATTCTTTGAGACGGTAGGTAGCGTTAACTACGTTCCATCATATTTAAGACTGAAGGTAGAACCTCTTCAATAAAAGTGCTATCAATCGAATTGTGTTTCAAAGGTTACATTAAGTTTTATATGCAACTGGTTAAAAGTTCTTCATCCCTTCAAAGTTCCTGTATTGGAGAAAGACACTGAAGCGTATCCCGGATCACTTCAATTAAAATATTCCCCTTTTAATAACTGTCTGTGCATAGTCACAAGGACAGGTACGTTGTCTCTTTGCTTCATTGGAATGAATCGAGGGACTCTGAAGAGAAAATGAAGATTAGTGCTTAACCTACTGGCGACGCTGAGGTGATTAGAGATTTATGGAGCAAGAGCGGGGAGTGTAAACTGGCGAGTCCTCTTAAAAAGAACGATTCTGGCTTCAGCCTTAATAGGTCAAAGGAAAACGAGGACAAGCTAAATCTAGTTCGTCGGACGAGGATTTAAACGACGCCCATCCCGAATTTCAGGCCAGAGCCCTAACCCCTGCGCCATCTCGTCGCCCACAGAGTTTTTGAAAATAGAGGAAACCAATTTGATGGTTTTTGATCACATTTTGAGAGTTGTTGTTGTTGTTGTGGTCTTCAGTCCTGAGACTGGTTTGATGCAGCTCTCCATGCTACTCTATCCTGTGCAAGCTTCTTCATCTCCCAGTACCTATTGCAACCTACATCCTTCTGAATCTGCTTAGTGTATTCATCTCTTGGTCTCCCCCTACGATTTTTACCCTCCACGCTGCCTTCCAATACTAAACTGGTGATCCCTTGATGCCTCAGAACATGTCCTACCAACCGACCCCTTCTTCTAGTCAAGTTGTGCCACAAACTTCTCTTCTCCCCAATCCTATTCAATACTTCCTCATTACTTATGTGATCTACCCATCTAATCTTCAGCATTCTTCTGTAGCACCACATTTCAAAAGCTTCTATTCTCTTCTTGTCCAAACTATTTACCGTCCATGTTTCACTTCCATACATGGCTACACTCCATACAAATATTTTCAGAAATAACTTCCTGACACTTAAATCTACACTCGATGTTAACAAATTTCTCTTCTTCAAAAACGCTTTCCTTGCCATTGCCAGTCTACATTTTTTGAGAGTAGTTTTTGTATTATGGATATTGGAAATTTGTGTTAAGTTCTATGGGACCAAACTGCTGAGGTCATCAGTCCCTAGGCCTACACACTATTTAATCTAATTTAAACTAACTTACTCTAAGGAGAACACACACACACACAGACACACACACACACACACACACACACACACACACACACACACACGCCCGGGGGAGGACTCGAACCTCCGACAGGCACAATCACACGAACCGTTTGTGTTATGTCTTGGGCAGAAAAGCTTTAGGTTTCTTCTAATTTCTTAAAGAAACGCCATACTGAGATGTCCAAAGTTACGCGACACCTCCTGATATCGTGTCGGCCCTCCTTCTGAGCGGCGTACTGCAGCAACTCGACGTGCTGCACTCAGCAAGTACCGAGCCACGGCGCCTCTGTAGCCATCCACAGCCGCGGAAGTATTGCCAGAGCAGGATTTTGTCCATAAACTGACATCTCGATTACAGTCCATAAATGTCCGATGGGATTCATGTCGGGCCATTTGGGTGGCCAAATCATTCGCTCGAACTGTCCATAACGTTCTTCAAACCAGACGCGAACAATTGTGCCCCAACGACATGGCGCAATATCACCATAAAAATTCTACCGTTCCTTGGGAACATGAAGTCCATGTGACTGAAAACCGTCTCCAAGTAACCGAAAGTAACCGTTTCCAGTCAATGATCGGATTATTTGGACCAGAGGACCCAGTCCACCCCATGTAACTGCAGCTCACACCATTGCGAAGCAGCCACCAGCTTGCTAGTGCCCCGTTGACAGCTTGGCTCCATGGTGTCTGCGCCACACTCGAACCCTACCATCAGCTCTTACCAACTGAAATCGGGACTCATCTGACCAGGTCACAGTTTTCTGGTCGTCTAGGGTGTAGGGTCCAACCCCAGAAGAGGCGATGAAAGCGGTGTCGTGCTGTTAGCAAAGGTACTTTCGTCGGTCGTCTGCTGGCAAAGCTCATTAACACAAAAGTTCATCGCACTGTCCTAATGGATACACTCGTCGTATGTCCCATATTAATTTACGCAGTTGTTTCACCTAATGTTTGTCTCTTAGCATGACACCTCTACGCAAACGCCTATGCTCTCAGTTGTTGAGTGCAGGCCGTCGGCCGCTGCATTGTCCGCGGTGAGATATAATGCCTGAAATTTATATTCTCGGCACGCTCTTGACTCTGTGGATCTCGCAATACTGAATTCCCTAAAGTTTTCGAAATGGAATGTCCCATGCGGCTCAGCGCCAACTACCATTCCGCGTTCAAAGCCTGGTAATTCCCATCATGCGGTCATAATCACCTTTTCGGGTGAATCAAAAAAATGGCTCTGAGCACTATGGGACTCAACATCTTAGGTCATAAGTCCCCTAGAACTTAGAACTACTTAAACCTAACTAACCTAAGGACATCACACACACCCATGCCCGAGGCAGGATTCGAACCTGCGACCGTAGCAGTCCCGCGGTTCCGGACTGCAGCGCCAGAACCGCTAGACCACCGCGGCCGGCTCGGGTGAATCACCTGTGTTCAAGTGACAGCTCCGCCAACGCACTGCCCTTTTAATTGCTTTTATCAGTTTTTGCGTTAAGAAACAGGTAAAATTTCTTATCAGACCAGGTGCTAACAAAACTGATATCAAAAAAGTTCAGATGGTGTTCGGTGATTGAGCATTGTCAAGAGCTAATGAGGTACAGCTGACGTGAGATGAGGACACCTCCGCGGACGGAAATTATGTTGGCACAATGAGGGTCTGTTAGCCTTTATTGTGTTTACATTTCGTGAGGTGGTTTGACGCACTGATGTCCTTTTTTGTATTTGCCCATCTGTACTGCCGTTAAAGATACCGTAAAGCTTACTGCAGCCCGACAGCTGGTTTGAATACAACGAAGCCTTACTAAGCAGGGCCCTACTGCAGGTGGTGCACACTCGCCTTTCTCAGAGCTTTGAACAGTGTTTCCCAGCTGGTTGCAGGGGTATCTACGGTTTAACGTGAACAACGAACCACCATATAACTCAGCACTTTTCACACCTAGAAATCGCTGACAGAAATTAAAGAAGCGGCAAGTGGTAGAAGAAGTTGAAGTCGGACTGGAGATTGAAAGCTAGACGTTAAAATTGCTAGTCCACCCCTTTTGCACTAACCCACCGAGCCACACCATTCGTCTTTATGATCCACAATTCTAGTGCATCTTGCCCATGAATCCAAAAAGTTTCGAGACTATACTACTAAAAACAGAGGAAAGCTGGTGGTTTTAAGGCTTCTCGCGTTCGGCATAATCTCACCCCACCTAGGTACAACGTACAGTTCATACAACGAAGTGAAATCCTTAGCAATATCCCTCTTTACGATGTGGTTAAACTCGAGAGTCACATTGATTTGGATGCGGTCTATGTCGTCAAAGCGTTGACTCTTCATGTCAATTTCTGCATATCGTCATTTGGTAGTGACTTCGTACCGATACCGCCAAGTGGAGGTCCTCGCGATGGTTTTTTTTTCTTTTTTTGGAACAGAACTGCCCTTGTTTTGCATTTCAGTCAGGTCGCGACAGGCGCCCGTGTATTGTTGCTTTTGTTCGGAAGTCAAGGTGTACAGAACAAACTTTGCACACACTTTTCTATTATTCAAAAGATTCTAGAGAATGTTTGGAACCTTATTCGTGAGCTACACGGTCTCTGATTAACAGGCTCCTATTGAAAATGTTCTCAACCTTACACACAAGCAAACTGCACCGTGCCACACACTCGCGCCGCAAACGTCGAACCGCTGCGCCAAACTCTCCGGAAATACTGTGTCTTCAAACACGCTACCCATTGATCGTCATGAGGCGGGTTGTGACCTGAATGGCCCGCCAAACCGCGACTCCTCCTTCCTAAACACCTTAAACACCTTACAGGCTGTTTCAAGGGCAGACCATGTCGGTAGCAATCGATTACTAGGTACAGAAGCGTATCTTTGAAGTAAACCTGCGGCAGAGAATTGATACAACGGTAACACAGAAGATGTACTCTTTCCCGTTTAAGTTATTGATGTGTGACGAATTGCATTTCTCGATACTTCTACAAATAAATGAGAGCTGTAACTGCATGTCGTTGAAACTGATAAATCTAATCACCGGTAGGCCACTGCAGACTGTTTCATGTATACCTTCCTGCATTGTCCTTAACGCTTCAGAATTTTTATTTCACAGCTTACCCTTCCATCTCAACGTACAAAATATTGCTTTTCCGATTCTCCAGTACTGCTCTTCAGTGTAGGCCAGTTACCAAACTGGATTAGTGTAAGAGACAGGAAAAATCCAACAAAGAATGGCGTGTTTCATAACGGCGTCGTCCAGCCCGCACGACAGCCTTATGTAGGTGCTCAACAGACTCCTGCGGCAGCCACCACTAGTCGCCTTGGAATAGGTTAAATGTGGAAATTCTGAGAGTGTACGTTCCAAGGAGACTCTGTCAAGATATTACTTCCTCCCACATACGTCTCGCGAAATAATCACGACGAGAGAAAAAGGTAAATTACAGCTCATACGGAGATTTAGCGACAATCATCCTTCCCATGTCCCGCTTGCCACTGGAACAGGGAAGAGGGGGAGACGATAGAGGTAACCCTCCACCACACACCGAAAGGTGGCCTGGGGAAAGTAGATGTCGATACAGGTGTCCTTACAGGTGCCTGCACGGAAATTATACGTCGGGAAAATGAGGCGTTCTGCACTGTCAGTTCACAATGTTCCGAGCTCATTTTATTCCTAGCATACACTGAGATGACAAAACTCATGGGGTACTTCTGAATATTGTGTCGGTCCTCCTTTTTTGCTGGCGTAGTGCAGCAGCTCGATGTGGCGTGGACTCAACAAATCGTTGGAAGTCCCCTACAGAACTACTGAGCCACGTTGCTTCTATAGCCGTCCATAACCGCGAAAGTGTTGCCAGTTCAGGATTTAGTGCACGAGCTGACCTCCTGATCACGCGCCATAAATGTTCGACGGGATTCATGTCGGACAATCTGGGTGTCCAAATCGTTCGCTCCAACTGTCTAGAATATTCTTCAAACCAAGCACTAACAACTGTGGCCCAGTGACATGGCGCATTGTTATCCATAAAAATTCCATCGTTATTTGGATGCAAATGGTCTCCAAGTAGACAAGCATAACCATTTCCAGTCAATGATCGGTTTATTTGGACCAGAGGACCCAGTCCACTCCATGTAACTACAGCTCACACCATTAAAAAGCAACCGCCGGCTTGCCCAGTGCCCCGTTGACTACTTGGTTCCCTGGCGTCGTGGTGTCTGCGCCACATTCTAACCCTACCATCAGCCCTTACCAACTGAAATCGGGACTCATCTGACCAGGCCACGGTTTACCAGTCGTCTAGGGTCCATCTGATAAGGCACGAGCGCAGCAGAGGCGCTGTAACTGTTATCAAAGGCACTCGCGTGGGTCCTCTGCTGCGATAACCCAGAAAGCTCAAATATCGCCGCACTGTCCTGATGGATACGTCCATCGTACGCCCCACATTGTTTCTGCTGTTATTTCTCGCAGGGTTGCATGTCTGTTAGCTCTGGCAACTCTACGCAAACGGCGCTGTTTTCGGTCATTAAGTGATGGCCGTCGGCCACTGCGTTGTCCGTGGTGAGAGGTAATGGCAGCAACTGGGTATTCTCGGCACGCTCTTGATACTGTGGATCTCGGAATATTGAATTCCCCAACGATTCCGAAGTGGAATGGTTCAAATGGCTCTGAGCACTATGGGACTCAACTTCTGAGGTCATCAGTCGCCTGGAACTTAGAACAACTTAAACCTAACTAACCTAAGGACATCACACACATCCATGCCCGAGGCAGGATTCGAACCTGTGACCGTAGCGGTCTCGCGGTTTCAGACTGAAGCGCCTAGAACCGCTCGGCTACTCAGGCCGGTCCGTAGTGGAATGTTCCATGCGTCTAGCTCCAACTACCATTCTGCGTTAAAAGTCTGTTAATTCCCGTCGTGCGTCCACACACACGTAGGAAACCTTTTCACACGAGTCACCTGATGCAAACGACAGCTCTGCCAGTACACTGCCCTTTTATATCTTGCGTACGTGGCACTCTCACCATCTGTGAGCGTACAAGTTGTTATTCCATAGCGTATGTCACCGCGCTGCATAAACGACACCAGCGCAGTGGCTACGGTGGCACATGAAACTAAAAACTGTGAACAACAGAAGTGCATTCGATCAATCACTTGTGAGCAGATCGTGTTAAGTACTCGAGATCCGGCCGTAGTGTGTCAACGCTGGTGTGTCACAGAATGGGGCAACATCTATAAATCAAGGTGGAAAGTTTCATGACTTTAAAGCGTGGCTTCCATGCGGAGACATTGTCTTTGTGAGCCAAGTAAATTTCGATGCAAGATACAGAATCTGTTGCTGGTAAGCCATGTCTATGGTAGAACTTTTAAATCCGTTGCACGTGTACCACGTGTTTTCTCATCACTACTGTTGCACGTATACTGTGTTTTAACTACTTTATGCAATTATATGGATTTATATTAAAATATCTTTCAAATCAGTTATCGTTGCCTGTCACCACTTTCGTGCTTGACGAATTGACACCTCAGCAGTCAGCATAGTCTCACTCAATGCAGGGTATGCTACTTGCCTTCAACAATGATAATAACTTTCTAGAATCCTTCCGAGGGTTTATCTTAACACTAAAACCAAACACTGTGAACGTACGTCCCTTTCCTATGTATAATTTTTCATCACAAGTGGCAGAGTCGTAGTTTCTTCGTTAGATACGAAGTGTGGTTATTTGATGTCTCTCATTTTTGTGCTATAGTAACAGTTTGAGTCCATATGCCCATTGCACGTCACGGTTATTTTAAGCCTAATTGCTTACACGCGTTTGGCACAAAGTCAGATGTTTATTACGGCTATTCTGATTCACGTAAATTTAGTTTCCTTTTGCTATGTCCTTTGTAAATCGTTCCGCGAGTTCAACCTTCTCTGTCTAGGTCATTTTCTATAGCTTTTGCGGTCAGTTTGGGTTATTAGTTAATTAACGGGGCTAAACATTGTACATGAGAGGCATTTTCATTTCAAGGAACATTTCGGAATTCCTTTGAAAGGTCTTCCGTTCTGTAAAACCTTGCAGGAAACTTACGAAGTATAAAAAGATTCTAAATATTCGGTTTCCAGACTGATCAGAAATTTTGTCTCAAGCCTACGGTTTTCAACGAATGTGACAGGTTGGCAGTTGCTGCTCGACCTACGTGTCCAGCTGTTGGGTGTAAAGCTCTCAACCACCTACCTCCGCAGTCTAGTGCTGGTGAGTCTTGAGACGCGGAGGAAGCGGGTTTGAATACCGTTACTTCCCTCGATTTTTGCGGCGTGGACAGGTCTGAAACGGGTTCCAGTCATTCTTGTTAGGCCGCATAAGGAGATGGTCGAGTAAAGATGCAACGACCCTATAATTCACGCGGGGCCCACGGCGGCCGCGTTCTCATTACGCAGTACATCACTTCCACACCACCCCGCGCGTCCTCGGCCAGGCAACCGGAACTGCCGGTGGCTCTGGCTGTTGAGGACGCCAGCGGCCATGACGGTGACTTTGATGATGAGGGTCACAACCACGATGATCATGATGTAGGAGCCGCAGGGGTAGTATACTCTAAGCAGAAATACTAGATTTGCACTGAGTTCTCTATGAGACAGGAAACTTGATAGTGAAAACCATCCACGTAGCACGCCAC
This sequence comes from Schistocerca cancellata, assembly GCF_023864275.1. Classification (NCBI taxonomy): domain Eukaryota; kingdom Metazoa; phylum Arthropoda; class Insecta; order Orthoptera; family Acrididae; genus Schistocerca; species Schistocerca cancellata. Next base: position 486,690,531 of record NC_064633.1, on the reverse strand, counting down.
TGGATTCGTGACTTCCTGTCAGAGAGGTAACAATTGACGGAAGGTCATCGATTAAAACATAAGTGATTTCTGGCGTTCTCCAAGGTAGTGTCATGGGCCCTCTGTTGTTCCTTATCAATATAAACGATTTAGAAGACAATATGAGCAGCCATCTTAGGTTGTTTGCAGATGATGCTGTAGTTTATCACCTAGTATAGTCGTCACAAGATTAAAATCAATTGCAAAACGATTTAGATAAGATATCTGCATGGTGTGAAAATGGCAGTTGATCATAAATAATTAAAAGTGTGAGGTCATCCAAATTAGTGCTGCAAAAAGCCTGTTAAACTTCAGTTACACGACAAATCAGTCAAATCTAAAGAACATAAATTCAACTAAATATCTAGGAATTACAGTTACGAACAATTAAAACTGGAAAGAACATGTAGAAAATTTTGTGGGGAAGGCTAATCAAAGACTGCATTTTATTGGCATAACCCTTAAAAGATGCCTATAATACGCTTGTCGCCTCTTTTGGAGTACAGGTTACATAAGGATTGCAAACAGTGTTAGATGTCGAGCAATCACTGTGGAGGACATGCAGTTGCCCGTACTCGTGTGAGACAGCGTTATCAGATGCTGACAGTTTGAAAGGGGCCTCGTTGTAGGTCTCCATTTGGCCAGCTGGTTCAATCGTGCGATATACAATAATGTGAAGCATTCGTATGTGACAGTAGCCCAGTGTCGGACTGCATGTTAACGAGAGGGCAGGCATACTCGTCGTTAAGGTTCCTGTCGATGACGCCTGCCACTACGAGGGAGAATCGCCCTGCTGTGCACCAAGCACGTCGCAATCCCTTCACATCTGCGATTGCCCTCGTAATCCCTTCACATCTGCGATTAACGAGCTCCCTGCGACATTCTGAGTCGTCCCTCACCATTTCTTGTAAAATATCAGCTGCCGGACTAGGGAATTACCGTCCCGTGCGTAGGCTGCCGTTAACACAACGCTAACGCTTGCACTTGCAGTGGTGCCGCGACCTGGAAGCACGGTTTGTCGATGAATGACGCCGCATTGTATTCAGCGATGAATGGCGGCTCTGCGCTGCCTCAGATGACGATTGTCGGGGAGTACTGCGGCGACCTGAGGACAGATCCCATTTCTTTAAAGTTTTGGAGAGGCTCAGTAGTATTATTCCTGTCGTCATTGTGTGGTGAGCCATTTGGTATGACTCTCGGCCACGGCTGGCAGTGACTGAAGGAACTCAGATGGCACAACGGTACGTCACACACATCCTGCGTCCTCATGTGTTACTTTACCTCTGATGCGATTTTTCACCCAGACGTCCTTCGCATATGGCACGTATCTCTGAGAATAGTCTGCGTGATGTTGAGGTACTTCTGAGGCCAGCAATCCCTATCTGTCCCCTACAGAAGGCACAGAAAAAATGCAGCGCTCAGGACGAGTTGCCCAGCCCGCCTTGTAACAATGCCTACGACTTTCTCTCCGTCATGAGTGGCATGTTCAATGAACACGCGAAGGCCGCGGCTGAGCGCTCGCGCGAGCCGTTTCAGGCGAGCCGAAATGCGCCGCCAGCTGACGAGAGACTGCTAGAGAGTTTACCGTCTGCTTCTCGAGCAGAAGATTGGCTTCGGGAAAGGACACGCCACTGCTCACCAGCTGCCACTACCCACCTTGTCGAAGAAGCGACAGGAATACTTCAGGGGCGATTTTCCTGCACGTTTCACCTACGAGCGTTGCCCAGAAAGTAATGTACCGCGTTTTTTTTTCCTCGGCCGAAAATAATGCCACGAATGCGAAACGTTACGTCTGTATTTTTAGAAGTCTCCTGAGGGAGCGTGCCAAGTTTCCGTCACTTCCGACGTATAGCATAGCTGCAGGACAGTTTCAAAATGGCGTCTGTAGGTGGTGTACGTTACAAGCAACGTGCTATCATTAAATTTCTCACTGCAGAAAAAGAAACTGTGCGGAATAATTACAAACGCTTGAGCGAAGTTTATGGTGTATCTCCTGTCGACAGAAGTACAGTTAGTCGCTGGGCACGAAGGGTGAGGTCATCAGAAGGCGGTCCGGCGGAGCTCCACGATCTACAGCGGTCGGGGAGACCATCCACGCCTGACACACCTGATCTAGCCCCCTCGGACTTCCACTTGTTTGGGATATTAAAGGATGCTATTCGCGAAAGACATTTTGAGGACGATGAGGAGCTGAATCCCACAGTGAAGCACTGGCTCCGCCGCCTGGACAAGAAGGAATTGGTACCGACAGGGTGCACACGCCCTTGTTTCAAGCTGGAGGGAGGCCATAGAACGGGATGGAGATTACGTGGAAAAATATGGTGTGTAGATAAAACACCATTCTTTCATGTGTGTAATTCTCATTATGTCCAATAAAGAATTGTTGAAGAAAACAAATGCGGTGCATTACTTTCTGGGCAACACTCGTTCATTCGATTCTGTGTGGCAAGAGGATCTTTGTGCACGGCAGACAGTGTCGCAAGTGCATCTTATGAAATCCTACGTAGAAGGCACGTGCAGGGCGCAAGATGGCCTATCCTCAGAGCGCCGGATCCCACCGGTTCCGCAGGTTTCAGTACTTGGTCCTCTGCTGTCCATTCTGTACACACTGTATTTGCCACCGTGCCCACGCTTGCACCTCGCTCTGTACGTCGACGACAATGCGTTACACAGGGTGAAACAGAATGACGTTTTAAAATTTTGGGAGATTGTAGAGGACGAAATTTGTTAGGTGTCTATAACTGGAAAAGTGAAAGAAAGTTTCTACAGAACTATGCACTTTCGACGCATACCGTAGGCTAAATGAAACACCAGAATACCTTAGTTGGGACAACGTTTATTGACAGTAGAGTACGATCAAATTCTGTGAACCAGATATGTGGCTCTACTATGCTCAATTAGACGTCCATCAACATTGTTACTGCCCAACGACGAACTATGTTTTGTCTGATTTTCTGTATAATTCTGCGCTCCCCTGTGAGCGTATCAAACGCTGTAAAGATGAGCTCGATAAGCTCAAGTATTGTTCCTACTGGTGTTGAGTACACAAGGGACTTTACGTAACCCCATAGGAAAAAGTCAAGAGCGTTGAGGTCAGCGGAGTGCACAGGCCAAGGGAGTGGACATTCCTTCCAATTACTCTCTGCCTGAAGCATCTGTCACGACCAGCAAACTGCACTCGAGTATCATCTTTCTGAAACAAAAAACTAGTGCAGTTCCAAGGGAACGTCCTGTAGACGTTAAGGCAAGGCATTGTCCAGAAAGCTCGAATACCATCCACTATTCAAACGATCTAGTATAATGTGTGGTCCTGTAAGGCGATCTCCTGGACTTCCAGCTTAAATGTTCACAGAAAATCTCGCCTGGTACCTTTTCGTACAAGTAGAGAGCCAATTTGCAATTTTCAGCAACCCAGTCGTGGTTGTATAAACTTAATTTCACATTTCCGGCTATAGGTTCCTGATATCGAAACGTTCAATACTGCATCCACTTCAGCCTCCCAAATGTTTTAAACGTATTTCTGTTACATCTTGTGTAAACGTTTCATGAGCTTAAGCAGCGCAGACTCTAGACCGCCTGTGACTTCCCGGTGTCATGGCTCGGCCCTCTGCTATCCGCTCTGCACACAGAGCATTTTCCATCGCGTCTACGCCTACCCTCACTCTACGCTGACGACACGGCGCCATATACGCGCAGCATAAAGTTAATCAGCACAGACTCTAGACCGCTTACGACGGCCCAGAATTATGTCAACCGAAATGGAGGTAGGCCTCCAATGCAACGAAGACCGGAGAAGTGAGAGAGAGACATATTGACTGAAGTTGTGAAATGAGGAACCACGGCCTCTTATCTGGGTGTCACTTTCCATAGGCCACTTACGTGGCGGCAACATGTCGAAGAAGTGAGGGGAAAAGCAATTAGGGAAGTCGCGCCAGCTATGACCGCTGCTAAGCCCGACAGCCACACTCCTTCGTGACCATGGAGTTTGTACATCTACATCTACATTTATACTCCGCAAGCCACTCAACGGTGTGTGGCGGAGGGCACTTTACGTGCCACTGTCATTACCTCCCTTTCCTGTTCCAGTCGCGTATGGTTCGCGGGAAGAACGACTGCCGGAAAGCCTCCGTGCGCGCTCGAATCTCTCTAATTTTACATTCGTGATCTCCTCGGTAGGTATAAGTAGGGGGAAGCAATATATTCGATACCTCATCCAGAAACGCACTCTCTCGAAACCTGGACAGCAAGCTACACCGCGATGCAGAGCGCCTCTCTTGCAGAGTCTGCCACTTGAGTTTGCTAAACATCTCCGTAACGCTATCATGCTTACCAAATAACCCTGTGACGAAACGCGCCGCTCCACTTTGGATCTTCTCTATCTCCTCTGTCAACCCGACGTGGTACGGATCCCACACTGATGAGCAATACTCAAGTATAGGTCGAACGAGTGTTTTGTAAGCCACCTCTTTTGTTGATGGACTACATTTTCTAAGGACTCTCCCAATGAATCTCAACCTGGTACCCGCCTTACCAACAATTAATTTTATATGATCATTCCACTTCAAATCGTTCCGCACGCATACTCCCAGATATTTTACAGAAGTAACTGCTACCAGTGTTTGTTCTGCTATCATATAATCATACAATAAAGGATCCTTCTTTCTATGTATTCGCAATACATTACATTTGTCTATGTTAAGGGTCAGTTGCCACTCCCTGCACCAAGTGCCTATCCGCTGCAGATCTTCCTGCATTTCGCTACAATTTTCTAATGCTGCAACTTCTCTGTGTATTACAGCATCATCCGCGAAAAGCCGCATGGAACTTCCGACACTATCTACTAGGTCATTTATATATATATTGTGAAAAGCAATGGTCCCATAACACTCCCCTGTGGCACGCCAGAGGTTACTTTAACGTCTGTAGACGTCTCTCCGTTGATAACAACATGCTGTGTTCCGTTTTCTAAAAACTCTTCAATCCAGCCACACAGCTGGTCTGATATTCCGTAGGCTCTTACTTTGTTTATCAGGCGACAGTGCGGAACTGTATCGAACGCCTTCCGGAAGTCAAGGAAAATAGCATCTACCTGGGAGCCTGTATCTAATATTTTCTGGGTCTCATGAACAAATAAAGCGAGTTGGGTCTCACACGATCGCTGTTTCCGGAATCCATGTTGATTCCTACATAGTAGATTCTGGGTTTCCAAAAACGACATGATACTCGAGCAAAAAACATGTTCTAAAATTCTACAACAGATCGACGTCAGAGATATAGGTCTATAGTTTTGCGCATCTGCTCGACGACCCTTCTTGAAGACTGGGACTACCTGTGCTCTTTTCCAATCATTTGGAACCTTCCGTTCCTCTAGAGACTTGCGGGACACGGCTGTTAGAAGGGGGGCAAGTTCTTTCGCGTACTCTGTGTAGAATCGAATTGGTATCCCGTCAGGTCCAGTGGACTTTCCTCTGTTGAGTGATTCCAGTTGCTTTTCTATTCCTTGGACACTTATTTCGATGTCAGCCATTTTTTCGTTTGTGCGAGGATTTAGAGAAGGAACTGCAGTGCGGTCTTCCTCTGTGAAACAGCTTTGGGAAAAGGTGTTTAGTATTTCAGCTTTACGCGTGTCATCCTCTGTTTCAATGCCTTCATCATCCCGGAGTGTCTGGATATGCTGTTTCGACCCACTTACTGATTTAACGTAAGACCAGAACTTCCTAGGATTTTCTGTCAAGTCGGTACATAGAATTTTACTTTCGAATTCACTGAACGCTTAACGCATAGCCCTCCTTACGCTAACTTTGACATCGTTTAGCTTCTGTTTGTCTGAGAGGTTTTGGCTGCGTTTAAACTTTGAGTGAAGCTCTCTTTGCTTTCGCAGTAGTTTCCTAACTTTGTTGTTGTGCCACAGTGGTTTTTTCCCGTCCCTCACAGTTTTACTCGGCACGTACCTGTCTAAAACGCATTTTACGATTGCCCTGAACTTTTTCCATAAACACTCAACATTGTCAGTGTCGGAACAGACACCTGTCGTCCGCGCCTCTGAGAGTCCGTGGCTCCACGAGAAATCACGCTCGCGGCCACGGTCAGAATCCATGTGCAACGTGCCAGACAAATTATGCGAAGTACTGCAATGCAGATTTATTGGGAAACGTTTCTTGGAGGACTCGGATTTATTTTTTGCATTGCTGCATATGCGAAACCTTTAAATAATGATCGCCAGTCTCGCCATGACCCGCGTGACAGGGTTACATTTCTCACAGCCCCAAGATCAACAATTAAAGCCCTGCAGCTATCTGCTTTCAGCTGATTTCTCGTTCCAACCACCTGGCTGGAATACATTCACCGCCTCCAACTGGTTATTAGCGAGTCCGGCCATTAATCGGAACAACAAAACAGGAACACAGTTAAAAGTCGATACGGACATAGTCACTCAAATTTGCACGGAAACCATCGAAGTTTATTGGTAGTAATTTACCCTAGACAAGTCCACCACTTTCATAGATCACCGTCCCCATCTAGTTAATGGCTGCACTGTCTGCTGTGAGGCCTGTTTTTAACGAAAAAGTTGACGCTCACTAAATGACAAGACTTACCAGAAAAAGTAGGAAAGCGGCAACATTCGACACCCGTGCACGGGAATGAATTTCCGTACGCTTTGTAGGCTTTCCGTACCATGAAAGGAATGTAGTTGATTACGAAGGATCGCGCTAACTCCAAAACTCGGAAATGATCAAAACATTCAAACGCAAACTCCGCCGAACTGGACTCATCACTTTTCACGTCAGCCGTACGGGGGCTGCCGGCCGTCTTCTCCCAATCGCGAGCACAAAAACAGCTCCACAAAATTAATGAACTTTCAGACCTTTCGGCCAGTCAGAATCAGGAGCAGCATGTAGGCATTGTCATCGGCCGTTTCCTGCTACTGCTTACAACACTTCTGTCAGGTACTGTCTGCTGACAGGACATTAAGAAACGTTTCTGCAACAACCATCGCGGGAAAATTTTTCTCCCTGTAAACCAGCATGGTCGGTTCCATCCCGGTATCTGTGTAGCATTCAACAGAATCCAGACCATCTTCTTCCCCCGGTTGCCGGCAACTGGTTGCAGCGATTGAAATACCTAAACAGAGCAAGAACATCTGGGTGGCTTGATAATGACGTGTTACGATTTGTTCTATAGAAATACTACTGCTCCCAATTTTGGAGTACGTGTCTGTTGTCAGGGGAAAAGCAGTCGATACCATACCGACTGCTTTCTAAAAATTAAAAAAAATCCATCCGAACAGGCCTCGGAGGTGCCAACGATGCCGACCGACTATCGTGTCGGCCGCAGCACAAAGTCGTCATCGGATGCACATATGGAGGGCTGTGGGGTCGGCACACCACTCCCTTGGTCATTGTCAGTATTTGTGAACTGGAGCCGCTACTTCTCAATCCTATCCAATGTGGCAAGGCTGTTGATGTCATATATCTTCAGGGTGTGCAAAATAGAGCTGCCAAACCCCCTTTGTCCTACTTCGGGATTTCTCGACGGTGGAACTCCATCAGGCAGCTGATATACCTTCGAGAGAGGTTAGGCTGTCGGGTGCTGACTTCTACGAGAAATATACGTCACAGAACTGATATATCCGCAAACTAAGCTCCAGGGTACAGCATCACAACGCTACCATGTAGCCACACATGCTGCCAAAATAACACTGAAAGACGACAGTCACTTTCGACATACCTTTCTTCCATTTCATTTATTCGACTGAAAAAACAATTACAGACTCCACGGCCAATGAGACTGTTAGAGACGGTTGACAGCGGTGGTGACGCTGAATTTAATGATAGCTAGATGCATATAGTCATTGGAGGTGGAGGAGCCGAGTATTTGTTCGGCTGTGGCAAATGAGGCTTAATGATGCCAGTTTCGAAAATACAGTAGGTCACAGATAGAGAGAGAGAGAGAGAGAGTGATGGAAGACTTGGGCAGGCGCCTTCGCACAGTAGAAGCGGCTGCAGAGGACTTGGCCTAAGCCGTGGGGTGTCACTGGCCGTAGGAAGCAGAGTGCCTGGAGCGGGGCCACAGCGTATTGCCCCGAGGCCAGAGGCAAAACTTCTTGCGATTGCTTTCGTTGAGTTACGACGGACTGAGGGTGTGGCAATTGTTCCCAGCTGAGGCGAACCGCATTCCACGGATTCGGCATAGGTCCTCGTGTTATTTCCTGGGAAGCTTCCTGTAAGATCGGTGTCAGTTAGGCCGGCATTAACGTTTCGCCACAATGGGCGATATGGGGCGGCACTGGGTGGCCGAGAGGGCAGTGGCGATTTTTTGAGGTCACACAGACACACGAGCCGCGCCGTTTCCTGCGTGCGCAAAGTAACAGTGGACCTTGTCATCAGAAAACAAAACAGCGGACACTTGTTAGGTGACTCGAGACGTTTTATAATCAGAGGAATAATTTCTCCCGCCTTATGGAGGCAGGTTGCACGGTACACTAAATGATATGCGATTGGCGCAGCAGTGTTTCACCAGCTTTTTGGCGCAAACTCTACTTGGAACTTTTAGCGGAGTTGGATATAATGCATGGAAACCAAAGGGGGATTCGATTGTGAACTGTGGAGGAGAGTAGTCGATCCGGTCTTGTAGAAGGGACTGAGTTTTGGACTCGGAGCCTGGGCGGAAAGAACGAGAGGAGGAGACAGAGATCTGCCGTTTGGCCTGACGCAATGTGCGCTGCACCTCGAGATTTCTGCATTCGTTTGGTGAGCACCAGCACTGGGAATCTTTAGAGTGAATTTCTCTTACTTCATTGCATGTTCACAGCAGCAGTCGGTGTCCGATTTAAGTGCATTTTGGAACGTTGTTTCAGGGTACAATTCTCGATCACTGTCATTCATATTAATCAATCAGATCGCGTTATCCACTTTTTAAAGCCGGAATTAGAGTGAAGTCAGCACCCTTTTCTCCGCCTAGTCAACCGTCTATCACAACAGATAACATGTTGACCTATGTTCCACTTAATGTAATGTAGAAATAAATCTGTCGTGATATTGAATTCTATCTAGTATCCAAGTGGACAAGTTAGCTTGATCGCCTTTATTAATTTTAGTTATTTATTTAGGAAAATGCCTACTTAGCCGAGGTTGCTGGTACACGACAATGCGGTTGCGCTCGAACCGGCAGTAAGCCAACTGGCTGGTGGTGGATGAAATTTTCACTGCCAGTATTTGGCCAGCAAGTGGAGGAGAAGTGATGGCGTAAAGTTGCCGATTACTAGTCTTTTCGCCAATGTCCTGGATCCAGTTTCAAACTTATCCTCAGTGTCTTATGAAGTGAGGGCATGCGACACTATTGGTGGTGATCCGTCCATCGGATGGGACGTTAAGCTTGTCAGGCCCCGTGGTGCTCTTGGCGGGGAGTGTTCTGTACGTCGGCACCGAATTTCGCCCTCTCCCTTCCTTTCAACCATCAAAACACAAACACAAAAGGAAACTGTCCAAAACAATCATCACAATTATGCACGTGAAGCATATATTAACACTTCATATCAGGTCAGAACCACCTCCACTAGGACCTTGCCGTGAACAGCGGTGCAGGTTTTCTGCATCTGCTCGTCTATGCTCGTACCCTGAGCGTGGGACTTCGCATTTGTGGGTGGAAGTAGCAGGATCAGTCTTGGATGAAAAATCCAATTTGTCGCCTTCACTTTCACTACACTGAACCATATTTCATGTCATTTGCGTTTGAAATGCATTGCGTATGATTTCCACCGTAGTGCTACTGAAGTGGTGTTCCTGTATCTTAGAAATATTGAGGGCAGAAGTTCATTTGAGGTACCCATATATCTGTACACCAGAGACACAGTTTGTAGGATGCTAATGTGACTTTTTATGTATTTCAGTTGCAAACCAGAAGAGACAGCTGAAGAAGGAAAGAAAATACACTCACCTAAAAAAGTCGCAGCACCAAAAAATAATTGATGTAAAGTAATGAAATTTCGGGAATACATTTGTCTGCATAACATATTAAAGTGATTAACTTTGCAAGACCACAGGTTAATGTAAGTGCGAGATAAGTGATTACGAATGTGAAATGCTGGTGCATTAACAACCGGTGTAATCGCCAGAATATTGAATGCAAGCATGCAAACTTGCGTGGATCGTGCTGTACAGGTGTCGGATGTCCGTTTGTGAGATGGAGTTTCATGCCGTTGCGCTTGGTCGCTCAATACAGGGTCGGTTAATACTCTTTGGGGATGACGCTGGAGTTGTTGTCCGATGATATCTCATGTGTTCGACTGGAGACTGATCGGCTGATCGAGCAGGCTGAGGAAACATGTTGACACTCTGTAAAGCATGTTGGGTTACAGCAGCAGCATGTGGGCGAACGTTATCCTGCCGGAGAACACCCCTTGGAAAGCTGTTCGCCGGCCGGAGTGGCCGAGCGGCTCTAGACACTTCAGTCTAAAACCGCGCGATCGCTACGGTCGCAGGTTCGAATCCTGTCTCGGGCATGGATGTGTGTGATGTCCTTAGGTTAGTTAGGTTTATGTAGTTCTACGTTCTAGGGGACTGATGACCTCAGAAGTTAAGTCCAATAGTGCTCAGAGCCATTTTTTTTAATGCTGTTCATGAATGGCAGCACAACAGAACAAATCACCAGACTGATGTGCAGTTTTGCATAACCACGAGAGTGCTCCTGTTCTCATACGAAATTGAACCCCAAACTATAACTCCAGGTGTAGATCCAGTGTGTCAAGTACGCGGACAAGTTGGCCACAGACTCTCAACTGGCCTCCCAACCAACACACGGCCGTCACTGGCACCGAGGCAGAACCAGCTTTCATCAGAAAACACAATAGACCTCCACCTTCAAGTCCAATGAGCTCTCGCTTGACATTACTGAAGTCACCAATGGCAGTAGTTTAGGGTTCAAATGGTTCAAATGGCTTTGTGCACTATGGGACTTAACATCTGAGGTCATCAGTCCTCTAAAACTTAGAACTACTTAAACCTAACTAACATAAGGACATCACACACACCCATGCCCGAGGCAGGAATGCAACCTGCGACCGTAGCAGCCGCGTGGTTCCGGACTGAAGAGCCTAGAACCACTCGGCCACAGCGGCCGGCGTAGTTTGGGGTCAGTGGAATGCAAGCTACAGGGCGTCTAACACGGAGATGTCCTCGAAGTAACCGACTTGTAACAGTTCGTTGACTCACTGCGGTTGTGAACTGCTGCTGAAATTGCTGCTGCAGTTGCAGATACCATACACCGCACAAGGTGGTCTTTCCTGTCGGTAGTGTCACGTGGCCGTTCGGAGCCCGGTCATCTGGCGTCCGTACATTCTAGTCACCACTGATGCCTGCTGTCATGTATGGTGGACTGCCAAGTCTTTCTCCCATATCACAGAAGTAACGTCCTGCTTTTCTAGCCCTATTGCACGATCGCGTTGAAACTCAGTGAGGTGTTGGCGATAACGGTGCCTTTAGCGCCTTGAAGGCATTCTTGAGTAACATCATCTCACCACGTCTAATCTCAAAGGTAGCTAACGCTCACGACCGTCACGGCGTGTATTTAAAGCAAACCTGATTTGCATCCTCATAGTGGCGCTACTAGCGCTACTCTTATGCCACTGGTGCGAAATTTGAAGAGACATCGTCTTTCAGATGCAGAAACACGCCTACCAAATTTCGTTTATGTTGCATACCTCCTTCTTGGTATCCATCTTTTGATTTGCAGCTCCTCGTATTGGCCGTGTTTGCAGTTAAAATTTTGGTTGAAAACGGCTCTGAGCACTATGCGACTTAACTTCTGAGGTCATCATCCGCCTAGAACTTAGAACTAATTAAACCTAACTAACCTAAGGACATCACACACATCCATGCCCGAAGCAGGATTCGAACCTGCGACCGTACCGGTCGCTCAGCTCCAGACTGTAGCGTCTAGAACCGCTCGGCCACTCCGGCCGGCTTAAAATTTTGGGATTTGAGGTCCGCCAGTTACGCAAAACACAGTTTTTCTGAGTACCCAAACATGTTTCGGCACCAATGTGCCATCGTAAGTAGGTTTTCGTTTTTATTTATTCTGCAATGTGAACATTTTTGTTGCATGATTATAAACTTATTTGCATATTTAGTTCAAGCAGCAGATCGTTTCTTTTTGTAAATACCTTTACATTTGGTGAGCATGAATTTTCTGGACCACTTTTGTGTTAATTATTACAGGTAGCTTGTCATCTGCAACGAAACGATGTTGATGAGAAAGTTCTTTTTGCTGAGAATTAACCTATCTTTTAGAGTGTAATTTAGTTTTTCGCGATGTTTTCGCGCCTATTTTCGTATTTACTTACGTTTTCGTGTGGCATGCACTTCCATTCTCAGCATCATTCTGAGATGTTATTTGTGGAAAATACTTGTTATAGCTACGTATGCATCACAACATCTCAGCATGAAACTTCCTGGTAGATTAAAACTGTGTGCCGGACCGAGACTCGAACTCGGGACCTTTGCCTTTCGCCGGCAAGTGCTCTGCCAACTGAGCTACCCAAGCACGACTCACGCCCTGCACTCACAGCTTTTCTTCTGCCAGTACCTCGTCTCCTACCTATCAGACTCCTTCTTTCAGGAGTGCTAGTTCTGCGAGGTTTGCAGGAGAGCTTCTGTAAAGTCTGGCAGAAGTAAAGCTGTGAGGACGGGGCGTGAGTCGTGCTTTGGTAGCTCAGATGGTAGAGCACTTGCCCGCGAAAGGAAAAGGTCCCGAGTTCCAGTCTTGGTCCGGAACACAGTTTTAATCTACCAGGAAGTTTCATATCAGCGTACACTCCGCTGCAGAGCGAACATCTCATTCTGGCAACATGTCAGCATGATGCGGAGAATGGAAGTGCTTGCCACACGAAAACGTAATTAAATACGAAAATAGGCACGAAAACATCGCGAAAAACTAAATTACACTCTAGAAGATAGGTTAACTATGAGCAAAAAAAACTTTCTTATCAACTTCGTTTGGTTGCAGATGACAAGCTGCCTGTAATAATTAACACTAAGTGGTCCGAAAATTCATGCTCACCAAATGTAAAGGTATTTACAAAAAGAAACGATCTGCTGCTTGAACTAAATATGCACATAAGTTTATAATCATGCAACAAAAATGTTCACATTGCAGAATAAATAAAAACGAAAACCCACTGATGATAGCACAGTGGTGCCGAAACATGTGTGGGTACTGAGAAAAACGATGTTTTGCTCCTTCTTGTTGCTGTGATTTTTTTCCGTCATTGTAGAAGTGGACGTCGACCAACTGAAGGGACAGCCCCCAAAGTTAAGCCTCACCGATAACCAGGAGGAGGGGAGTTTCCGTCTAGAAGAGGGGGCCGGACGGCGGCCTCCCTGCCGCTGGGCTCCCGGCGAACCGCTCAGAAGGTGGCTGTGGCGGCGGCGGCGGTCAGCGACGGCGCCGCAGCCGACATATAAGGAGCAGGCAGGCCGGGACGCGGGGCACGCACGGCCGGTTGCGCGGACCTCAGCGCCGGCCGGCCAGGTGCCCCAGCACCGTTATCACGCTGTCGCCCGCAGTTTATTCCCGCCATTCCGCAGCGCCGCCTTTCGCACTCGCGTCCTCGCTCCCCCGACTCGACTCCTCCACTCTTTTTTCGTCTACCCCCCCTCCCCCCCCCCCTCCGGTCTCGGCGTTAATTACCATCTCAATTCCTCGCCGCCGAATTGGGAAATCTGCCAGACCGCGGCGTTTCCTTGTTCCGAGACGTTTAATTGCGCCGTTTGCGGCATTCCGAGCGCTAGTTTTGCGCAGGTATTGGGGGCAGCGGCGCGGCAGGGTTGTTTGTTGTCGCGCGAGATGCGTAAAGAAGCCGGTCTCCGCGCATCAATTAAGCTAATTGGGAGGCCGCGGGGTGAGCTAGCGGGCGCGCCTCGGCGGGTCTCCCGAGGTCGTTCACCTGCTGGACGGCTGCGTTTATAGCGCCGGATTCCCATTCTGAGACGTGCTGGCGCGCGTAACGAGTCGCGGATTACGATGACCACCCGCAGTCGTTAAAATACAAGCAAACTGGTGCAAAGTCCTCTCGTGCACTAAACTTTCACAGCACATTCTCTAAAGGTTTGTAGAAGCTGATATAAGCGACGTACTGTTTGATCCTTTCCGCCTAACACTGCAAAATTAAAGACAAGCATTCCCTGAGTCAATTTTGTGAATCGGTGATTAGAACTTTCCATAACTGTTCCGTGCAGTGTTGTCGCTGATGTAGTCGCTCATAACATATCTCGCAGCGTATTGAATTCACCATTGAAGTAACCATGGATTGCCACAGGGGAGTGTTACGGGACCATTAATTTTCAGAATATATATAAATGACCTAGTAGATACTGTCGGAAGTTCCGTGCGGCTTTTCGCGGATGATGCTGTAGTATATAGAGAAGCTGCAGCAATAGAAAATTGCAGCGAAATGCAGGGAGATCTGCAGCGGATAGGCACTTGGTGCAGGGAGTGGCAACTGACGCTTAACATAGACAAATGTAATGTATTGCGAATACATAGGAAGAAGGATCCTTTATTGTATGATTATATGATAGCAGAACAAACACTGGTAGCAGTTACTTCTGTAAAATATCTGGGAGTATGCGTGCGGAACGATTTGAAGTGGAATGATCATACAAAATTAATTGTTGGTAAGGCGGGTGCCAGGTTGAGATTAATTGGGAGAGTCCTTAGAAAATGTAGTCCATCAACAAAGGAGGTGGCTTACAAAACACTCGTTCGACCTATACTTGAGTATTGCTCATCAGTGTGGGATCCGTACCAGGTCGGGTTGACGGAGGAGATAGAGAAGATCCAAAGAAGAGCGGCGCGTTTCGTCACAGGGTTACTTGGTAAACGTGATAGCGTTACGGAGATGTTTAGCAAACTCAAGTGGCAGACTCTGCAAGGGAGGCGCTGTGTATCGCGGTGTAGGTTGCTGTCCAGGTTTCGAGAGGGTGCGTTTCTGGATGAGGTATCGAATATATTGCTTCCCCCTACTTATACCTCCCGAGGAGATCACGAATGTAAAATTAGAGAGATTAGAGCGCGCACGGAGGCTTTCCGGCAGTCGTTCTTCCCGCGAACCATACGCGACTGGAACAGGAAAGGGAGGTAATGACAGTGGCACGTAAAGTGGCCTCCGCCACTCACCGTTGGGTGGCTTGCGGAGTATAAATGTAGATGTAGATGTAGAATTGTGTGACATATACGAAAGTTGGGAGGCGTGTTTCTACATCTCAAAGATGATGTCTCTTCAGCTTTCAAGTCATCCGCATAAGAGTGACGCTGGTACCTCCACTATGAGGATGCATATCAGGTCCTGAGAGTTAGTTAATTTTGACATTGGGCGAGATGAGTTGTTAGTCAAGAATACCTTTAACGTGAGCGCCACTGTCAACACCTCACTGAGTTTGAATGAGGTCGTGTGATAGGGCTACGAGAATCTGGATGTTGCTTCTGTGATATTTCACAAAGACTCGGCAAGTATATAGACACAACACATGATTGCTGGCAGAGCTGGTCACGAGAACGTACGGTTGCAAGAAGGCTGGGCTCCGGACGGCCACGTGGCACTAACGAGAAGGAAGACCGTCGTATGGTTCTGGGACATCGTACTGCATGTGCAGCAGCGATCTGAGCAACAGTTGGCACCACTGTGACACAACGACCTGTTACAAGTCTGTTACTTGGAGGACAGCTTCGAGCCAGGCGCCCTGTAGCGTGCATTCCAATGACCCAAAACCACAGGCATTGCGACTTCAGTGGTGTCAAGCGAGAGTTCACTGGAGGCCAGGGTGGAGATCTGTTGCGTTTTCTGATGACAACTGGCTTACCTCGGTGCCAGTGATGGTCGAATGTTGGGTAGGAGGCCAACTGAGGGCCTGAACCAACTTGTCTGCACACACTGGACCTACACCATGAGTTATGGTATGTGGTGCGAATTCGTATGACAGCAGTAGCACTCTCGTAGTTATTCCATACACCATGACTGCACATTTGTACACCACTCTGGTGATTCGACCTGTTGTGCTGCCATACATGTGCAACTTTCCTGAAGGTGTTTTCCAGTAGGATAAGTATCGCCCACATACTGCTGTTGTGGCCCAAATTGCTCTACAGAGTGTCGAAATGTTTTATTGGCCTGCTCATCACCAGATCCGTCTCCAGTCGAGCACACCATCAGACGACAGTTCCAGCGTAATCCACAATCAGCATTAACCGTCCCTGCAGTGACCGACCAAGTGCAACAGGTATGGAACTCCATCCCACAAACCGAAATCCGACACCTGTACAACAAAATGTTTGCACCTTTGCACGCTTATTCAGCATTCTGGCGGTTACAGAGGTTATTAATGTACCATCATTTCACATTTGCAGTGGCTTACCTCGCGCTTATGTTGAACTGTTACCTTGCAATGTTAACCACCTACATATGTTACCTAGACACATGTATTGCTGGAATTTAATTACTCTACATTAGTTCATTTTTGGTGTTGCGATTTTTTTCCCGTCAGTGTATTTGGAAGCTGCAAACTGTCTTAACTACGTGGCTCTGCCTGGATGTGTGCGTAGCTAATCTACTTTAAATAATACTCGAAGATGACATTACGGTGCATTTACTGAGAAACATCGTAAAATAATTTAGCAGCACTCAGACCGATACAGCTAAGTTGACACAATACGGAAAATCAAGAGCTTGGTTGACACGACTAACGGTCTTAGAATACAACCTAACGCCGACTGAATTCCTTGGCGCAAAGCAGAAATCTCTGACAAACTTGGTGCATCATCGGAAATATTCCTGAATTGTTAGTAGCATACCATCGTTTGTTTCATATTACAATTAATTAATTCTGAAAGCATACTGAAAGAAGCATTAATGAATCTTAGACTTAGACCCAAGCATTTATTATGTTAAAAGTGGACTCCAACAATTGACATTTGATATATTAAAGGTCGCAGTTTTGGGCCTAAATGTCCTGAGGTCCCCGTCGTTCAAGATTATTAAGTCAGCAACGCTCTCGATACTTGCTCGTTCCCACATCCCACTAGCGTAAATATAGGCATTACCAGCCTCGCTGACTGCGTTCCAACCCTTCGTACTCGTCCCTACAGTGATCCGTATCACATCGTAAGAAAGCAACTTATTAATCTTAACAGCAGCGTTCGAATACGTTGTTAAAAAAGCAAATAAGTGGTATCTGAAATAAGAGGAGCCACACATTAGAAGGAAAAACGCACGACCTGTTTTTCAAATGTGATAAATACAGGAAGCGATCAAAACTTAGATGAAAAACTCCCTGCTTGATTGTTTTTAACACTGAACTTTTGACTTGTTAAAAACAGTTGCCTATTTTTTCTGGCTTTATTCAGTTTCTTCACCTCCATCTCCATCCTCATCTATTCTTCTCAATCCACTATACGATGTGCGGTGAAGGGTACTTTGTGTATACGGTATCACGTCCCCCTTCGCTGTTCCCCTTGCGTTTGATGTGCAGGAAGAGTGATTGTTGGTAAGGCTCTGTGTAGGCTTGAGTGTAGCTGATTTTACTTTCACGGTATTTTCGCGGAATTTGCGAAATAGGAAGCAGCATATCGAGTGGCCATTCTAGGAACTTATTCTGTCCGAATTTTAACCATAAACCACAACGCCTCTCTTGAAACGTCTACCAATAGTGCCTGAAGAGCGTCTCCGTGACGTTTCCACGGCCACTAAATTAATCTGTGGAGAAGCAGGGTGCTCTTCTACGGACCTTCTCTATTTCCTCCGTCAACCCTGTCTGGTGCGGATCACGGACTGATGAGTAGAGTCCAAGTATTGGTGGAACAAGGGTTTGGATAGACTAGAATTTCTAGGTTTCCTCCGATGAATCTCTCCGTTTCGACATGCAATTCTGGACATAGGTCTCCTTTAGACTTTTGATATATCATAGACCACTTGAAAGATGTCTTTATTTTACATAAACATTTCATTTGCGATTAGCTACTTTCGCTCCCTGGAACATTACCAAGCTCTGTCACAGAAAAATTACGTTGCAGCCTATCCCCATGAGGTAGATGGACTATATCAGCTTTTGTTACCGGACAGAATTTAGTGTTTGGCGTTATCTGTATGGCTAAACTTCACACTTTTCACGACATGAAACCACGCGAAAACCGGTTCAGAATGCAGAAAACGAAATGGAGCACAGTGGGACTCTCTTTTAAATGTTGTTTTGTAAAGTGTAGTGCATTTATCAATCCTCAGGATCAATGTAATAATTACAATCCCAAAGAAGACAACTGTTGATAAGAGTGGATGCTAACGGACTATTTGTTTAGTAAGTCACAGCTGCAAAACACTGACACGAATTATTTATAGAATAATGGCAAAAAGCAGTTGAAGCTGACTTTGGCGAAGATCAGTTTTGGTTCTGTAGAAATGTAGGAACACGTCAGGCAGTACTGCCCCTACGACTCATCTTACTAAAAGGGTTGAAGAAAGGCAAACCTACATTATGTGATCAATAGTATCCGCACACCTGGCTGAAAATTACTTACAAGTTCGTGGCGCCGTCCATCGGTAATGCTGGAATTCAATATGGTGTTGGCCCATCCTTAGCACTGATGACAGCTTTCACTCTCACAGGCATACGTTCAGTCAGGTGCTTGAAGGTTTCTTGGGGAATGGGAGTCCATTCTTCACGGAGAGCTGCACTGAGGAGGGGTATCGATGTCGGTCGGTTAGGCCTAGCACGATGCCGGCGTTGCAAAACATCCCAAAGGTGTTACATAGGATTCACGTCAGGACTCCATGCAGGCCAGTCCATCACAGGGATGTTAATGTTGTGTAACCACTCTGCCATAAGCCGTGCATTATGAACAGGTGCCCCCACGAAAAACACGACCACACCATAACACCACCGCCTCCGAATTTTACGTAGGCACTACACACGCTGGCAGATGACGTTCACCGGGCATTCGCCATACCCACACCCTGCCATCGGATCGTCACATTGTGTACCGTGATACGTCACTCTACTCAACGTTTATCCACAGTTCAGTCGTCCAATGTTTACATTCCTTACACCAAGTGAGGTGTCGTGTGGCATTTGCCGGCGTGATGTGTGGCTTATGAGCAGCCGCTCGACCATGAAATCCAAGTTTTCTCACCTCCCGCCTAACTGTCATAGTACTTGTAGTGTATCCTGATACAGTTTGGAATTCCTGTGTGATGGTCAGGACAGATGGCTGCTTATTACACATTACGACCCTCTTCAACTGTCGGCGGTCAACAGACGAGGTCGGCCTGTGCGCTTTTGTGCTGCACGCGTCCCTTCACGTTTCCACTTCACTATCACATAGGAAACAGTGGACCTATGGATGTTTAGGAGTGTGGAAATCTCGTGTACAGGCGCCGGCACGGTAGCTCAGCGTGTTCGGTCAGAGGTTTAGCTGCCCTCTGTAATAAGAAAAACTGAGTGGAAGGATCAACCACAGAACTTGAACAGGATGTCTTGCGACGTCCGCAACGACCAAACACAACGATCAATAATGAACAAAATGCAAAAAAAAGAAAATAAAAAAGGTCCGTGAGTTCCGCGGAGCGCCCCATTGTGCTCTCTCACGATGTCGAATGACTGCTGAGGCCGCTGATACGGATTACCTGGCAGTAGGTGACAGCACAATGCACCTAATATGAAAAACGTTTGTTTTTGGGGATGTCGGGATAATTTTGATCACATAGTATACGTTCATAACAATTTTAGATTCAGAAAAATATTGTGACAACTTTGACTGGACTATATCCTTCAAAATTTTGCAGGTAGTAGGGATAAAATACAGAGACCGAAATGTTATGTACAACTTGTTTAGGAGCCAGATTGAAGTTGTAAGTCTCGAAGGACGTGAAAGGGTAGCAGTAGTTGAGAAGGGAGTGAGACAAAGTTTTAGCCTATGCCCGCTGTTATTCGGTCCTTACGTAGAGGAAAGTAAAGCAAAGCAAGAGGAAATTTGAAAAAGAAATTAAAGTTCATTGAGAAAAAAATAAAATAAAATAAGTTTAAGGTTTTCCGACGACATTGTAATTATGCCAGAACAGCAAAGGACTTGGAAGACGAGATGAACGGAATGGACAGTGTCTTGATAGGAGATAAGGTGAACATTATCAAAAGCAAAGCAAGGGTAATGGAAAGTAGTCGACTTACATCAGGCGATGCTGATGAGATTTAATTAGGAAATGAGAAACTAAAGTAGGAGTTGAGTTTTGCTACTTTGGCAGTAAAGAACTGCTGACGGGCGAAATAGAAATGATATAAAATGCAGACTGGCAGTAGCAAAAAAAAAAAAAAAAAAAAAAAAAAAAATATTTCTGAAAAGGAGGATTTTGTTAACATCTATTATCAGTTTAAATGTTCGTAAGTCTATTCTGAAGGTACAACAGGTTGTGGCTCGTGATCCTGCTTACTTCACGTTCTGCTTTTAGCCATATCTATAAACAACTGTAAAGTAAGGCCACTGTAGGTAGCAGACGTACCCTGGGAATGCATTGTGCGTAACAACTAGATAACAAATGAGATATTATGAAGACTGCCAGCAAGGAACGAGATACGAAACTAAGGCAACATTTGCTGTATCGTATTAGTTGGTGAGGGTTTCCTAACCTTGCTTTAGGTGCCAACGCCGTTTCATGAAAATCGATGAATTCAGTACCAGCGCACGACGAGATTACCGAAGGCGCCTTTTGTGGCCCGCCGAAAAAATTCGTGGAGGAAATGTCATACGAAAGGAGGCTATTAATTTTGTATACCTATCAAGTATGTACCGTTGACGATAATCGCTTTGACAATTGTATATATTTCAGAGTACATTCGTCTGCGTGCGTTCCTCTCACTCCTCAAAACTTTTAGATATTTCGGTTTCCGTTCAGCTTTGCAGGAGCTGCGCCGTATTATTTCTTCTGGCCGAGAGTAAGATCACAGCCGTAGCAAACTGCTCATTCACTCTCACTGATTTCGATGAAACTTGTCACAGTATAAGGACACAATTAAAGGTAAAGAAAAGTATGAAAATAGAAATGCAGAAAGGTACTGACCAGAAAAGAGGAAGAAATGCTCCTCACTAGAGGATGATCTTAGAATAAATCAGACAGAAAACGCCAGATATGCGTATTATGAGAGAAAGACTGGACAGGGGCAGAATAACCGGAAGAATGTCCTCTGTGTCTAACGGCAACTATCATTTCATGTTCGAAGTCTGTTAATTTCCGCCGTGCGGTCTTTATCACGACGGAAACCCTTTCACATAAATCACCTGAATACAAATGACAGCTCCGCGAATGCACTGAACTTTTATACCTTGTGCACCCGGTACTACCGCCATCTGTATATGTGGATATCGCTATCCCATGACATTTGTCACTCCAGTGCATACAGATAAGTGCTCTTCTCACGCAGAAGCAGCTTTTCTTGAATGTGATGGGACGGAATCTGGTCGTGACGACCTTTGTAACGTGCGCAGCGCTGTGGCAGGTTACGCTTCTGTGCGATAATGAAGCTCCTACCGTCGTTTTGACAGGCCTAATCACGCTGCTGCCATTAGGTGCGGAGGGATAGCGCCGCATTTGCGCATCCCGTAAAACACATCGCACCATCGCAATATGCTGACGTTCCGGCGTCGGGTAATGCAACCGTCCAGCGCCTAATGAACCATCGAATGCCTAATCACGCGTAATAACGACTATCAGTTGTCATAACTCACCGCCCCATTGTGATGTAAGCAAGTGGTTACACAATGGCAAAGTGCAGGATTCAGGAAGTCGTATCTTGTTAACCGTTACATTCGGGGAATTTTATCGCTATTTTTTTACAACGCAGCACAGTGGTGTACTTAACAAGATGCCAAATTAGAGGTATGAGAAGACAAAAGAGCCAACACCTGCCTGTCGGCAAAAACCAAACACTTTCATCTAACGTGTTTGAGTGCCTGGTATGCACTCGTCTACAGAACTTCAGCGGCAGTTTCCGTACCAATTGCTTGCATTTTTCAACTTTTGAGTGAAGTTTGGATTTTCGTACTGCATAAATCTCAAACACAAATGGAGTAAACAGCGATTCGGAGCACCAAAGTTGGTCATTTTGGTTACAACCCATACCGCGCGGAGTAGAATTGCGCAGCACACATTGTCAACGTACTGATTGGGATACGCACGAACGCAGTTTTGAATTACCGTCTGTCTTCGAACAATGTGTTAGATTGTATGTGATTTGTTACATAGAATGTCTAAGAGGCACATTAATACAGTCAGAAACTATAAAATACCAGCTCATGGGTCGGCCGCTGTGGCGGAGCGGTTCTGGGCGCTTCAGTCTGGAACCGCGCTGCTGCTACGGTCGCAGGTTCGAATCCTGCCTTGGGCATGGATGTGTGTGATGTCATTAGGTTAGTTAGGCTTAAGTAGTTCTAAGTCTAGGGGACTGATGACCTCAGATGTTAAGTCCCATAGTGCTTAGAGCCATTTGAACCAACTGAACTAGCTCATGGAGGTGCCTCGTGTAGTGACGTCTCAAGAAGGTTTGGACGGACTATGCAAGCACCCTGAAGAGTGGTTTTCGAAAGAATTTCTGAGGAAGATAAGAACTGTAACTCGGCAGTAAGCAATGAGAATCCTTCAGGTTCTTGGTAAAAAGACCTGGAATTCACACTCAACATAAGGGAATGGACGTCGATTAACTATCAAAAAGTACTATATAATTTGATATCTTAGACTTGAAGCGCTCTTATTTGTTACCCCTCATCCAACGCTATCATGGTACACCAAGCACAACTAACCTCATCACATCTGCATCTGCTGTCCAAGAAAAAGTAATGGACTCCCTGCACCATTCTGAGCCATCCCGCTCCGTTGGTTGGGAGTGCTCGTCCACACATGGACGTGTCTGCGTAATACTGAGGTATACACAGGGCTGACGAGATTCCAAAATCTGTTCCCGACAGAATATGTGTAGGATCAGCTCTGTCACAGTACAAGTACCCAGGATATCAGGGACCACTTAAAACAGTTGTGGGGCAGTTTGCCTCAGGAGAGGGTACCATGATTACCTAACCGTATCAGCACACTTATCAAGACCAGAGGTAGTGCAACGACACCCTGATAAAAGGGCTCATACTGACAAGTTCTTTGTAAGTTTGATGGATGTTTGGTTGGTTGCTTTGTTGGGGTTGAAGGGACCAGACTGCAAAGGTATCGGTCCTTTTTTCTACGACCATGAAGCACCCACAAAAAACAAGCAACGGAGATAACAAGGGATGACACAGAACAAGAAAGACACAGACAAAGACCAGACAAAAGGAGTTAAAAGCATACAGAGTGTGACAGTGGTTGGCCGACCAAGGAAACAAAAAAGGAAAAGCCAACCACCAAGAGACACACTAAAAACCCCAATCTAAAACCGTAGGCCAAAAGCCAGACTCAACACAAAAAAAAGACAAACCTTTAGATCGAGCGATAAAAGCCCCCTGCACGAATAAAACTCAAACCTAAGGCCGTCATTGCAGCGTCATGCGTTAAAAGTGCAGGGAGCGAATAAGGCAGCGCAAACGTCTGCCTGGGCGCAGTTGAAAGCGGACAGGCCACAAGATGTGGACCACTGTCAACACTGATCCACAGCGACAGAGAGGTGGGTCGTCGCGGCGCAAGAGATGATCGTGCGTCAGCCAAGTGTGGCCAATGCGGAGCCGGCAGAGAACAACTGAGTCCTTGCGGGAGGCTCGCAAGGAGCAGCGCCACACACCTGTAGTCTCCTTGACGACCCGAAGTTTGTTGGGTGAAAGCAGGGTGCACCTTTCATCAACCCAGGCACCAAGGACCTTCTGCCGCAAAACTGATTAGAGATCACACTCCGAAAGCCCAATCCCCAAGGCCGGTTCACCGACAGCCTGTTCGGCCAGCGTGTCAACACGTTCGTTACCCGGGTTGCCGACATGACGCGGGGTCCACACAAAGACCACGAAGCGGCAGCAACGGGAAAGAGTATGGATGGACTCCTGGATAGCCATCACAAGACGAGAGCGAGGGAAATACTGGTCGATAGCTCGTTAACCACTCAGGGAGTCACTACAGATAGCGAAGGACTCACCTGAGCAGGACCGGATATACTCTAGGGCGCGAGAGATGGCGACAAGCTCTGCAGTGAAAAAACTCCTTTATGTTGTAATTATTTCATTGACATGTTTTAATGTAGAGAATAATAATTATTAAACAGTAATTATTAAGTATTAGTTAGTTAAAGATAGTTTGGTCATGGATTTCAACTCTGCTCCTCGTGTAAGCTCATCAACTAGGTTGACAATTCTGGTACCTATGTCATACGAAGACAAATGGTTGTATTATATGTTGAAAAGTCAGTGCTCCAAATCTCTCGCCTCAGCGTAGATGTAATGACTAGAATAACAGCACAAATTATTTTAAATCTTGCATCCTGTGTTCATGGGAGCTGGGTGGGTGGTTGTAGAATGTCGTGATTTTGGGTTGGAATGGGGAACAGTGTTTCTAAATTGGGAATATTTGGGAGGAGATTTACAGTTCCGGCATTCGGCTGACAACCGAGGAAAACTTTCCGAAAACCTCGCTCAGAAACAGGGAGACAATGCTGCCTTTTTTTCTTCTTCATCCCTATTGCTAACTGGCAGCAATGGTTAAGAGTTCTGAGCGAGGGAAGTTCCTGGTTATATAACTTAGATCTTATACAGCTACATACTCTCTTTTTCGTCTACCGTAGAACATATCGTTTGTATTTAAACGAAAGGTAAAATTAGAATTTTTACCTCCCTTCGTCGATGGGAGCTGGAGCAAATAGGGAAAAAAATCGGCTGTGTCCTTTCAATGGGACCATTCGAAAATATGCCTTAAGAGAGTTGGGGAAATCATGGGAAACCTAAACCTAGATGGTAGGACGCTGTCTTCAGATTAAGAGTCTGATGTCTCATTCACTGAGCCACCTTTTCGGTGTCACTGTATGTTGAGTGTGCTTGGGAAATATAATCAGTTATCTGTTTTCGTCGTCAGAAACGTCGAGCTGAAGTACGAGTAGAAGAGGAAAATGGCATAATCTCATGACTCAGGTGCCCAAATACTATGAAGATCTTTCGAGAACGGACGCAAACAAAACGACCAGAAGATTTTTCCAGTACATTGGTTGTTTAATGTATTCATTCATCTATTTAAACTTGCAAAATTAGAACCATCAGGCCCTTTCTCACATCGAACCGGATTGAGAACGACTTCAAAATGTGTAGAGCAGGTCAGGCCATACATATAAAAGAACTGTCATGCGTTGCTGCATAGTTTCAGCAAAATTCACAGTGATCCAGGAAAGCGTTTATGTTTTTATTCCAGTTACTGACCTCAATATTCCACAATAGGTAATTAATTTCAGTCTGTGATGATCATCTTCAAGACCTGAATACAAACTGTTTTCTATCATATCAGGTCAGGTACACTTACATCTACATGTGCGTGATTACTCTACAATGCACAATAAAGTATTTGGCAGAGAGTTCATAGAACTACTTTCAAAGTATTCTCGATCGTTTCTATCTGGAATAGGATGTTAGAAAAATGAGCACCTAAGTCCTCCCGCGTGAGCTCTCATTTCTCTTATTTTATTACAATGGGCGTTTGCCCCAATGTAGACGGAAGGCAATAAAATATTTTAACATTCAGAGGAGAAAATTGGTGATTGAAATTTCGTGAAATTATCTCGCAGTTACGAAAAATGTTTTTATTTTAATTTTTGCCACCAAAATCGTTCATCATATCTGTGACACTGTCTGTCCTATTCCGCGATAGTATAAAATGAGCTATGCTTCACTGAAGTTTTTCGATGTCAATACGAGGCTGAACGTGGTAGAAAAGAGTTTGTATTCAGGTCTTGAAGAAGTTAATCTTCGTCTTCTTCTTTTCCTGTTGCCTTTTCGCACTTCCCTACGAAATCGACATTGTCGTATATCACATTTGCTAGTGTTAGTGTCATTCAGGGGCCACATTCATTTCCTGACACTTACGCCACCACTGTCCCACCTCCTCCCCCTCCCTCCCCCCGGATTATAAAATCAATGAAATGTTCGCTGTTCTCACGTATTAGTAAACTCATTGGTATAGTCATTTCAACACTGTTTACAACTTCTGGACTGGTTTAAGTCGCAAGAGTGAAACATGGCGGGGTTTCGTTGAGGATTTTGTCAGCTATGTCGTGGTATTCCAAGGTCCCCATGGTTTGCTCTGTAAGATATTATTACTTTCAAGAATTTTATGACCATTTTGGTTGATAAGGTCCACCCCATGACACAATGTTTGTTCCCCAATGGTGGTGTCGTTTTCCAAGCCGACAGAGTCGCGGTTCACACAGTTCTTATGGTGCAGGACTGGCTTTTAGCATGAGAATGAATTGTTGCAACTCTCCTGGCTACCAAAATCACCAGGTCTCAATGTTATTGAGGCTTTCTGGTCTAGTTTGCAGAGAAGGATGCGCGGTCGCTGTCCACCTCCACGGTCCTTACCTGAACTCGCCACTATTTCGCAGGAAGAATGGAATAAAATTCCGTTGAAAACCCTCCAGGACCTGTATTTATCCTTTCACTAGACGACTGGAAACTGGTTTGAATACCAACAGGTTTCCTACAGCGTACTAGGCATGGTAATGTGTTGTGTGTCTAGTGGTTCCATATTTTTGTCCATCCCTTGTAAGCTTTTACAGACGGAGCAGCAGAGGAAAATAAACAGTGAAAGAATGAAGAAGCTATGTGAAAAAGAGAAGATGTTGTTGTTGTCGTGGTCTTCAGTCCTGAGACTGGTTTGATGCAGCTCTCCATGGTACTCTATCCTGTGCAAGCTTCTTCATCTCCCAGTACCTACTGCAACCTACATTCTTCTGAATCTGCTTAGTGTATTCATCTCTTGGTCTCCCTCTACGATTTTTACCCTCCACGCTGCCCTCCAATACGAAATTGGTGATCCCTTGATGCCTCAGAACATGTCCTACCAAACGATCCCTTCTTCTAGTCAAGTTGTGCCTCTTCTCCCCAGTTCTATTCAATACCTTCTCATTAGTTATGTGATCTACTCACCTAATCTTCAGCATTCTTCTGTAGCACCACATTTCGAAAGCTTCTATTCTCTTCTTGTCCAAACTATTTATCGTCCATGTTTCACTTCCATACATGGCTATACTCCATAGAAATACTTTCAGAAACGACTTCCTGACACTTAAATCTATGCTCGATGTTAACAAATTTCTCTTCTTCAGAAACGCTTTCTTTTCCATTGCCAGTCTACATTTTATATCCTCTCTACTTCGACCATATCAGTTATTTTGCTTCCAAAATAGCAAAACTCCTTTACTACTTTAAGTGTCTCATTTCCTAATATAATTCCCTCAGCATCACCCGACTTAATTGGACTACATTCCATTATCCTCGTTTTTCTTCTGTTGATATTCATCTTATATTCTCCTCTCAAGACACTGTCCATTCCGTTCAACTGCTCTTCCAAGTCCTTTGCTGCCTCTGACAGAATTACAATGTCATCGGCGAACCTCAAGGTTTTTATTTCTTCTCCATGGATTTTAGTACCTATTCCGAATTTTTCTTTTGTTTCCTTTACTGCTTGCTCAATATACAGATTGAATAACATCGGGGAGAGGCTACAACCCTGTCTCACTCCCTTCCCAACCACTGCTTCCCTTTCATGCTCCTCAACTCTTATAACTACCATTTGGTTTCTGTACAAATTGTAAATAGCCTTTCGCTCCCTGTATTTTACCCCTGCCACCTTCAGGATTTGAAAGAGAGTACTCCAATCAACATTGTCAAAAGCTTTCTCTAAGTCTACTAATGCTAAAAACGTAGGCTTGCCTTTCCTCGTAGGGTCAGAAAGAGAAGATATTGATAAGAAAGTATTAAATTCCACACGGTCCATAGTTGGCCAAAGTTGATAGCATGTAGAGGAGGAATGTGTAATGACACAGGTGTTGGAACGAATAAATGAGAAGGACTGAACGTAGGATCTGCAACCTGGTCGGCTGCTACACAGAATCTGTGAAACCGCGGACCGGCAGTGTCACTTTCACAGTCCCGAGTCGCGGTACGGAAAACACGAGGCGTATAATTGGGGTCAGGGGCCTCGGAGCGGCCTCGGCGGCCAACATGTGCGCGCCCCGGCACAGGAAGTCCGAAAGCGCGCACGGAAGATTAAGAATAAATAACAGCGCGCTGGAGCTATGGAGATTTATTTAAAACAGAAACGCGGGGCTACTAATCGCAGGGCAGGGCGGTGGGCGCGGGTATTCCGGGCGGCGGCCAGCGGCTACCGGCGCCAGATTTAGCGGTCAGCCGGCGGAAGTCGCTTGAGGCGGAAGAGCAGGTGAGCCCGCGCGTAAATCACGCCACGCGCCGCGCCGCGCCGCGCCCCACACCTGGGCCGCGCACCCGCAGGTGGTCGCTTGTCCGTCCGTCCTGCTGATGGGAGCGTAATCAGACACCGGCATTACCTGTCCTCGGCGCCGATGCTGTTCGCCAGAGGTAGCTCCGTAGCGCCGCTCATACTGCTTCGAGTGGAGTAGCGGGGCGTGGTCAACCTCACTGTGGTGTTTGCCGACCCTAGAGACCAGAGGCCCTCGTGCAGGTGCTTTTAACCAATAATCGTCAAGTTCATCAAGGTTGGTTCCTCCCAACTTTACTACGGAAACTTTATCTCATTCCAAGGATTAGATGTTGTAATCACCTGTCCGGTCTCGATCATCCATCCACCCGTCTCTTTACCTAGTAGTCTCTTCCCAGTCGGCCGACATTTCATTATCTTTTTTGGCAATCTACACTACTGGCCATTAAAATTGCTACACCACAAAGATAACGTGCTACAGACGCGAAATTTAACCGACGGGAAGAAGATGCTGTGAATTGCAAACGATTAGCTTTCAGAGCATTCACACAAGGTGGGCGCCGGTGGCGACACCTACAACGTGCTGACGTGCGGAAAGTTTCCAACCGATTTCTCATACACAAACAGCAGTTGACCGGCGTTGCCTGCTGAAACGTTGTTGTGATGCCTTCTGTAAGGAGGAGAAATGCGTACCATTACGTTTCCGACTTTGATAAAGATCGGATTGTAGCCTATCGCGATCGCGGTTTATCGTATCGCGACATTGCTGCTCGCGTTGGTCGAGATCCAATGACTGTTAGCAGAATACGGAATCGGTGGGTTCAGGAGGGTAATACGGAACTCCATGCTGGATCCCAACGGCCTCGTATCACTAGCAGTCGAGATGACAGGCATCTTATCCGCATGGCTGTAACGGATTGTGTAGCCACGTCTCGATCCCTGAGTCACCACATGGGGACGTTTGCAAGACAACAACCATCTGCACCAACAGTTCGACGACGTTTGCAGCAGCATGGACTATCAGATTGCAGACCATGGCTGCGGTTACCCTTGACGCTGCATCACAGACAGGAGCGCCTGCGATGGTGTACTCAACGACGAACCTGGGCTTACGAATGGCAAAACGTCATTTTTTCGGATGAATCCAGGTTCTGTTTACAGCATAATGACGGTCGCATCCGTGTTTGGCGACATCGCGGTGAACGCACATTGGAAGCGTGTATTCGTCATCGCCATACTGGCGTATCACCCGGCGTGATGGTATGGGGTGCCATTGGTTACACGTCTCGGCCACCTCTTATTCGCATGGACGGCACTTTGAACAGTGGACGTTACATTTCAAATGTGTTACGATCCGTGGCTCTACCCTCCATTCGATCTCTGCCAAACCCTACATTTCAGCAGGATAATGCACGACCGCATGTTGCAGGTCCTGTACGGGTCTCTCTGAATACAGAAAATGTTCGACTGCTGCCCTGGCCAGCACATTCTCCAAATCTCTCACCAAATGAAAACGTCTGATCAATGGTGGCTGAGCAACTGGCTCGTCACAATACTCCAGTCACTACTGTTGATTGAACTGTGGTATCGTGTTGAAGCTACATGGGCAGCTGTACCTGTACACGCCATCCAAGCTCTGACTCAATGCCAGGCGTATCAAGGCCGTTATTACGGCCAGAGGTGGTCGTTCTGGGTACTTATTTCTCAGGATCTACGCACCCAAATTGCGTGAAAATGTAATCACATGTCAGTTCTAGTATAATATATTTGTCCAATGAATACCCGTTTATCATCTGCATTTCTTCTTCGTGTATCAATTTTAATGGCACATTAGTGTATTTTCTGTCATTCTATCAACACGATCCTTCCATTTCATTCTGTTCTCTTCTACCTTCTCATTAAATGAAAAGATTTTTAAATCTCTTCCTATTGCTTCATTTCTTATTCTAGTCATTTCATTACAGCCTGTTACGTATCTAATTAATTTCATCTGTGCTGCTTGTATGGTGACTTTTTTTTTCTCTTTACTGTCCATAATTCAAGTATATGCAACAGTAGGTACATTAAACTTTATGTAGTTCCTTTTGTGTTTCTTTTCTTGGTTCTCGTCCTAAATTTCTTTCAACTGTTCAGCAGACAGCTTGATTTTTATTAGCCTTTTCTCAGTGTCTTTGCCATAGTTAAAACTAATATCACATCCTAGATAACTACAGTGGGATACTTGTTCTAAAATTTTCTCATTTCTTATTATTTTCGATCTGACTGCATTCTCTCCTTTGAAAGCCATTATCTTTGTCTTATTGTTGATATAGTTGTACGAGGGTAATCCCAAAAGTAAGGTCTCCTATTTTTTTTATAGGTACAGAACTTTGTTTGTGTGGCAGTTGCTCACACTGTTATGAAGAGTGCTTCACGCGCTGTGTGTAAACATGCGCTCGCCGCGCTCGGGCGCTCAGTCTTAGCCTGGCAGCCGTTGAGAATGGAGCTTCCGTTGGATGTTACCGCCAAGTGTGAATTGCGCGCTGTTATTCGATTTTTGAACGCAAAGGGCACTGCGCCGATTGAAATCCATCGCCAATTGACGGAAGTGTATGGTGAGTCGTGCATGGATGTCAAAAATGTTCGTAAGTGGTGTAGAGAGTTTGCAGCCGGTCGGACCGAAATTCACGACGAACAAAGGAGCGGGAGACCGTCAGTTTCCGAGGAGACAGTGTTGAAGGTTGAGCAAAGCATGCGTGAAGATCCTGGATGATCTCTGCACGTTGGTTCCTGAGGTTTCCCGAAGCACCGCTCACAGAATTTTAACGGAAACATTGAACTACCGGGAGGCGTGCACAAGATGGGTGCCACACATGGTGACTGAAGACCACATGTGGCAACGAGTTGATGCTTCCCGCGCATTTCTTCACCGCACTGCAGCCGAACAGGACAACTTTCTGGACTGGTTACAAGAACATTTGGCCGGAAAGCGATTCATATCCGACGACGAGATGAAAGAAGAGGTTCATAACTTTCTGAACAGCAAGCGGCGTGCTAGTATGAGATGGGCATACAAAAACTGCCACAGCGTCTACAAAAATGCATCGACAGAAATCGTGATTATGTCGAAAAATAGGTAAATGTTCAAGCCATAAGCTGATGTAAACCATTGTAGAAATAAACATGTCTACGTGCTCAAAAAATATAGGAGACCTTACTTTTTGGATTACCCTCGTAATAAGTTGCATTTTGGTTCGATCTGTATATTAGGCTTTGTAAATTATCTGCTGTTTCCTGGTCATCAGCATATAACAGAGTATTTAGTGGTACGCTAGATCCTATTTTAATTCCTAAGTGTACTTCATCTTTCCACTTCATAAATAAGTCGTCAATATAGAAAATTAAATGAAGTGGGCGATAGACAGCACCCTTGTCGAATACCTTGATATATTAACATTTCAGCTGACATTTTCGAACGTGAACTATTTTTATTTACACATAGACTTTTTGTGGTACTAATGTGTTTTGGACAAATATTCTATTTCCAATGTTTTCCACAAAAGGGGTCTTTTTGCCTTACCAAAAGCTTTCTCAAAGTAAATAAATGCTAAATGCGTTCCTTAGCTAAATTCCCGACGTTATTCAATAATTTGTCTTATAAATATATTATCATTACACGAACATCCCTCTCTGATTGTTCTTCTGAGATTATTGTATCAGCGAACACCTGGATAAATCACTTTCATAATCCAATGATTTACGTTGAGGTGTAATGTAAGTAATTGATTATCGAGTATCGTTGCAAATTACATCGCAACACCGTGCAACAGACGTTTTGATCCTAATCTAACTTGGCGTTATGTAAATTCTACTTTTATTTTATGCAAGACATTTGTAACAACTACACAACTTTGCTGATTTCGCAGATAACTTACAATCCTTATGAAATTGTTTTTTTTTTTCAGATTCCTGTAAGATATCCATATTTCGAATATTGAAACAAGATAAATTTATTTCCCTATGTTTTGCTACCATGAACTGAAGCTCTATAACAACTAAAAATCACGATAAGATGTTAGGTTTCATGGAGGACCTACCCTTTTGTTTAACTACGAAACTGTTTCATTTATTGGAAGAGAAACCTGTTATGCAATATCAAAAGTCAGTTTACAAACTGTTTTCAAAAATAAAGTTCACTCAACTAGTGTTAGAGGATAAAAGACAATATTTTACACTTACACTATGTGATCAAAAGTATCCGGACGCCTGGTTGAAAATGACCTATAAGTCCGTGGCGCCCTCCATCGGTAATCCTGGAATTCAGTACGGTGTTGGCCCACCCTTAGACTTGATGACAGCTTCTACTCTCGCAGGCATACGTTCAGTCAGGAGCTGGAAGGTTTCTTGGGTAATGGCGGCCCATTCTTCGCGGAGTGCTGCACTGAGGAGAGATATCGATGTCGGTAGGTGAGGCCCGGCACGAAGACGGTGTTCCAAAACATCTCAAAGGTGTTCTATAGGATTCAGGTCAGGACTCTGTGCAGGCTAGTCCATTACAGGGATGTTATTGTCGTGTAACCACTCCGCCATAGGCCGTGCATTATGAACAGGTGCTCGATCGTGTTGAAAGATGCAATCGCCATCCCCGAATTGCTCTTCAACAGTGGGAAGCAAGAAGGCGCTTAAAACATCAATGTACGCCTGTGTTGTGATGTAGCCACGCAAAACAGCAATAGGTGGAAGCCCCTCCATGAAAAACACGACCACACCATAACACCACCGCCTCCGAATTTTACTGTTGGCACTACACACGCTGGTAAATGAACGTTCACCGGGCATTCGCCATACCCACACACTGCCATCGGATCGCCACATTGTGTACCGTGATTCATCACTCCACACAACGTTTTTCCACTGTTTAATCGGCTAATGTTTACGCTCTTTACACCAAGCGAAGTGTCGTTTGGCATTTACCGGCGTGATGTGTGGCTTATGAGCAGCCACTCGACCATGAAATCCAAGTTTTCCCACCTCCAGCCTAATTATCGTAGTACTTGCGGTGGATTCTGATGCAGTTTGGAATTCCTGTGTGATGGTCTGGATAGATGTTTGTCTATTATACATTACGACCCTCTTCAACGGTCGACGGTCTCTGCAGTCAACAGACGAGGTCGGCCTGTAGGCTTTTTGTGCTGTACGTGTCCCATCACGTTTCCAGTTCACTATCACGTCGGAAACGGTGGACCTAGGGATGTTTAGGAGTGTGGAAATCTTGCGTACAGACGTATGGCACAAGTGACACCCAATCACCTGACCACTTTCGAAGTAAGTGATTTCCGCGGAGTGCCCCATTCTGAGGTCGCTGATACGGAGTACCTGGCAGTAGCATGCAGCAAAATGCACCTAATATGAAAAACTTATGTTTTTTTTTTTGGGGGGGGTGTCCGGATACTTTTGATCATATAGAGTACAACTGAATCAAAAAATTTGGATGTCTTGGAAAATCTAAGACCGGTTTTGGAATCAGAGTAGCAATTGCTTTAAGATGAGATATTTCTCACATCGTTTCACCTCCATTCTACAGTTTGTGGTTCAAATGGCTCTGAGCACTATGGGACTCAACATTTTAGGTCATAAGTCCCCTAGAAGTTAGAACTACTTAAACCTAACTAACCTAAGGACATCACACACACCCATGCCCGAGGCAGGATTCGAACCTGCGACCGTAGCAGTCCCGCGGTTCCAGACTGCAGCGCCAGAACCGCTAGACCACCGCGGCCGGCTACAGTTTGTGAAAAATATATTTATTTTCTTCAGTAAGATTGCAGAATGAGTCGTGGAAGGAATAATTGACTCAAATATTGGTGCTACCACATTTTTATACATTCTGGCTAATTTAATATAGAAATAACTATGTGTTTTATGTTAAGAACATTATATATTAAAATAGTGCTTGCCAGTAGGTAACTTAATTCTTCTACAAAACATGTATTTACGCTTCGGTTTTGTTAATGTTCCTGTTCAAACTTATTTTTCTATTTATTTTATAGAGTTGTTAAAATTTCCTTCTGATGAAGATACCCTTAGAGGTGTCGAAACCTTGGTCACTGTATTAAATTATTTCCATCCGCTTGGCTGTGGTACTTTCCATTGAGACTTCGGTTTTATGTCCTCCCAACCCTTAGCTTGCTGGGGAAAGGCGTGGGTATAAATGAACTTTTAAAAGATGCCACAGGCAGTTCTACTTTGTTTTTGTGAAGTCCCGCCAAAATTAAGATGGCGACAATGAAAATACATGGCCGATTGTTGTTGCTGTGAACTGTGTTTACTAATAAACGATGTTCTTTGAATGAATGTTCTCACTTATTAGTTAGTTAGTGGGCTCAGAATAAAGTGGTTGGCAGCTGCAAGTGTGGGGAGATCGGTGTTGGTGGTGGTCAACCTACTGCAGGGGGAATGCCGGCGCCGGCGCTGTAGGGGAAGTGCCGTTGTCAACTGAAGCCTACTCACCACTTTCTATAAATATTAAGTGGAACCCCTCCATGCCCACACTTACATGGCGACCATCCAAAAAGATCTACTGTCACCTGTGCTTCGGTTAGTATCTAAAAAGCATTCCGGTAAAAACGCGATGAAAGCAGCCATTTATTTTCGCCTCATTTGCTAACCATTTACAACTTTCAGAAAAGGATCATGAGTGGCGAATTTTGAGTAAAACCTACATTTCTCTGGTTACCATGTTAAAATTTGCTTCTTTTGTCAAAACACAGTGGAGTTCACACGATGTCATCTCGCTACATGTTGTATAACTGCAATTGCGAGAGAAAACTTAAACAGTGGTTTATTAAGTGAGAAACCAAGGAAAAATGAGATCAATAGCTTTTGAAAATCCACGACTTCGGTACAAAAGCAGAAGTGTGATGTCTGCATTTATGTTTTTTTCTAAAACTCACAGCATTTATCATTTCAACAGCTATCGATGGCCCTTAAAATTACATTCTTTCACCGAGAAAGTCCGTAGTTAGTGGAATAACACAGTAGCTAATGAAGTTTCGCATAGTAACTTTATGGAAAAATACTCTCCTCTTCGCGTGTTATCGTTTGGCTAAATCTTATTTTGATATCTCAAACCATTTATGAGATATGAAGAATGTAATGGAAGTTTCATTCTGGCTTTATCGCTGGCGCGCGATCGTTAATGAGTGCGCTACATGATCAGTTTTCTCGGAATTGGTGAGACATAGAGTAGATTTAGGGAATCCACGGAAAACCTAAAGCCGCATGGCTGAACGGGGGATTTGAACTGCTGTCCTCCTAAATATGTGTCAAGTGTCTTACCTCTACGTCGCTTCGCTCCGTCCCTTGAATTTCATGAATATGATTTGGTAATTAGTATTAAGTCAATGACGCACGTCCGAGGCCCGGCCGTTCTACAGTAGTAATCAGGCACTGAGGTTAGTTACCGCGAACTGTCCACTAATGCGCTAAAGTTTCATTCTGAGCTTCTTCAAAACATTCCTCGCCGAATGCAGGAAGCTGTACCAAACTAAGATTGACGAGAAACGTTTGAACGATAACTCGACACGTGTTATCTACTCTCTGAGAAGGGCAGCAAATCTGTCTAAATTATCCGTGGAAACACATCGCTGGGCATTTAGCCAATCTCTCTAAACTACGCGATGTGATTAAATCATGAAATATTTTCAAGCGGCACTAAGAAATTTAAAAGGTTACAGAAATCAAATGGCAAAGAGTGATATGCGAGATATAGGAAACGCTACCAGAA
The DNA here is from genome assembly GCF_023864275.1 of Schistocerca cancellata. Classification (NCBI taxonomy): domain Eukaryota; kingdom Metazoa; phylum Arthropoda; class Insecta; order Orthoptera; family Acrididae; genus Schistocerca; species Schistocerca cancellata. Next base: position 486,654,307 of record NC_064633.1, on the reverse strand, counting down.
TGTGTGGTGCGGCTGGTCCCGGCGGAGGTTCGAGTCCTCCCTCGGGTATGGGTGTGTGTGTGTGTTTGTCCTTAGGAAAATTTAGGTTAAGTAGTGTGTAAACTTAGGAACTGATGACCTTAGCAGTTAAGTCCCACAAGATTTCACACACATTTGAACATTTTTTGAACAGAATGTGTGTGGATGTGCTCAGTATCTGCCAAAAAGCCATGCACAGATCTTCATTAACAACTGTCTCACAACAATCTCCGAAAAAAAAGTGTGTTTCCCACAGGCTGGAGAAGTCGAAAAAACTGGCTAGATGAGTGATATATCTAGACGCTTCATACATCCTAGTAATCGAGAATGTCGATGATTTTTGCCTATTGTCTGCTCTGATACTCGAAAGATATCTCCGAAATTCCGAGACTTTCGAAAATATTTTAATTTTAAGTTTGAAGTCAGATAACAAACGAAAAAGAAATATTTTTTCGTGTGACATAATTACAAATTAACGACTTTCTGATTTTTTCCTTTTTACGTTCTGTAAAACTTCGCTTCTCCAATTTAGTGGTTTTTAGGTCGTGGTTTTAATGAATAAGTTTGCGAGGATCAAAATAAATGGCCGTATCTATTAATTTCTTAGACTTAGAATCTTTAATTTCTAACACCGCCAAGATACCGTAGACGCTAATATGTGACATAAATTTCAACTTGATAAGTCCATTCGTTCCTGAGAAAAAGGGTTTTTAACAGTCAGACATACAGACAACAAAGTGATGAAAATGCCTCTGAGCACTATGAGACTTAACTTCTGAGGTCATCAGTCCCCTAGAACTTAGAACTATTTAAACCTAACTAACCTAAGGACATCACACACATCCATGCCCGAGGCAGGATTCGAACCTGCGACCGTAACGGTCGCGCGGTTCCAGGCTGTAGCGCCTAGAACCGCTCGGCCACCGCGGCCGGCTCAACAAAGTGATCCTATGAAGTTCCGCCTTTATCTGTTGAGATATGGAACCCTAAAAATAGATCATTCGAGGCATCTGCAAATTCGTTTCAGCGAAAAAAAGTTAATTATATGCAAAAAGAGAATAATTAATTGAATCAGAACAACTCTAAGCTTATCCGTTTGACGAAGCAAATAATAATAATTATTGGTAACTTACATTCTGGGAAGTACTGTAATTGGCAGTAGACAGCTGAAGCGAAGAAAAGCTCCCATTTCCACTAGTATACCCTTCACTTGGCCATAACTCATGAGTTAAACGTTATTTGTCGATGTCTACTTGTTGCATTTCGTTTCTTTCAGTTTAAAATGCAATAAAAGTTGAAAATTAAGAGCCTGTTGCTCCTCCCCCCGCCACCAACTTACCCCCTGTCACTGGTGTGTGAGATACACGTTCACTACTGCCTCTTAAAATCACATGCCAGTTCTTGCGCACCCAATATGTTTGGGCAGGCATGAAAAATATGTTTGGGCAGGCATGAAACTTGTACTACGGTGCGTTTGGCCTTCTTACTGTGTGCACGCAAGAACTGTCATATGGTATGCTGCTGATTTTCGATAAGGCTTCATTTTGAATCCCTTTATGCGCTTCAAGCTTTCGGTTGAGTTGTTGGACTGCCACAATCACTTCTGAAGATGAAGTAGTGTAATTTCGAAATAAATCATGTGAGCTAAAAACTGTCAATAAATAATTGCATCGATTAGCCAATAACAGAATTTCTTTACTTCGTCTACTACACGGTCCCCTGTTTTTTTGTCAAACTTATCGTTAATATCACCTCTATCACTCACTGCTTTTGTCTTTCTTTGGTTTACTCTCAGTCCATATTCTGTACTAATTAAACGTCATTCGATTCAACATTATCAGTACTGACAGTCCTTTACTAAGTATTTTAACCCACTCCTGAACATTTGTTTTATTTCCGTCCCTGCTTCTACGACGTACAGCTTGAACATTAGAGGAGGAAGATTGCGTTCTTGCTTTACGCTCTTTTTAATCCAAACACTACTTTCTTAATTTTTGACTCTTATTGTTTTCTTTTGTTTTTGTACACATTTTATATCATCAGTATTTCGCTATAACTTATAATGTACATTCCTATCAGCTATAACACATCCTACTCAGTCCGCCCAAACGAAGGCCACAGTTCGTGGTTTGTTCACAAAGTCGGAATCCTTCTAGCCTGTGAACACTTGCATCCTACCCATTAATTCTTTCCCTTATACACCTTCAATATCTTTCTTATTTTCTTTCCAATCAAACAACCGTCAACCTCGTACCTTATATTACAAGGAGCTCCCACCATCATTAACTCCGTATAATACAAATAAGGGATCTGACATTCCACGCTCCGATCCGTAGAACGCCAGTTTTCTTTCTCCTGATAACGACATCCTCTTGAGTAGTCCCCGCCCGGAGATCCGAATGGGGGACTATTTTACCTCCGGAATATTTTACCCAAGAGGACGCCATCATCATTTAATCATACAGTAAAGCTGCATGCCCTCGGGAAAAATTACGGCCGTAGTTTCCCCTTGCTTTCAGCCGTTCGCAGTACCAGCACAGCAAGGCCGTTTTGGTTATTGTTACAAGGCCAGATCAGTCAATCATCCAGACTGTTGCCCTTGCAACTACTGAAAAGGCTGCTGCCCCTCCTCAGGAACCACGCGTTTGTCTGGCCTCTCAACAGATACCCCTCCGTTGTGGTTGTACCTACGGTACGGCTATCTGTATCGCTGAGGCACGCAAGCCTCCCCACCAACGGCAAGGTCCATGGTTCATGGGGCGCAATATATATTATGAATTCATCCCTGTTTCACACGAATAAAATTTTTAGTTACATTACTTGCATTTTTGTTAAGTAAACCCAAAAAAGCGACAACACAGCTGCTGCCAACAGGATCCCAATTGGAGGGGATATAAATGAAGAACAAATAAAAAAGTTAAGAAAATGAATTTTCAATTAACAAATTGTTAATTACGTTCCATGTCTGACTCCATATTCTAACAATCCTTCTCTGATGAGTCGTAGGTAGCTGCCACAATGAACCTGGAAGTGCTTTTTCAGACTATTTGAAGCAAGCAGATCCGTTAACTCAACACGACATTCACTACATACTGTAATGGCTATTACAACGTAAACAGCGTTGTTACCGTCAGGCCTGTAACGTTGGTGGCAGCCAGACACGAAACAAAATGGCTCTGAGCACTATTGGGACTTAACTGCTGAGGTCATCAGTCCCCTAGAACTTAGAACTACATAAACCTAACTAACCTAAGGACATCACACACATCCATGCCCGACGCAGGATTCGAACCTGCGACCGTAGCGGTCGCGCGGTTCCTGACTGTAGCGCCTAGAACCGCTCGGCCACTCTGGCCGGCAGACACGAAACACTGGTGCCTCGACAACTACCGACTTTTGCCGATTACGAACTAGGGAGCCCCGAGATTACTAACAACTCGACAAATTATGCTTGTCCTTCTTCTTTTTCGGTCTCTTACCGCACCAAATACTTTCAGATGCACCCACTAACGATTAAAGACCTACTGCGTTATTAGGGTGGTTCTTAATACTACACATACATAAAGCTCAGTTGGCAAAAGCTCCAAATGAAATTAAGTGCAAGAGAGCATTTCGTCTAAATAAATCTAGAAAAAATTCTAAACCGTCTAAACGTGGTCAGTGAACAGCAGAAAATTTCACTAACGAAAAACGAGTGCTTCCTTAGCAGCTTTTCGCAACATTAAACCGCAGCATTTGGAACAGCTGAATGGTTCCGTTTCCTGTTTCTCACGAGAACAAGGCTTTCTCGTGGAACACGGCTGGCTTTCGCGTGCGCGGGCTACATAACGCGTTGTACAGAGGTAATCGCGGTGCAGCCAGCCCTTCTGCTGTTCTTGTCTGCCCTTGGGCATTAGTAGAAAGCTACCGCGTTTCGGCCATTTGCTACACTTTCTGGAGAGTGGTTGCCCACACTGCCGAAGATTAAGGTTAATTGGATCCTCTTTTGGAAATATTAGAGACAGTGACTTAATGAACATTCTTTGACGATCGACAAGTTGCTATTAAGTGAAAGGAGAAATTACAGAGTTTCACACAGCAAATGATACCAAGCTGTTTTCTTAGATACATTTATGGAACTTGTTATTGGACTGTTGGCGTTGTGTAAGTACTCATATTAGGCACATCTGATTCTTCGGTACGGGGTTTAAATGGCTGTGTATTTTGTCTTCTTCAGAGCACCTACCATGGCAGTAAAAATTTCCTGTTCTTTTCATAAATGGTAGCGCTATAATGTAGAGTGGCTCTTCAAAGGTAATCGCACCCCACATTTTTCCATCAGGACATGTACTCCATAAACGAGGATCACACCGTCAAAGCGACGCTACTTTCAAGCTGACAATGTTGTTACTGCTGACATCCATGTCCACCGCGCGTGTCGTGCAGCCACCGGCGATCTAAAACTTAGAGCGGAGGCAGTTAAGAGGAAAAGTATGGTATTGTGGTTCTTAATTCGCCTGAAAACTGAGTGTTGTAACCGATCAGCATGATCTTGGGAGTTTTGCAAGAATTCCTAACGTAACTTCGTATGTAGAATGAATTTCATCCTCCATTCAGAAGAAATGTGGAGCAGTCGGCTTTCAGTTTCGTTAAAACAGAATTTGTAGAATGTTAATTTAAAATAGTAAAATTATGATATTCTCAAATTTTTTATGTAGAAAAATGACCAATTTTGATGCAATTTGTTTCTCCTCGTTCCCCAATTCCTCCCTAGAGCGACCTAAACTGGAATGAGCAAGTAAAATAAACATAGAAAAAGAAGATGCCACGAGAGTCATCGGAAAATTTTAAGGGAGTGTAATACACTCACGAAAGAGTGGCTTGCATCACACTTATTCTACCGATTTATCAAGAAGGATTAACAGCGGATAGATAGACAGATAGATAGACTGAGGGGGTGAGAGAGAGAGAGAGAGAGAGAGAGAGAGAGAGAGAGTCTAGTAAACGCGTAGTTTTACGGAGATGCTCAACAAACTCCACTGGTAGTCTCACAAGAGAAGCGTTTTGTATCACGGAGATGTTTACTGGTGAAATTCCGCGAGCGTACGCTCGAAGAAGAATTTGATAACATATTACTGCACTGTGTTGGTTAAGCCTTTAAGGAGACCAAAGAGCTAAGGTCGTCAGTCTTCTATTCACCCGTACTGCCCCCAGAACAGAAGCAGTGTTCCCCATTAAGTCCGTGTATAGAGTACATTCTGTGCACAAGTGAGAGAAAGTGTTCGGAATGTGTGTGAAGTGTGTATCTGAGAGGGAAAATGGAAACCAGCCCGGTATTTACCTAGTGGGATGTGGGAAATCGCCTAAAAACTACATCCAGGTTGGCCGGCACTCCGACTCCCTATCTTTAATTCGCCGGGCATACTTGATCCGGGGCTGTTGTCTCTCCCTGTCCGCGAAGCGGTCGCGTTAACGCGCGCGGCTACCCGGGCTTGTGAAATATTGCTTGCTCCCGTACATGTCTCGCAAAAGACCACGACGAAAACAGTTATAAAAATTAAGAGCTCATTCGGAAGTTTATAGGCAGTCGTTCTTAAGACACACGGAATGAAACCAAATGTACCCACCACCACTCACAGCAAGATAGCTTGTTGAGTATACACGATGTGATAAAAAGTATGTGGGCTGCTTAAGTACTGCACAACCGATCAATAGATTAGTAAAGAGTCAACCCACTGGTTTTAACAACCCACTGAACAGTAGATTGTTTTTTAGTTCAGACGGTTTTTTTAGTCGAATGAAACAACCGAATGAAACCAGGCTCTCCAGCCGTGTCAGCTACGTGAATGTTTCCATGCAGTCTCTAGAGTTGACTGATTTCATTTACATACTTCTTTTTCAGCCTTTTCAGTTATACAAGAACCATGGTTAGGAGTTCAAAAATGGTTCAAATGGCTCTGAGCACTATGGGACTTAACATCTATGGTCATCAGTCCCCTAGAACGTAGAACTACTTAAACCTAACTAACCTAAGGACATCACACAACACCCAGTCATCACGAGGCAGAGGAAATCCCTGACCCCGCCGGGAATCGAACCCGGGAACCCGGGCGTGGGAAGCGAGAACGCTACCGCATGACCACGAGCTGCGGACGTGATTAGGAGTCCCAACATGTTAAGAGACAAATAACGCGTCGTATTTGAAGAAGAAATGTATAAGAAATATATTTCTAAACGGGAAGTATTTTCAAAATTCATGCATTTATTTATTTAACACGAATTTTTCATACTTAATATGGAGTTTTGGTTGGTTTTAAAAAACTAATAATTGGTTCAAGATTAGAAATTTATGTTAAAATAAATGGAAAACTTCTTCTGTTACAGCAAGAAAATAGGATACATTTTTTTTTTATTGCCTGGTGACTTAATTGTTTTTCAAGCATATACTGCTACGTTTTGGCAGTATTTTTTGCAAAAAATATTTATCTTCAATCGATGATTTTCTTTGAATTTGTTTAATTAATATAGTTTCATAATATGAATCATCCCTGCAGATACTGTATATCGTTTTGAATTTATCATGAGAATCGATTCTCACGCCACTGAGCGTTTCTGCGTATGACCCAGACGCAAAGTACACTACGAACTTGAAGCTACTTGTTGGCACTCAATGAAATGCAAATATCAGACCCGCAGCGCGGCTCCGCCCCGTCGGAGGTTCGAGTCCTCCCTCGGGCATGGGTGTGTGTGTTGTCCCTAGCGTAAGTTAGTTTAAGTAATATTAAGTAGTGTGTAATATTAGGGACCGATGGCCTAAGCAGTTTGGTCCCATAAGAACTTACCACAAATTTACGATTTTTCAGACCAGCAATAACACTGACGATCGGCGGTAACAGAGTGCTGTCAACAAATGATTTAACAATGGCGAAACGATCGAATGTTTCCTCTCAGAACTCAATACGTCATAATGCGATGACTGTTTTCATTCGGTTGCTCCCATAGACGATTTCATTCAAAGGAATGAAGCAATAATTCCACCGACACGTAAAACTACAACTGAATGAGTTGATCGGCTAGCAACAACAGACTGTTTTCATCCGGTTGTTCACAAGAAGCAGACACGCCCCCTCCCCCTTTCACTCAGTATAAAAGGAAGCGAGCAGTATTGTGTTGACAGCAGAGAAGCATTAACAGCGGAATGCGTCGGTCAAGAGAGACCAGTGTCTTCGTGAGGTGAGTAGTTCAAACGTTCAAATGTATGTGAATTCCTATGGGACCAATCTGCTGAGGTCATCGGTCCCTAGACTTACACATTACGTAAACTAACTTATGCTAAGAACAACACACACACACACACACACACACACACACACACACACACACACACACACCCATGCCCGACGGAGGACTCGAACCTCCGGCGGAAGGGGCAGCGCGATTCGTCACATGGCGCCTCTAACCGCGCGGCCGCTCCTCACGGCTAGGGAAGTAGTCTTTGGATGTCACTTGGGTAACAAATACATCAGGGACGTATCAACTCTTCTAAAGCTCCCGAACTCGACTCTTGGTGATGTGATTTTTAGATGTAAACGTGAAGCAACAAACCAAAACCGAGAAACTGTCATGTAGTGACGGACAGGTGTGATCCAGCATTGTGGAGAGTGGTCTAAAAAATCGCATGAAACCATCGAAAGGAATCACTCTTGAGTGGCAGAGCGCTACCAGCAGTCCAGCTATCAGAATGAGTGTGGTTGAAGAGTTAAAAATAATGGGGTACAGCAGCCGAGCAGTTCCTCCTAAGCCACATATTTCTGTGGTGAATGCTAAGCGGCGTTTAAGGTGGGGCAAAGAGCGACTGCACTGGACAGCAGATGACTGGAAATCAGTGATTTTGAGTTAAGAATCACGTTATACCCTGTGGCAGTCCGACGGAAAGGTTTGGGTTTGGCGAATGCCTGGAGAACATTACTAGCCATGAAACTTCCTGGCAGATTAAAACTGTGTGCCGGACCGAGACTCGAACCCGGGACCTTTGCCTTTCACGGCCAAGTGCTCTACCATCTGAGCTACCGAAGCACGACTCACGCCCGGTACTGACAGCTTTACTTCTGCCAGTATCTCGTCTCCTACCTTCCAAACCGGGCGTGAGTCGTGCTTCGGTAGCTCAGCTGGTAGAGCACTTGCCCGCGAAAGGCAAAGGTCCCGAGTTCGAGTCTCGGTCGGGCACACAGTTTTAATCTGCCAGGAAGTTTCACATCAGCGTACATTCCGCTGCAGAGTGAAAATCTCAATCTGATTACTAGCCATCATGGGTAGCGCAAAAAGGCAAATACGGAAAGGGTGGTGTTACGGTATGGCATTTCAGGCACGCATGTTAAAGCACCACGGGCTTGCAGCAGTTGTAACACCGGTTCCCGTCAGATACCGAAATTAAGCGCTGTTGGGCTGGGCTAGTACTTGGATGAGTGAACATCCGGTCTGCCGAGCGCTGTTGGCAAGCGGGGTGCACTCAGCCGTTGTGAGGCAAACTGAGTCTAATAACCCAGAAGATTTTAACTACAGTTGTAAGTAGGCTGTTTAGGTTCTTATATGTAGGCTGTTTAGGTTCTTATATTGGTAACGCCGCCGCCACGTGGCGCTCCGTATGAAAATCACTGGCTGTGCTGTGTGCAGTCTGTGGCTAGTTTGCATTGTTGTCTGCCATTGTAGTGTTGGGCAGCGGCAGCTGGACGTGAACAGCGCGTAGCGTTGCGCAGTTGGAGGTGAGCCGCCAGCAGCGGCGGATGTGGGGAGAGAGATGGCGGAGTTTTGAAATTTGTAACACTGGATGTCATGAACTGCTATATACATTATGACTTTTGAACACTATTGAGGTAAATACATTGTTTGTTCTCTATCAAAATCTTTCATTTGCTAACTATGCCTATCAGTAGTTAGTGCCTTCAGTAGTTTGAATCTTTTATTTAGCTGGCAGTAGTGGCGCTCGCTGTATTGCAGTAGTTCGAGTAACGAAGATTTTTGGTGAGGTAAGTGATTTGAGAAAGGTATAGGTTAATGTTAGTCAGGGCCATTCTTTTGTAGAGATTTTTGAAAGTCAGATTGCGTTGCGCTAAAAAAAAAATATATTGTGTGTCAGTTTAAACACAGTCATGTATAATTGTTCAAAGGGGACGTTTCACAGTGACAACGGCTACGAAAGCCTGCAGAATTACATATGATGTAGATATTATTAGAAATGAAACCCATGTAGTACGATAGAGAAATCATATTATTGACTTTGTACCAAAAGTGTCGATCTCCGTCCAAGCTGTGGGTTAGTCGGTCCAGCGTGACAGTACTCTGGACAAGTTTAGGGGAGCGCACGTGCAGAGCTGCGTGCTCGGGCTGGCCGTCACTGTCCACGTGTGCCCCGTCAGGGGGAAGAGCAGCGGCGCGTCCCGCTAGCGGACCTGTTCTGTTCTGTTGTGTTGTGTTCCCCGGTGTGTGCTGCGCTGCGGCCGGCGTGGGCCGTGTGAGAGCGGCGTGCCGGTCAGCGACCGCTCCGCCGGCCAGCCGCCGCTGCTGCTGCCCGCCGCTCATTTCACCTCCACACACACGCACACACACACACACACACACACACACACACACGGCTGGCCGCTTCTTTCGCGCCTCCGCGGCCCACGTCCCCGCGGGCCATCTGGGTGCGGCGCGGCCGACCGGAGGCTTCCTACAGCCGTGCGATATGTCCAGTTCCCGTTCCCACACGCCGCACAGCCGGTCGCCAGGGACGGCTGCGGACATTCTTCACGCGTCACTGACTTCTACATTCACGAAGATGCAAAGCTGGTACTTTTTGCCGATGATACAAGTATAGCTATCACACCCAACAGCCGGCCAGAGTGGCCGAGCGGTTAAAGGCGCTACAGTCTGGAACCGCACGACCGCTACGGTCGCAGGTTCGAATCCTGCCTCGGGCATGGATGTGTGTGATGTCCTTAGGTTAGTTAGGTTTAAGTAGTTCTAAGTTCTAGGGGACTTATGACCACAGCAGTTGAGTCCCATAGTGCTCAGAGCCATTTGAACCACACCCAACAGACAAGAATTAACTGGTGAAATTGTAAACGATGTTTTTCAGAAAATCATTAAGTGGTTCTCTGCAAATGTGCTCTCAAATGATTCAAATGGCTCTGAGCACTATGGGACTTAACATCTATGGTCATCAGTCCCCTAGGACTTAGAACTACTTAAACCTAACTAACCTAAGGACATCACACAACACCCAGTCATCACGAGGCAGAGAAAATCCCTGACCCCGCCGGGAATCGAACCCGGGAACCGGGCGCGGGAAGCGAGAACGCTACCGCACGACCACGAGCTGCGGACAAATGGGCTCTCATTGAACTTTGACAAAACACAGTATATACAGTTCCACACAGTAAATGGAATGATACCATTAATTAAATATAGACTTCGATCAGAAATGGGTAGCCAAGGGGTTGAACTGGAAAAAACACACTGAGGATCTGCTGAAACGTTTGAGTTCAGCTACTTATACTATTAGGGTCATTGCAAATTTTGGCGATATACATCTGAGTAAATTAGCCTACCACGCCTATTTTCATTCTCTGCTTTCGTATGGCATCATATTCTGGGGTAACTCATCATTGAGTAAAAGAGTGTTCATTACACAAAAGCGTGTAATCAGAATAATTGCTGGAGCTCATCCAAGATCATCCTGTAGACACTTATTTAAAGAGCTAGACATCTTCACCGTGGCCTCACAATATATATATTCACTTATGAAATTTGTTATTAACAATCCGAACGAATTCAAAAGTAATAGCAGTGTACATGACTACAACACTAGCAGAAAGGATGATCTTCACTACTCAAGGCTAAATCTAACTTTGGCTCAGAAGGGGGTAAATTATGCTGTCACAAAAGTCTTTGGTCACTTACCTAATAGCATCGAAAGTCTGACAGATAGCCATACAGCATTTAAAAGGAAATTAAAAGAATTTCTTAATGGCAACTCCTTCTACTCATTAGATGAATTTTTGGATTAGTAAGTGGGTACTTTCCCCAACCCCCACAAAAAAATTAAAAATATTAAGTGTTATGTAATATTTTATGTAATGAAATGTCTTGTATAGACACTTTTTATTCATCTGACACGTTCCACATCATTACGAAGTGTCGTATTCATGATCTATGGAACAAGTACTAATATAATCTAATCTCTAATCTGGCAGATCGAGACTACACAGCTAGTACGAGGTTGGTCATAAAGTTTTAATTATCACCTCGAGAAAATAAAGTTTTGTGATTCATTCATTGTTTGTTTGTTTGGTTCATGTCTTCAGTCCTGCGCCACAGTACCGTAGTGCGCTGCTAGAGGCGCCAAAACAAAATGGTACGACCTGTTGGTAACGTGGAATACTGTGCGGTAATTCCTTTTCCGCAGCAGTTCAAACGAACTTAATTTTTTTCAAGATGACAGTTAAAATACTGTGACTGCAACTAGTATTTTACTTAGCCGACTTAATGGTAGACGTTAGGGAATAAATTTATTCAGAAAATTTGTATAACCTCTCAGAGTCCCAGGGCTACGATCTTCAGTAATATCACCACCAACAGAGGGTGGCATGGGAGGGGGCCGCGCCTAATTAGCCGAGCGGACGCCGGCAAGGTAGCTCAGCGTGTTCGGTCAGAGGGCTCCGTGCTCTCTGTAATAAAAAAAACTGATTCAAGAAAACAACGAACAACTTGAACGGATGTCTTGTGACGTCCGCCCAGACCCAACGCAACGAACAATACCGGAAAAAAAGCGGTCTAAGGCTCTGCAGTCACGGACTGTGGGGCTGGTCCCGGCGAAGGTTCGAGTCCTCCCTCGGGCATGGGTGTGTATGTTTGTCCTTAGGATAATTTAGGTTAAGTAGTGTGTAAGCTTAGGGACTGATGACCTTAGCAGTTAAGTCCCATAAGATTTCACACACATTTGAACATGGGAGGGCCATGGGGGTTGGAGGGGGGTAGGCAACCAGCTTAGTTTCGTACATTTTTGCTCTATCAATTTATCAATTAGCAATATTGAATTTTATCAGTGTAGCCAACACACAGGAGAGATAAAAAATATTATCGATCTTAAAAATTTAAAAAGAAAAGAAAGGACTCACTTCCGCTCTGGTTGTATTACTGCAAGGCCGCAAAATGGATAGAAAACGCGCCGTATCCGTGTTTGAAGAAAGAAAATATTTTTTTCTAAGTCGTGTACAGCTGAAGTGGCTATTTTTCATCGGACACGGGTTAATTACTGTCTGAATTTGAGACGATTTTCAGTCGCCGCTGATAACAGAAGAATTTTAAACTTCCTGCCTCATTAAGGAATAGTAAAGGATTTTTATATTGGTTTTCAATGATTGGCAAAGTATCGAAAGTGGATTTTCATAAATTTCTTGACTGATGTCTTCCTAGTGATAAAAGCTAATTTAAGTTTAAATGCCCAGCAGTCGATAAGGACTTCCAGACATTTGAGTAGTGTCGAGACACACAACAGCTGTACTGTACAGGTTACATCAGATACAGTGTACTTTACTTAGGAACAGAAACAATGAAGCCTCATACGTATATCCACATCTGGTTTCTTATCGTTAGTTGTTGGTGCTTCTATACCAACTTCGTTTCATTTGAATGTATTCGCACTATATTATGTTTACATTTTTTCTTTTAATTGCTAATGAAAATGCCGTTTTACAAGTTAAAACGGAAAATGCTATATCCGCATTGTAAGGAATTGGTCAGAACGTGGTAAAACTAATAAGGAGCTAGGTAAGGCTGCCCATTGTCCGCCACCATTTTCATTGTTTATATTGACGATATCACTCATAAATGATTGGTCGTATTAAACGACACATTAAGGAGCAATAATTTTAATTTTATGACGCTGCTGTTTGCTGACGATCAGCTTACAATATAAAATATGAAGAAAAATTCAAATTTCAGCACATGAGTTAAATTGCTGCTGGGAATGAGAATATCGACAGAGAAAACAAAAGTGATGGAATTTTATCGATTGCAACCCCTACAGCCAAAATGACTGGAGACGGACAAATAATTAAACAAGTAAGAGAGTCTGTATGTTTATGGTGCATTTTAAATTTCCCAACTCACATGATCCAGAGCGAGAAATCGACCACATTCAGAAATTTCTGTGGAACAGTACAACGTACACTAAAATACAATGCAAGGAAAGTAATATTAATTAAACATTACGAAACAATAGCCTTGCCTTTGTTACTATATGGTAGCGAATGTTGGATCCTAACATCAGATCAATTACGACGACTTGAATCAGAGATGAAGTTCCTTCGCTTTGTAGAGGAATATTCGTCACTGGACCATAAAAGAAACAGCGATATTAGACAAGAAGTAAATGTAGAACCCATTAAAACTATAACTGAGAAATGCGGACTGAGCAGCGAAGACAATGTCTAACGTATGTCTAAAACAGGATAACTAAAACTGCAGCACTATGCAACCCAATAGGAAAGAAAAGAATGGAAATTGGAAGTTCCTTAAAGAGACTGCGTGAAAAATTCTGAGGTGGACCAGGCCAAATGACCTAATCCTTGAAAACGATGGTGATGACATTTTGTTTTTTTGTGCAAAAAAAAATTACGATTTCAATTTGATCAATAATACTTTATGATGCATGGAGTGTGTGTGTATTTGTGTATACCTACGTAGGTGCCATCAAGTAACCACCCATACAAATTTCAGCCATGGCGTGAATCATCTTAGAAGCGTTATTGCAAGACAGCATGTGATACCAGAAGGGACAACTGTTGCAGTTTACTTTCTTCGAGGAAGATAAGGTGGAAAAGTGCTCGGCGCGCGTACATCCACCTTTACACTATAGGGTGATTCTTATGAACGTTTAAAAACCTCCGCAGCGACTTAGATGATGCTGAGGCAAGTAATTAAATATTGTGCATATGTTGGGAAATACTCCAAAAGCAGGTGAACAAGTAACGTTGCCAGATGACCTACCTCGCCGCACGTGCAGCTGTTTAGCCTATCGGTCTGTCGGGCCTGATCATTTCAACCCAAGTGAAGTATTCTCATCGGCGTGGTTCTGGGCCTGTGTGCGCGTGGAGATCAGGGTTCGAGTCTTGCGTCTCGCAGGCAGTGTTTTTTTCACTACATCAGACAATTATGTGTTTAGATTGAGGTGATATTTATTATTTTATTTACTAACCTCGCAGCCTCCGCTGGTTATTGCAAAATGCGGTACAGCAAAAACCTACCGTATTGCGTCACAAGTAAAAAAGGATAAGTTTTCAAACTGCGTTGATGCCAGCAAATGACCTGCGTTTTGTTTACTAAATAATGTCTGTAAAAGCCCGCATCTCGTGGTCGTGCGGTAGCGTTCTCGCTTCCCACGCCCGGGTTCCCGGGATGGATTGCCGGCGGGGTCAGGGATTTTCTCTGCCTCGTGATGGCTGGGTGTTGTGTGCTGTCCTTAGGTTAGTTAGGTTTAAGTAGTTCTAAGTTCTAGGGGACTTATGACCACAGCAGTTGAGTCCCATAGTGCTCAGAGCCATTTGAACCATTTTTTGAATGCCTGTAAACAAAAAAAAGGCTCAAAATGAAGGAAACACAAAAAGAACAGCTTTTACATGGTTAGGGCGAGTACAGTAATGGGGGTAACTTCTACGTTTGCAAAATATCACATTTACAAAATATATTCCAAATTTGCATTGACTGTTCGAATGCACGTATCCATCACTCAGTCACGCCGAAGCCCAACCGCTGCACGTGCGGCGAGGTACGTCATCTGGTGGCGTCACGTGTTCGATACTTCTCATCCATTTTTGGGGTGTGTCCCGACATTTGCGACCCCAAGTGTCTCATATTAAATTACTTGTCTTAGTGTTATCTACGTTGCTTCGCGAGTTTTTAAACGTTAATAAGAATCACGCTTTGTAACGCTCGGGGCGCCTTTCGGTTCAAAAATGGTTCAAATGGCTCTGAGCACTATGGGACTCAACTGCTGTGATCGTAAGTCCCCTAGAACTTAGAACTACTTAAACCTAACTAACCTAAGGACATCACACACATCCATGCCCGAGGCAGGATTCGAACCTGCGACCGTAGCGGTCGTGCGATTCCAGACTGTAGCGCCTTTAACCGCTCGGCCACGCCTTTCGGTACTAGGCGGGTAGGGGACAGGTACTTCCCTGCCACAAACATTTTCTCTTTCTTGTTCGATTCGCGAAATGTGCGCGTAAGCCTCCGTACCATCTCGAATTTCTATGATTCTTCCCGCGATGGTCATGCCGCCAAATGTACATGGGAAGAAGTGATATGCTGCCTGGCTCTTCGTGGAATGTCCGTCCTCGTAATTTCAGCAATAACTATTTCCATCTACACAACGCCTCTCCAGTAGCGTCTGCGATCGGAGTTTGTTCAGCATCTGCGTAATGCTCTCGCGTCGACCGGACTACCCCGTGGCGAAATGCGCCGCTCTTTGTATCGTCTCGATCTCCTTCCTGGTAACATCCTAAACTGACAAGAAGTACTCACGAATAGATCGAACGAGTGTTTTGCAGACCACTTCTTCCGTGAGTGAATTACATTTTGTTAAGACTGTTACAATGAATCTCCGTCTGTCGTGAGGTACACAAGCCTTACGCGGTCGTTATGCTTTACATCTCTCCTGATGGGTACTTGAGCAGACAATTTACGGTTGTTTTCAGTTATTTATAGCAATAGTGTATTCGAACAGTAATGGGTCTTTCCGCAGATTTATGCGCCACACGTCACATTTGATTACGTTGAGGGTGAACTGCCCTTCCCTCTCCCAAACGTCGACCCTCTATATGTCTTCCTGCGTTTCGATTCAGTTTTATTACGTTGAAAATTTCCTGTATACCACAGCATTATCCGTAAACTGCCTCACAATGTTTCCTAAGCTATCCACAGATCATTTATATAAGGTGAACATTAATAAAACTGACAAACTGCAGGGACTGTTCATGACTGGAAATGTACGAAATAAGGTCCGATGAACTTGAGTCCGAAATTGGACTCTCTGCGTACAACGAAAACAAATCATCCCGAACACAGTGCAGAGCTGAACAGCATCCACGTCAAGGCAGATGTTCAAAGTGGCCTCGTTGCTGGTAATGAGGACAGTAGCGGCTGTCACGCGGGACACAGATAATTCTACTTTGGCTTACTTCACGTTGCCGGGCCACTTGCCTGGAGCAAATCTGGTGTAAGCACAGTCCGCCACCTCCCTGCTCATTCGTCTGTCTGAAAGGACCCACGATAACACAAACTCACAAGATGGATTTGAAGTGTTGTGTCATGTGGCTGGTGTTTGTGAGGGCACTTTGGTATAGCCGTGCTGCCTCTCGCCCGTTTCCATCCGCTTGGCCGTACACAAACACCATCTCAGCTTGTCCCCGACACGAATACCGGACCATCCTGCTGCTTACAGTACGGTGCGTCAGTATCACAGCCTGAAACACACGAGGAACACACGGCACGTGGTCAGAGGAACTGTCAGTCCTTAGTGCCATCTACCATGGCAACTATGCTTTTCCGGACACATGTTCACCGGGCCTTTTTCCCCCATTTCCAGTAAGGAAGCCGTCCCTGCGTTTGTCGGTTTTATTAACGTTCACACTGTATATAGGGTGAAACTTCCTGGCAGATTAAAACTGTGTGCCGGACCGAGACTCGAACTCGGGACCTTTGCCTTTTGCGGGTAAGTGCTCTACCAACTGAGCTACCCAAGCACGATTCACACCCCGTCCTCACAGCTTTACTTCTGCCAGTACCTCGTCTCCTACCTTCCAGACTCTACAGAAGCTCTCCTCCGAACCTCGCAAAACTAGCACTCCTGAAAGAAGGAGTCTGGAAGGTAGGAGGCGAGGTACTGGCAGAAGTAAAGCTGTGAGGACGGGGCATGAGTCGTGCTTGGGTAGCTCAGATGGTAGAGCACTTGCCCGCGAAAGGCAAAGGTCCCGAGTTCGAGTCTCGGTCCGGCACACAGTTTTAATCTGCCAGGAAGTTTCGTAGCAGCGCACACTCCGCTGCAGAGCGAAAATCTCATTCTGTATACACGGTGTTTGTTTAAAGTCTGAACAGCTAAATATCTCGAAAAATACTCATCATATGAAAAAAACCACCCCCTAACCCCTGCACTCCCCATCGGGATGAACTTTTTATTTGCAAATGGGAATACTCAATTTTTTAATGTAGATTTGGATCCTATTGCAAAAAAATACCTATGTTTATCTGAAACAATTTTTTCATTCGTAGTAGATGGCGCTGTAATCGGCGTGTGAGATGAGGCGCTTGGACGGAAGAGCACAACGAAATCAGTCATCTTGGTGGTGAGATTCGTAGGGACTCACCGAAATCGGGCATCCTGGTGGTGTGGTGATTCAACGAAATCAACCCCGAAGGGAACCATAAACTTCGTTACGTCAAATGTAACTTCTTTGCCTGAATTTTAAACGTCTAAAAGTAAAAGTTTTACTGTACAATCAAATTTGTAAAATTAAAGTAAATTTTTAAACCTAGCTATTTTTTGGAGTAGAATTCGAATCTGCAATAAAAATGAGAGATTCCCATATGAAAATAAAAAAGTTGACCCCCGTGGGAGGAGGCGGTGGAGACCAGTTCCAGCGTAGATAAATGTCCCCCATGACAAATGACAATATTAACTTTTCATCTGCCACATTTGTTCCTTACGACGCGTAGTTTTCGAAGTTGTTAGACGTTAAAAACGCCTTGTACATATGGCTTTTGAGATAAAGTGCTGTTATCTGGAATTTACAAATTAATATCTGAAGGAAATATTTATTCAGATGTATAAAGGTAAGAAATGTTTTTCTTCCTGAGTAGTTTATTTAGAGTGTTTTTTCTAGAGAGATGCAGAAACGAGTTACATTTTTTTAAATACAATATCTTTTTCCTTTATATAAAGCTGATATATTTAAACCAGATGTGTACAAATCAATTTAAATTAGATTTCTATCAATTATAGTTAGAGAGCTAGAAACATCGAAGCTTTGAGGATCGGATGCAGCATGCTGTACATAACTGACTGTGTTCAGACAGATCTTCTGCTGGCAAAATGTTTATTTAAGTGAGGTGTTCAGGCGAGGGCCCATTTTCCTGAACGCACAACTCAGTGTGTCTTCTAAACAACCAGTGGAGGAGGTGTAAGGTTGATAGTATCATGGAGCGTGAAGCTTCCTGAATGTGTTTTTTCAAGTCATCTGGGATTTTGGGTTCAATGTCAAATGCGATACTTTAGGTATTTCCACAAAAAGAAAGCTTTTAGCGTTAAACCGGGCGACAGTGCGGGCCATTCGTGAGCACCACGCATCCTATCAGTCTTTTAGGAAAGCTATGGTTCAGTTCACGCAGAAGATGGGCTGGGTCACCATCGCGGTACATCCACATATGGCCTCTAATGTTTAGACCGCCATTTTCAAGGAGAACTTCTCAGTTACCCACGATAAAAGCTTGATACACATCCCCTGTCAGAGTTGAGAAAATTTACGACAATCATTCGCTAATAATCTGTTTACTGCAGATGTAGATTTCAACCACTGTGTGGCTCTCATCAGTGCTAAAAACATACAAGAATATGTTACAATAAGACACATGCACGAATAAAAGGGTAATATAGTTGTATAATCTTTCTACTAGAGTATCACCTACCCTTGTACAAAGTTAATACAACTATATTTAGTTTTAATTCAACCATGTCACTTCCTGAAATGTATTCTTATATGTTTTTAGCACAGATGACAGCCACATAGCGGTCGAAATCTGCATCTGCAATGAACAGGTCATTAGGGTCTGACTGCTGTACGTTTTCTCAACTCTAAATAAACACAGTCGCTGAGCACTCCCGTTCCACATGGAATCGAAGCTGATAACCTGTCAGAGACCCGCGGAGAAGTGTGGAGCGAGGATTTCATTTCACTGATTGCACACAATTGGACCACCACCTTTTTTTGGGGCGGTGTGATATTCTGGGGCCCAGCAGTGCATATTATGATAGTACGTCGCACCACAATTTGTGCACCTGGTTTCATAACATGACACTTTGTAAGACGTTTAGAGTGAAATTATTTCTGGTCAATAACAGTAAGTTTTGTTGTTCTTTTTTGTTTCGTCTCTCTACGGGGTCGACATGTTACGTTAGTTTTGCCATTGTTTGTGGTAGTTCTGTCTGAGTCTAGAGTTAGGCTGGATATAATTAAAAGAAAGGCGTTTTTCGTTGCGACGGAATCTTCTCACGAAATTCCAATCACCAACTTTCTCCTCCGAATGCGAAAATATTTTGTTGACACCGATCTACATAAGGAGAAATGATCGCCATGATCAAATAAGGGAAATCAGAACTCGTACGCAAAGATATAGGTGTTCGTTCTTTCCGCGCTAAACGAGATTGGAATAATAGAGGATTGTGAAGGTGGTTCGATGAACCCTCTGCCAGGCACTTAAATGTGATTTGCAGAGTATCCATGTAGATGTAGATGTAAATCTCACTTTCAAGTAGCATGTAACCGACGCAGGACATGGGTACCAGCTCAGCATTCCCCTAGTTAGATTTGGGAAACCACTTAAACACATCCAGGCTAGTGGGCACACTGGTTCTCGTCGTTCATCCGCCTGGTGGATTCGATGCGTGGCTGGCGCGCCTCTCCTCATCCCGGAAATGGGCACTTTAACACGCTCGGCTTTCCGAGTGGGCAACAGAAAGTAACTCCCCGACTGAAATCGTTCCCACGCAGCTCCTGTGTCAGTGACAGGTGGTACGGGTGAAACTTGTGACCGTGTACTATTCGCCACACAGATTTAGAACTGATACCAGTAACTGAAACAGATTCTCTTAAGGATCGTGGTGTGCTACAGCTATAGCAAACCCTTCTGTATCCTTACTATTTGCATGTCTTCGTCTTTTACCGCCGCGCTTTCACGAAATAATAGTTTACCAAAGTCGCCGTTCAGCACGTAAGAACGTATTGGGAGATGGAAGCCCTGCCTTACGGCATAAGCCGTGAATGCTTCTTTGGCTTTGAATTTTGCCGAGCAACACGTGAACGTACTCGTTGTGTGTGTAACGCATATTTAATCCACGTCAGCATCCGCGGCAGACCGAACCTCATTTGTTCGTGCGTTCCGACCGGAGTTGTATACGGCTGTGTAATGACACATTGTACAGTCTAATCGAACATGACTTTAAACAGCGCATCGTGGAGGCTTGGCGCTCCGTGACTCCAGCAACCTTACACTCGTCGACAGGTCGTTTAGAAGGCGCATACAGATGAGCACTCGTTTGAAAATTTACTTCAATGAACATTTCGCCACACGATCACCCATCTAGGCACATCCAGTTATACACAACCTATTGCCTTCATCACTGAAATTTTCGACGTCACTTGCTCCTTAACTAAAACTGAAAGAAATTTGATTTAAATTGATCTATACACAGCTGGGATAGACAAATCAGCTATCCGTAGAGGTACTTTTATGAAAAATAACTAAGTAACCTATGTTCATAACAGCGCAGAAAGACTAATCTCTCTCACGTTGACGTGTCTAAATAAACATTCCTTTCACTTATTATTCTGTAAGTTACAGAGAACAACACCTTATTTGGAGCACCCTGTATATAACAATCAGTGAGCTGACGCTACTTCTGAAGTTGCCTTTACGTCTGACGATTTAGCGTCTTTAAGATTGAGTTCCCCAGTTTTATACTATAGATAACTCTGAACAGTCACAGAGTTGGTCCGATACACCGTAAGCTTGTATTTTGTTCACTGGGCGGATGTGTGTCGAATGCCTACCGGAAGGAAAAGAACACTACATCAACCTAGATGCTGTTATCTGCGGTGGTCTGGATGTCACAGACGGGAAAAATTACTTGAGCTTCAAGAGTACTCGCAAACATTCTCGCGTTAACTGTTAACGATTTTATAATGAACTTTACGGAACGTCAGTTGCCTAAAACACATAATAAATTTTGGGTCATTTGAAGAATATCATGCACGTGCTTTGGTCGACGTTGTCAAAATGGATGTGACGGAAAAAATATGCGCCACGTCACTCGACTATTTCTTTCCCACAGGGATTATTTACTTTTAAACTTCTTTCTCCATTGCATAGCGTATGGAGAAGTTTAATTGCTATTTTTTTCTGTACAGATCTACTGAAGTTTACTATTCCGTACTGCAAATTTTTCCTGCATCTTCTTTTTCCATGTAGAGTGAGAACACGGACCTGTCTGGAACAGTAATTAGAAGATACTGGCCTCTTACTCGAGAGTCACTTAGGGGAATGGTTTCTCTAAGACAGCCAAGTACATTCCCTCGCTGATCACTGTCCAACTGAATTAGCACAACGTTTATAAACACCTCTACGTTAATGCCACTTTAAGTTGTAATCTTCTTTTAGGGCTGAGGTCTAATTCTTCCTTCAACTGTCCTGCACTAGTCTGCTGAAGCTTATGGTACGACACTGCAAATTACAGTAATTTTCTTGGAAATAACACGTGCGTTTGATCATTTTTAATGCGGCTCCTATTTAAATTCTCATTTCTCAATTGCCTAAATGTAGCTATCTTTCTTAAGTGCTCTTGCAGACTGAAAGTGCTTTTTCCCACTTAAATTACTTGTAACAAGGGGGAGCGGTAAATAATGCTATCAACTTCGCCACATATCGTACAAGTGTGTTTGGATCTTATGGGCGCTCAACGGAGAGGTCATCAGCGCTATCGTGCATAATTTGCGGAATAAACATGTACGTTGTGCGAATGGATATACAGAGTCGGGCAAATAAAAGTGGCACGGACGAGAGGATACGATTGGACGAGAACTTGTCACAGCATTAACGGGAGAGGAAAATACCAACAGTTACTTCCAACAGGATGAAGCAACAGCCCATAGAGCCGGCCGAACCTTGCAGCACATTTACACAATCTTCACGCCTGACAGAATTGTTAGAAGAGGTCAGGCTGGTCGCGGCGCTAGCTGGCCACCCAGGTCACCTGAACTGTCAGTATGCGACTACTTTGTATAGGGGGGGGGGGGGGGGGTCAAGTCTAAGCTGTATCGCAACAACCGTCATAGTTTTCAAAAACTGCAGCAGAACATTTCGGATGAGATTGCAGCAACTCCACCGGTCCAGCTTCGATCCGCCTTCAGTAACTTGCTGACCAGGGCCCAGAAGTGGTCAGTTTGAACACCTGTTATGTCAGGTTATACTATAGTTCTTTTTCTCTGCTGTTTCTTCTCACCTGGAAATCTGTTCTCCCGTCCACTGGTGTTTTCCCCTCCCTGTACTTTTGTTCAGGCATTTTTGTTGCTGTTACTCGACTGTCTCAATCCTATTAACAGAGAAGTGAAAGTGTCAAATGAGATGGAGACGTTGTTTAAATTAAACAGATTATCATAAGTCAACGGCTGCTATATTAACAATTAATGCGACCCGCGTTTTTCAGTAGAGATTAAAGAAAATAAGAAAATGCGTAATCGTCCTAGAAAAAGAAATTTGTATTAATATCGATGGATTTGAAATATTTACACACTTTTCGACGTAGGTCTTTCTCATTCTAAGAAATATTGTTGGGCTCACATCAGATTGGTTCAAATGGCTCTGAGCACTATGCGACTTAACTTCTGAGGTCATCAGTCGCCTAGAACGTAGAACTAATTAAACCTAACTAACCTAAGGACAGCACACACAACCATGCCCGAGGCAGGATTCGAACCTGCGACCGTAGTGGTCGCTCGGCTCCAGACTGTAGCGCCTAGAACCGCACGGCCACTCCGACCGGCGCTCACATCAGAAAGTATCTGGTTCACGAACCCACGCTGACTCCTGTTCGTCAGCGACGAAGACTGGAATGTGTACACCGACACCGCAACTGTACGTCCATTGAGGGGTGACATGTGGCATATTAAGATGAATGACGTTTTATGCTCCATCGTACAGACGACCCTTGGTGTGTACGGCGTGAGCCGGCCGTTGTAGCCGAGCGGTTCTAGACGCTAAGTTCGGAACCGCGCTGCTGCTACGGTCGCAGGTTTGAATCCTGCCTCGGGCATGGATGTGTGTGATGTCCTTAGGTTTGTTAGGTTTAAGTGGTTCTAAGTCTAGGGGACTGATGACCTCAGATGTTAAGTCCCATGCTGCTTCCATTTGAACAATTTTGTGTACGGCGTGAAAGTGCGAAAACCATGGGGTCCAGGCCGGAGGGGGGAGTGTTATGGTCTGTGGAGTGTTTTCATGAAGTTCTCTGGGTGATCTCGTCATTCTGGCAGATACAGTGGATCCACACAAGTATACATATATCCATGCGGACTATGACTACTCCTGCATGCAATACGTTTTTCTTGGGAACAATGGTTTCTACCAGCAGGACAACGCAACATGTCACACAACTCGCAGTGTACGTACATGGAAAAAAAATTGGAAATTTGTGGTAAGGAGTATGGGGGACCAAACTGCTGAGGTCATCGGTCCCTAGGCTTACGCACTACTTAATCTAACGTAAACTAACTTACGCTAAGGACAACACATACACCCATGCCCGAGGGAGGACTCGAACCTCTGACGGGGGGAGCCGTGCGAACCGTGACAAGATACGTATATAGTTCAAAGAGCACCAGGATGAGTCTACCGTACTCCCCTGGCCACCAAACTTCCCGTTTTTAAACCCAGTCGATAATCTGTGGGAACACCTCGATCGGGGTGCTCGCGCCGTGGATCCTCAACCGAGATACCTAGCGCAGATTGCCACGGCACTGGAATCAGCGTGGCTCCACATCCCTGTCGGCAACTTCCATAGCCTCACTGACTCTCTTGCTACACGTCTCGCTCTGCAAATGGTGGCTATTCAGGTTCTTGACAGTAGGTCACGTTAATGCGACTGAGCGCTATATAGCATATATTTCACTGGTCAGTTGAGTTGGGGGGGGGGGGGGGGCTCAGAAAAGTAACTACCTGGTTTGAGACTGATTTGGTGAAACGATTTGACACTAAATTGCGTCTGACACGACAGATGGCCTAATGAGTAAGATGGCACAAAATTAGGAAGTTCGCTCCTGAAATATAAGCGAGCGCACTAGGGACGGCTTAATTTCCTATGTTAACAGACGACGCTATCGTCCTCCCGCCAACGTCATCCCTCGTATTATATTTTTATTTTTTTATTTATTTACATGTCAAGTTTCGTAGGACCAAATTGAGGAGCAAATCTCCAAGGTCATGGAACGTGTCACTACATGAACTTACAACATAAAAGTAATAACAGATAAAAATAAATGTTCATGAACCTGAAAGAAAATCAGTCCATAAGTTTAAGCAAACGCTATCAGCAATACAATGAGAATCAGCTTAATTTTTCAAGGAACTCCTCGACAGAATAGAAGGAGTGACCCATCAGGAAACTCTTCAGTTTCGATTTGAAAGCGCGTGGATTACTGCTAAGATTTTTGAATTCGAGTGGCAGCTTATTGAAAATGGATGCAGCAGTATACTGCACACCTTTTTGCACAAGAATTAAGGAAGTCCGATCCAAATGGAGCTTTGATTTCTGCCGAGTATTAACCGAGTGAAAGCTGCTTATTGTTGGAAATAAACTAATATTGGTAACAAGAAACGACAATAACGAATATACATATTGAGAGGCCAATGTCAAAATACCCAGACTCGTGAACAGAGGTCGACAAGAGGTTCGTGAGCTCACACCACTTATTGCCCGAACCGCCCGTTTCTGAGCCAAAAATATCCTTCTAGAATGGGAAGAGTTACTCCAAAACATAATACCATACTACATAAGTGAATGAAAATAAGCAAAGTAGACTAGTTTACGTGTCGAAGTATCACTCACTTTCGATACCGTTCGAATAGTGAAAATGGCGGTATTAAGTCTTTGAACAAGATCCTGAACGTGGGTTTTCCACGACAGCTTACTATCTATCTGAACACCTAGGAATTTGAACTGTTCAGTTTCACTAATCATATGCCCGTTCTGTGAGATTAAAACGTCAGATTTTGTTGAATTGTGTGTTAGAAACTGTAAAAACTGAATCTTACTGTGATTTAACGTTAGTTTATTTTCTACAAGCCATGAACTGAGGTCATGTACTGCACTACTTGAAACCGAGTCAATGTTGCACACAACGTCCTTTACTACCAAGCTAGTGTCATCAGCAAACAGAAATATTTTAGAGTTACCCATAATACTAGAGGGCATATCATTTATATAAATAAGGAACAGGAGCGGTCCCAACACTGATCCCTGGGGCACCCCCCCCCCCCCCCCACTTGACAGTACCCCACTCAGATCCTACATCACAGCCGTTGTCAACACTGTGAATAATAACCTTTTGCTGCCTGTTGCTAAAGTAAGAGGTGAACCAATTGTGAGCTACTACCCTTATTCCGTAATGGTCCAACTTCTGGAACAACGTTGTGAGATCAACACAGTCAAATACCATTGTTAAATAAAAAAATACGCCAAGAGTTCGAAACTTTTTGTTTAGCCCATCCGGTACCTCACAGAGAAAAGAGAATATAGCATTTTCAGTTGTCAAACGACTTCTAAAGCCGAACTGTACATTTGATAGCAAATCGTGTGATATAAAATGATCAATTAACATTACATACACAGCCTTTTCGATAACTTTTGCAAACACTGATGGCATAGAAATAGGTCTAAAATTATGTACATTATCCCTTTCTCCCTTTTTATAAAGCAGCTTTACTACTGAGTACTTTAATCGCTCAGGAAACTGACCATTCCTAAAGGAAAAATTACAAATATGGCTAAATACAGTGCTAACATGTGCAGCACAGTACTTTAATATTCTACTAGACACTCCATCATAACTATGAGAGTCCTTAGTCTTCAGTGATTTAATTATTGACTCAATCTCCCTCTTGTCTGTATCACAGAGGAATATTTCAGACGTCAATCTCGGAAAGGCATTTGCTAAGAAATTTATATGATTTCCTGTAGAAACTAAATTTTTATTTAATTCACCAGCAATGCTCAGAAAATGGTTGTTAAATACTGTGCATATATCTGATTTATCAGTAACAGAAATAGTATTACTGCGAACTGACTTTATATCATCAACCTTGTGCTGCTGACCAGACACTTCCTTCACAACTGACCATATGGCTTTAATTTTATTCTGTGAATTAGCTATTCTATTTGCATACCACATACTTTTTGCCTTGCTAATAACATTTTTAAGCACCTTACAATACTGTTTTTAATGGGCTACTGTAGCTTGATTGTGACTACTTCTAACATTTTGATATAATTCCCGCTTTGTTCTACATGATATCCTTATCCCACTAGTCAGCCAACCGGGCTGTCCATTACTGCTAGTACCCCGTTTAGAATGTTCTAATGGAAAGCAACTCTCAAAGAGCATGAGAAATGTGTTATGGAAAGCATTGTATTTATCATCTATATTATCGGCATTATAAACATCTTGCCACTCTTGTTCCTTGACAAGTTTTGAAAAACTCTCTATTGCTGTTGGATTAACTTTCTTACGTAGTTTGTAATTAAATACGACATTGGTTTGAGTACAAAAACCTTTTAGTGTTAAAATTTGTGCATCATGGTCTGAAAGGCCATTCACCCTTTGACTAACAGAATGCCCATCTAGTAATGAAGAATGAATAAAAATATTGTCTATGGCTGTGCTACTGTTCCCCTGCACCCTAGTTGAAAAAAACACAGTTTGCATCAGATCATATGAATTTAGGAGATCTACCAACATCCTTTTTCTTGCACAGTCATCTACAAAAATAATATTGAAGTCACCACATATAACTACTTTCTGGTACTTCCTACAAAGTGAATCAAGAACCCTCTCTAGCTTAAGCAAAAATGCTCTGAAGTCGGAGTTAGGGGACCTATAATCAACAGCAATTAGAAGTTTAGTTTCACTAAATTCAACTAATGCTGCACAACTTTCAAATATCTGTTCAGTGCAGTGTCGTGATACGTCTATGGACTCAAATGTAATACTGTTTTTTTTACCGAGCCACTCCCCCACCCCGCAAGGAACTCCTTGAGAAACAGCCAGCTAAATCTGTAGCCTGGTAAAGGAACCCTCTGAATTATCAAATTATTTAAGTGGTGCTCTGATATACCAATAATTTCAGAGTTAACATATATTAGCAGTTCACTAACTTTATCTCTAATACCTCTTATATTTTGATGAAATATGCTAATTCCTTCTCTACTTGGAAACATTACATCCTCTGGAGGTGAGCCCTTAGTTACAGGCACTTCCTTTAAGCAG
This sequence comes from Schistocerca cancellata, assembly GCF_023864275.1. Taxonomy (NCBI): domain Eukaryota; kingdom Metazoa; phylum Arthropoda; class Insecta; order Orthoptera; family Acrididae; genus Schistocerca; species Schistocerca cancellata. The sequence continues at coordinate 486,626,960 of NC_064633.1, read as the reverse complement.
GTATACCTATCAGCTGACTTCAGTCTAAAAAAGGTGCAGCTCTAACACCAACAACTACAGGATTTTTTCCATGAGTGATACCACTACCACCACCACCACCCACTACACTGTCACCTATAAGCGTAGCCAGCCTCCCCTTCCCATACCTATTGAGGTGCAGGCCATGCCTAGTGAAACCCCATCTACTGATGGACCCAACTGGCACCACTGAGATGTGATCCATGCCTTCTGCCATCAGTGCCCTCCCCAGCCCCACATTAACGCACCTAACGGCCACATTAAGGTGAGGCCGATCATGACGCTGAAACAGTTGCACGAAATGCACATTAGTGCCACCAGTTCGAGTAGCTATCTTAACCAAGTCACCACTGACATCATATTCCCCGTCCCTATCGAGACTGTTCCCTGCTCCACCCACTATCACTACCTGATCCTCTTTCGTAAAATTCTTACATAACTCCCCTATGCTTTCAGTCACTTGAGTCAACCCTGCACTAGGCTTCACAATGCTGGTGACCTGGTACTCACTCCCCAACACTTCCTGCAACTGCTGGCCCACACCTCTACCGTGGGAACTACCTAGCAGCATAACCTTCTTTCTGCTAGACTTCGCAACTAACCTAGGCCTCCTAATTGCTGAGGACTGCTGCACGTTACCTACATCTACGGCTACACGAGGCTCCTCTCCACTCAACCCTGACAGTTGGTCGTATCTATTGCATGTATGCAAGGTAAAACTGTCTGAGTACCTCCTCTTCCTAGCTACCTTCTTGCCAACTGCCAGTTCCCATTCCCCACCACCCTTCACCCTCCTCAACCTATCTAGTTCCTCCTTTGGCATTGTAACTGCACCTGAAGGGCACAGATCTTACGCTCCTGCTCCTCTATTAACTTGTTTCTACTACAGATTCTACATTCCCAGGAGAGGATCTCCCTAAAATGACCACTGGCTTCCCCACTGCATTCCCCCCAATGAAAATACTTTGAACAAATCCCACACCGTAATCCACTACTCACAAACCTACGACAGAGCCCACACTTTTCACTCATGGTAAAATTTTACAGTTACTGAAAAAAACTATACGTCTACGTTACCAAAGTTCAGTTACACCAGTAGAACTATTTAAGAACTAACAATAATGTTCTCGAAATTCTCTGCCTACTAAGAAAGCATCTACTTGTATTAATACTACTACAACACAGCCGATACCAATACCAGCAAAACTTCACAAAATTATTAGCTAAAACCAAAAAATTAAAACGACCACTGTAACACTAAGCGAAGTTAAAACACTAAATGAAAATTTTACTGTAAGCCGTTAGATAGCTGAATATGAGATCGACTGAAAACACTTACCTGAGGAGGTTTAATTAGAGCTAGTAAGCTGTTTTTGTTTCCTGCGAGCTAGAGCTGCTTTGGTATGACTCTTAACCTACGTAGCTTTGAATTCTTGTCGAGTTTTAAACTGTTAGCCGTTTCATGTCCCCGTCTATAGGCTGGACCTTCGCATCTTTCTAACAGCAGTTAGATTGCTTCAGGGCTTACTTCACTGACAAAGAAGCGATGGCTGTTTTAACATTGTTTCGCAGGTCAAAGTGAGGCTAGCAGTCGTTATCGAGACTGTTTCGCAGGGGTAGCAGCTGCGGGGAATGATCCGGGTCGGCAGACAAACGTCTTCTTGCTAATCAGTCGAGCAATATGTCTAATAATTTGAATCGCGCACTGCGCATCGCTGAAAGAACTTTACATTCCGTCCATGCACGCCCTTGAGATGCACGCCCCACTACGGCATCAGACACCGATGAAGGAATAAACGCCTCAGCATTACCATTCACTTATTAGGCTTTAGAAGTAGCGACCCGTTTCTGAGTTCCTTCAAGAAACTACATTTCCTTACTCGTGTCTCCCCTTCGTTGATGCAATTCCCGTAATGTGTGATGCATTTTAAAAAAATAATATGCTTCAAAAGGGCTTTTAACCACTTAAGTTTTCATTTCATAATCTTAGTAATAATTGTTTGGACGATGAATACATAAACCCAGGCACAAGGGCGTTTCTTTGTGTCAGAGGTAATTTTTATATGAATTTCATAGGTATTTGACAGTTGCCTACGTTAGATAAAATGATTACCAATTTAAAGCATTAAAATTTTCAGGGTTCTTTGCGAAGAATCGTGTGAATATTTTTCCCTTCACTCCGCTATCGCTTTCTGCTTCGTTCCAGAATGCTTTTGTTCTTTGAGCAATAAACATATTGCATATTATGTGACCATAAAATGTGACCATAAAATGAATTTTGTTTTCACATTTTCAAAAGCAGTGTCAATATGGGATCTGAAATGAATAGTAGAAGATAACCACTCTGGACTAACGTCGATTTGCAGTAGAATTTTGTGACATACACTGTGTTCGAACTTTATGAATTATATCGAAGGTAACTATCTATTGACACAGTTAGCACGGATTTGTGAAACAAAACTAGCTCATTATTCACATGAAGCAATAAATGCTATCGACAGGGGGTGTATAATTGATGCCATATTTCTAGATTTCCAGAAGGCTTTTGACACCGTTCTCACAAGAAACTTCTAACCAAATTGTGCGCCTATGGAATATCGATTCAGCTGTGCGACTGAATCCGAGATTTCTACTCAGAGAGGTTGTAGTACATAGTATTCGAAGGAAGATCATCGAGTGAAACAGTTGTGCTGTCCGACGTTTCTCAGGGAAGAGTTATAGGATCATTGCTGTTTCTAATCTACATAAACGATTTAAAAGGCAGTTCGAGCAGCCCTCTTAGATTTTTTTGCAGATGATGCTGTTATTTACCGTCTAATAAAGTCATCAGATGAACAAAACCAATTGCAAAACGACTTAGACACGAATCTGATTGGTGCGAAAAGTGGCAGTTCTATGTCAATAAGAAAAAGTGTGAGGTGATCCACATTAAATCCATTGAATTTCGATTACACGATGAATCGCACAAAATTAGACACTGCCAACAGCTTAAATTGGAAAGATCAGGTAAACAATGTTGTGGGGAAGGTAAACCAAAGGTTGCCTTTTATTTGCACAACACTTAGAAAAGGCAACAGGACAACTAAAGAGACTGCCTAAACAATGCTTGTTCGTCCTCTGCTAGAGTACTGCTATGCTATAAGGGATCCTTACTAGAGAGTATTGACGCAGTACATCGAAAAAGATGAAAAAATAGCACCTCATTTCCTATTATCAGAAACAGGGGACAGAGTGTCACGGACCTGTTAAGCGAGTTGGGATGGCAATCATTAAAAGAAAGGCGTGTTTCATTGCGGCGAAATTTCAATCACCAACTTTCTTCTCTGAATGCGAAAATATTTTACTGTCGCCAGCCTAACAAAGGGAGAAATGATTATGATAATAAAATAAGAGAAACCAGAGCTCGTACAGAAAGATTTAAGTGTTCTTTTTTCCCGCGCGCTGTTAGAGAGCGGAACGGTTGAGACATAGTCTGAAGGTGGTTCGAAGAATCCTCTGGCAGGCACTTCAGTGTGAATTCCAGAGTGGTCATGGAGATGTAGATGTAGACTGATAGAATTTGGACCACAGAACTTACTGTAAAAACATGCGTCGCTATTCTTTCAGCGTACGCGAGTCTTCAGGGCATTACGTCACGTCGGAGAAAGTTTCTTTGCGGTAAGAAATATGTTTTGACCTTGGCTAACTGGAATGTGAAATCTTAACTGTTTATAGCTCCGACTTTCAGAAGATGATTGGATTAAGCGCATATTAAAATAAATTGACTGCTAGTAGAAACTCAGTAGTGTGAAATAAATCTTATACTTGGAGATATTTAGTTCCCATTAACTGATAGGACGTTGGACGATGTCTAGAAGACAAGTTTACTGCTAATGTTGTTACAGCTAGATCCGTTCAGGTTTGAAGTACTTATACCATTTTTTCTTTTATTGAAAAAATTGTAATTATTGATTTCCAGTAGCAAACAAATTGATGCTGTCGGGATCGCTTAATGGTAGAATTTATCTTCGTCTAACATATTTCACAAATGTCCCGCGTTGCTGGAGCAATTACGGTATGCTAGAATTGCCTCAGGCGCTGATGAGGCAGCAATATAGAATTATGCGTATCTTACTGAATCAAAGCAGATTTTTTATTAGTCAATGAGGTACTGGCAATTGGTTTTGAGAGGTATTTTAGAACCAGAAAGATAGTTTAATCAGTTTAACCTTTTCTTATTAACTATTGCCGACATTAAAATGACGGTGATTTTGGTGTTAATAAAAGAAGGGAAGGGCAGGAGGGGAGGAAATCATTGTCAGCTTTTACATATATCACAGCTCCACATAAATATGACAGTAACAGAATATATCGCCAATATATCTGCAAGTAATACAGGGCAAAATAATATTACGCTTGACGTTCGACTCATTTGCATAATTTGTTATGAAACAAAAGTAGCTAGTATTAAAAAAGGAAAATTGGGTCTAGTTTTTTTAATTGTCCGTGTAAACCTGGAAACTATGAAAATGATTTTCTCCGACGCTGTCAATCATGCAATCTCCTTCTGAACATCTGGAGCGCGTATTCCATAACTCTGTGCTACTTAATGTCTCCGTGACAACCGTATTAGCGAATCGGAAACATGCCTTATGATATCGTGGGCGTACAATGTAAGACGCCATTGGGTACTAATAATTAGAAACTTGCTCATTTCTTAAAACTGTAAGTCGTATGTAGCGCCCTCTACATTAATGTGCAATACATTACGAAGTATCTTTTGCAGAAATTTGTCAAATGTTTTCTGAACAGTGCGATGAGGTTTTTCAACTGTTCTTTGCTCAGTCACGTGGTTGAATGAAACAAAAGTACTGCGAAGCCTGAAAAGTGGAAAACGTTATTTCCATTAGGAGATAAATTCCATGATCTTCAACACTCCATATGGATTTCAGTGTCCGTAATATTTTTCGGTTACTTTCTCGCTTCCTTCTTTCACTTCATCAGATTTCCATTTTATTCCACTCCCCTGATTAGTAAGGCACCTATTCAAATCCCTTCTGCTTATGCAGATATAGTATAGCGGTTAATTTCTTAGATTAAGTCAGAGAGGGTTGTGGAATCATTTCTTAATGAAGGTCGCGTAAGTCTTTCGTTGAGTTTAGTTTCTGATCACAGTGGGGTGTTACGTACCAAACACGTCGAAACAGTTTTTCGCCAGCACCTCATCACCATTTTCTGAAACAGCAGCAGTTTTCGGGGCTCTACGATTCCATTTGTCTGAGAAGCAAATTGTTCGCCTTCATTATTTGCAGCTGACAGTGTGAACCCTCACATTCGCTACCATATTTTGTTGCTCATCTACGTATACAGAAATCGTAAAAAGTAAGTCAGTCATCTACCAGATGGTTCATAAAAATATCAGTGTGGTGTGTTAATCGTGATACTATTGAGGGGTGTATGCTCTTGCCTTTATGTCTCTCTAGCCACTTACACAAGATCCAAACAGTTTAACTTGGAATACGAACAACTCCGTAACTTGATTTGTTGCATGCGTCTAGTACTATCAATGTGAAACTTATGAGTGCACAACCCCCGAATTTGCAGTTCGGCCCCCATACATCCAAATGCTACATATGTTACGATACGTAGCAAATTTAAACCCCACTATTTGATATTATTTAACACATGTACACGTCCATCTCGAGCATTTTCGCTGTTGTTTATCAATAGTTATAGTCCGCCCCTGGTAGCTGAGTAGTTAGCGCGACGGAATGTCATACCTAACGGCCCGGGTTCGATTCCCGGTTGGGTCGGAGATTTTCTCCGCTCAGGGACTGGGTGTTGTGTTGTCCTTATCATCATCATTTCATCGCCATGGACAAGCAAGTTGCCGAAGCGGCGTCAATTCGAAAGACCTGCACCAGGCGGCCGGTTTGCCCGACGGGAGGCCCTGGCCACAGCGCATTTCCATCTATAGTTATGGTGCAGATATCTTAATACTTTCTAAATGATAAAGAGTACCACTTAGTAGCATAATTACATGTTTTATCTTGTCATATTCTCTGCCCATCACATTAATGTGACCACTGGTCAAAAGCCTGAATAACCACCTTCTGCAGCGCTGCCTGCTGCGACATGTGTAGGGAGAGAGTTAATGTGGTTCTGGACGGTATCGTCAGGGATGTGAAACCATACTGACTTCAGTGCCTGCGCTAGGTTTCTCGTTTGAAGAGTCATGGCATCCACAGCCCGATTGAGGTGGCCTCACGGATTCCAGACTGGATTTAAATTCGAGGAGTTTGGTGGCCAGGAGAGTACGGTAAACGCAGCCTGGTGCTCTTCGAACCACTCATGTACCCTGCCATATGTACGACACGTTGCATCGTCCTTCTGGTAGATGCCACTGTGCCAAGGAAAAACAAACTGCATGTAGGGGTGAACATGTTCCTCAAGTATAGATGCATACTTTTATTTACCCATTGTGCTTTCCAGAATGACGAGATCATCCAGGTAAACATTTCTAACACGATAATGCACCGGCGTTGGAACATAAAACATGGTATCGACGTGCAAATTACAGTCTTCATTTCCGATTAACTGCAGACAGCATGGATGCATTAACCAGGCGCCAGCTGCGGAGGGGCATATGCAGCAATATTGGCTGAACGGTCGTTGAGGAGTCACTGTCGGTAGCTCCTTGATTCATCCGGAAGGTCAGTTGCTCAACAGTTGCACGTCTAGTCGCCCGTGCAAATCTCCGAAGCCATCGTTCACCCTTGTCACCCTATGGCCCATGGTGCACAACAGTTACCTCGGCGCCTGTTTTGGATAGCCCAATTTTTCCGTGCACAGCATACTTTAAATGGTTCAAATGGCTCTAAGCACTATGGGACTTAACATCTGAGGTCATCAGTCCCCTAGACTTAGAACTACGTAAACCTAACTAACCTAAGGACATCACACACATCCGTGCGCGAGGCAGGATTCGAACCTGCGACCGTAGCAGCCACGCGGTTCCCGACTGAAGAGCCTAGAACCCCTCGGCCACCGCGGCCGGCACACAGTATACTTTAATCACGGTGGCTGGTCATCAGTTTACAATCTTTACCGCTTCGGAAATGCTTCCAACCTCGCCTCGGACGTCAAATAAATCGCTCAGTTTCCGCATAACGATAATGACTGGCCGGCCGCTGTGGCCGAGCGGTTCTAGGCGATTCAGTCTGGAACCGCCCGATCGCTACGGCCGCAGGTTCGAATCCTACCTCGAGAATGGATGTGTGTGTGGTGTCCTTAGGCTAGTTACGTTTAACTAATTCTGAGTTCTAGGGGACTGATGACCTCAGATGTTAAGTCTAAGTCCCATAGTGCTCAGAGCCATTTGAACCATTTGATAACGGCTGCACTGTTTTCCGCGTCCCCCCGATGCGATTTGTATACCCTCCACTGCTAGTGCTAACAGCTGCCATCTGTGACTGCTTATTGCTCGTTGATAGGCGGCGGTCACGATAATGTGACTGGGTCGTGTAATTATCAGCAGAATTGTGTAAATATTTTCATTATTGTTTATTTATTTTCTTTCCCTAGTATAATCTTCAGCTATTGTTTCTTTGCGTCAAGGTCGATGATCTGTTAGTGAAATGACGTGCTCTGATAATTGGAGAGAGGCATATAATCAGCTGCGTTGTCACAGGAAAAACGACAAACTTCATTAAGCATTCAGAACTGCTGCTACCGAGGATATTAGAAAAAGAAATTCGCATTCATCACATACACTAGCTGCTACTGGAAATATTTAAAAATGAAGCACACATTCATCACACACTCTTCGCAGCTAAGTAAAACGTCGATAAATGAATCCATATGAACGGAATTCCTGCAGACAATTCGGCAGTCCTTGAGCATTATGTAGGATCAGTGTAGCGAAAGGATAGTAGTTGATCTTTCAAAAGGAATAATCCCGTAGTGTCCTCGAAGTAACTCGGAAAAACCTCAGAAAATTTAAACCAGGAAGGGTGGAACAGGGTTTAAATCCGTCCTTGCCAAGTAACAGCTCGCTCTTAACATCTACGCAATCTACGTTAACTCTTCCAAAGGTCTAGTAACTAGATCTTGCAATGAGTTCTAAAATCAGCGTTTTGAGAAACATTTTTTCACCCGGGTCCGCCTTCTTAGATGAGCGGTCAGAGAGTATCAAACATTCGTGGTCGATTCCTAAGCGGCGGTGGTCGATCAACATCGAAAGCACTGCCCTACCTGATCACTGAGAGGGTTTTTCCTTTTGCATTTCAACAAAATCTAAATATTATGTTAGTCAGTGATCTCCCACTGAACCTGACAACATCACTTACTTTTCCTTCAGACTGGAGCGAAAAGACATTTTTAGTAATTATCGTAGTGTATAGAGAATGTACTGAGAACACAGAATAAAATGTAGTTGGAATCAGATAAGACGAAAAACTATGCAGACATCAGCCCCGTCTCTGTAGTATGCATGATATTCGCTAAAATTTTCACTAATCCCATATAAAAGATTTTGGATTTGAAAGAGGCGGGGGAACAAGCTGGTTTTTTGAAGCGGATATGGTACAGGAGGCTATTTGAGAACCTTGAGCGGAACTATGAAATGGAGAAATGAGTATCACTGACCACTTCTCCTCGGAGTTTTACATTTTGAAAAAACTTTTTATTCAGTTTCAACCGAATCTGTACTAATAACTCTGTAGTAATAGCTCTTGTTTCAACCTAAGTTAGTATACTGAAGAACACGTACGTGAGTGCCAAAGCTTCCGTTAGACTTCATCAGAAGAGTGAGAAACTCAGAACTGAAATAAATGTCCAGCAAATATCTTCAACACCAGTAAAAATATTTTCAGCATCCCCCAGGTAGTTTTCAGATGCTTAGGAAAATGTTAAAATATTATTTCTTTTCCCCTAGCGCAAATAAACTTTAGCAACGAACTGAGGAACTTGGTAGCACGAGTTTGTATACAGGCTTGAAAATCAACTGCAATTAGAGTGAAATAATGTACGAGAGGACTTCAAAAAATAATTATTATGGCAGGCCAAGTAACTTCTACTGAAGGTTGCCCTACATTTCAAAGCGACTCAAGATACGTAATAATAATAATAATAATAATAATAACGTCGTGTGGCGCGATGGCCTGGTACAATCTTTCTTTGGACGCCATTTCGGCCTTAGCTACGCCAGTTATCCAATCGGAGAAAGGGGAGCTGCTGTTTAACGTGGTTTTTGCTCATAAAACCCGAATTAAGCAAGATTTTTTTTCGGACAGTTAAAACTTATCTCAGATCAAGGTCCGATGTACTGGTGGACCAATTTTAAGCCATCAGGCCGGAGTTATTTGAAGGTTTTTTGTACGTAAAATCCGAACAAGGGTGACCAATAGTGCCATTAGCTGAGTATTAATTTCAGCAGAATTAAAATTTTTTGCAAAAGGAATTAATCGATTTGCACAATTTGCCTGAATGCCAACTACGGTTCGTCGTTGAAACCTTGCCTAACATGCTGTCACACAGGTACAGTAAGACAGAAGTTCGGATGGCTATACAAATGGCCGATGGTCCGGGCTAACCCAAAATCTTTTTATCCCATCTTCCTAGCTCAAACAGCACCAAGACATCCCGAGCAGCGATTTTTCGCGCAGCCTTTTCATACATATTTTGTTAGAGCGCTTGCGCGCTGTAGCGACTATTATCTATTCCGTTTGTTACCACAGTTGTCGTTTCTGCTGTGAAAACAAACACAAAACGGCGAGAAAGTCTGTAATACGCGATCGTCATAACTCTAAAGGATCTGGTTAGTCGTAGTCGTCTATGTACAGGTGCAAAACTACTCTGGTGTAATTGCCGGCGCCACGGGAACGTCTCGGCGTAATCGCTCTTCCATTGCATTCAGTGAACCCATACACGAGGTGCATATCGGCCAGCTCTTCGTCAGTAAAGGGTATCCGCGTTGGTGTGTGTTGCTGCTAACGTAAATCCTACACTGCCGGAAAAACAAACCCGAAACCGTAATTAACGCTAGCTTCAGGACGAGGAGTAATACAGGCTGTCCATAAAGTCCCGCTATCATTTCAAGAAATCATAACGTGGGAACTATTGGAGACAGAGAATAGTGGTTTGTTGTAAGACATTTAGCAGCTCTCAAAGTTTTTTTTCGTCTGTCATTTGTTGCAGATTTGACTTTGGGTGCTTCAAAAGGGCAGCAGATCAGGAGAAGGCGCAATGTGTCCTCTGGTACGTAGCATCCAACACTATGACTATGGTACTGCGGAATTATCAACGCCATAATGGGAGAGCACCACCGGGAAAAATACGCATAATGAGGTGTTTCCAAAGGTTTAAAGAAACAGGTAGTGTCAAAGGCATATCTCGAAGTGGACTTCCCATGTTTCTCAAGCGCGTGTTGACAGGGTACATGCTGCATATCAATGCAGACCGCAGAAAGGAAGATCAGCTGTCCATAAAGTGTTGCCTAAGAGGTTACACCATTTTGTGTGCAAAGTGCAAATGGTCCATATATTGCACCAATACGGTCGTCCTCTGAGGTATGTATCACGTGTTCCATTTTGGCGTCCATATATGCTGACAATGACCATTTGATGACGTGCCCATCTTAAGATGAAGGAACATTTCACATTACGGACTTGTGAATCGTCATTACATTAGCATTTGGAGCTCTGAAAATCCGCACAACACACGCGAACGCATCCGTGATAGCCCAAAGCTTAATGTTTGATGTAGCCTAATGAACGACAGGGTGATAGGACCATTTTTCTTCGCAGAGAAAACCACAACGGGAAATATTCACCTGGACACTTGCAGTTCAACATGTGTTATTCGTGTAAATTACCTATTTTCCACTGAGGACGCTCTAGCTGGCGAAAGATGGCTGTGTCTCCTATAAACATTTTATGTAGTGGGAACAGTCCACAGTGATCACCCCGATTTGTGATCTGTGCAGATGGTGCGTAGGCGGTGTCGTAACACAACTGGGCTAAGTCGCGACGTGGTGAGCACCGTAGCACTTCCTGGACGTGGACATTTATCCCTTGGTGACTCCTCTTGAAGGTGTCATGAACATCTGAGAGGAAACGGACATACTGAAATGTAAACGCTAAAGGCAAAAATGAAGATTAATCTTAGATCTTAAGTTGAATTCGGTGTCGTCTGATATATTGAATGATGTATTTGGAGTTATGAGTTATTGGCAAATGAATCTGTCTTCACAACTGTCGTACATAGTTGGAACGATACAAAAGATTATCGTTGAAGACGTATTTGTCATTCAGTAGTTGGAAGCAGTGAGACACACTCTTACAGAATCATCCTGCCTTGATACGAAGTTAAGAAGACTAAGTTCGCACTCTGTCGTGGTACGGAGCAGCCGCAACACGAGACCAAATTAAAAGGCGACCGTATTGAAAGAAGAACAGTCAAAGGTAACTTAGACCACATCACACTGAGAGATCCGTCATGCAGTGTTCCCTACTCGCGGTGTTACAGCCAAGTTGCCGCACACACACGTGAGGAAACGCAGCTCACCCTCGAACAGTTGCTGATACTGCAGATCGAAGAGCTGCAACCCTCCATCATCTTGCAGCACTATGGTGCACCCACACTGCAGTTTGATTTCCTATCATTCACTGCAAATGACACACTTCCTCAAGAGTAAGACAGGTCGTAATGGTCCCATCTCATGATTCCCGCACTTTCCCGATGTCATGCAGTTAAGACTTCTTTTTGTAGTGTTACGTCAAGTATCGCGAGAACACATCAGTCACTGACATTGTTACTCTTCGTGCATGAATCAATGAAACGAAACGGTTGACACTTCAATGCTGATTCGTACATGGGCAGAATCTTCATATCGCCTTGATGTACTACGAGGGACGGGTGGGACACAAACTGAAAGGATGGCACAACAGAAAAACTTTGACAGCTGCTAAACGTTTTATAACAAACCACGATGCCCTATCTCTAATAGCCTCCAAATTATGATTTTTTTGAAATACCGAAACTTATTGAGGCCGTGTATGGATATTACTGTTGTCAGACAGTACCGTGGCTAAATGGAACAAGTTGGTTTCCCAAGACACAGAGCGCATACCGTCGATACTTAATGTGTTACATAGATATATTCGCTGTAGTGTAGATACAAAGATAAATGGTGATTTGTCACCATGTACTTATGACGTGGTGACTTATCAAACAAAATGCAATTACTCTGTAACAAGCCGCTGCAGGAGATTAAGGGTCTCTTTCTCTAGAACTCTCGGGAAACATCTCTGAACAACCTCCGGAATTTTGTTCTCGGAAATCAAGAGCACCATGTATATTTGTTAGCTTACAGCTGAAGACTGCAATGCACTGCTTCGCAATTGCTAACGAACAGTCACACTTGCTAAGGAATAACTGCCAGTTACTACGGAACAACCGACAAGTGGTACAGAATCTCGACCAATGATAATAAAAGGAAATGTAGAGGGTAGGAAGTGTTAACTGCAGCAAAGCCTGTGCACGAACGCTCTGTAAGCATTCAACAGTTCACGCAGTGCGGCGTTTGACGAAAGTCGTTATGGAACCGATTAGTGCGACATTCCTTGTGGTAGGGCAACATGTTTGCAAGTCAGCATTTGAGTGCTTACGGTCGTGGACAAGCAGTCGGACGGCTCGAAGCCGGTCAGAGGGGTCACTACTGCGGCCACAGTACAAATGTGACATCTCGCCATTAAAAATAAGACCGCTGGAGGTAAAAATGCTATGGGAAAGCGTGTCGGTGATTGTAGACAGACCATCACACCGCAAGAGGATCGTTACGTAGCCCTAATGGCGAAAAGGGGCAGACGTCTCACCCCTAGATAGCGGCAAACATTCAACCGATACCCGTACACGTGTCGCTGCCAGAACTACTTCGCGGCGATTAAATCAGGCTGGTCTGTATGCTCGGAAGCCTGTTAAATACATCCCAATTCAAACACGCCATCGTCGAAAAAGAGTTCGTTGGTGTAAGGAGCATGTTGCTTGGCGTCAGCAACAGT